>NC_056739.1:267293264-267440764 GCF_019279795.1 Protopterus annectens
GTCAGTCACCAGAGCTGTGGATGAAGGCAAGGTGGTTCATACAGTCTACCTTGATCTGGCCAAGGCCTTTGATACCATTCCCCACTCAGGAATCATAGTAAAACTCACTAAGCTAAGCATCAACCCCTATATCACTAGGTGGGTTGCAAACTGGCTCACAGATAGAACCAACAGTGTGAAAGTAGCTGACTCCAAGTCAGACTGCCGACTAGTCACGAGTGAAGTCCCACAAGGTTCAGTCCTGGGTCCTCTCCTGTTCGGTATCTACTTCTCTAAAGTCCAGGCCAACATGATGGGACTCTGGCTGACAAAGTTCACAGACGATTGCAAGTTGGGAGCTATTATTAACTCCCCAAGTGATGTTGACATCCTACAGAATGGTCTCACTGAGACCAACAACTGGTGTCAGAACCATGGCCTTAAGCTCAATGCCAAAAAATGTGTCATCATCCCCTTTGGGAAAAACCCAGTTCCCATGAATTACCACATTGATGAAAGTCCACTTAACACAGAAGGCGTTATAAGAGATCTGGGAACACAGATTGACAGCAACCTCTCTTTTGATCACCACATTGCCACTCTGGTCAGAAAGTCCTTCTATGTGGCACATCTCATTAACAAGGGTTTTGCATCCAGGAAGAAAGAGGTCATTGTCTCCCTCTACTCTTGACTCATTAGACCAATCATCGAATACAATGCCCCATTTGGTATGTACCTCACTAGATACCTGCAACAACTGGAGAGGCCACAAAAGTACATCACAAAGAGGATCCTAGGCCTTAAACACTTGTCTTATATGGACAGACTCAAAAACTCCCACTATTCTCTGTCTTATATCGCCTACGTAGAGGCGGTCTCTGCTTGACTTACAAAGCCATGTCAACCCAGCTCTGTTAGAAATGCTACATCTAAAGAAATCCCAATCCCTCCGCACCACACACTCCAGAGACCTTAACCTTATTACCACAATCAACAGAACGTACTGGAGGGACAGGTTCATAAACCAGAGACTGCCTATGCTATAGACTTCCCATACATGTCAAGCAGAGCACCTTGCTGACCCTTTTCAAGAGAAATCTTGATGAGTGGATGGGAAATAGAAAATTCACCCGGGGGATAACTAAGGTCAGGTGGCACAATGCCAGGGTAAACCTATGGCTAGGCTTGTAAAGGCCCCAAAGCCATTAGCCTAGTACACACCCATGAACCTATGAACCTATGAGTATGCAGCATTATTATGTATTCATCTGTTAATAGGTACAGCAACAAATACTTAGAATAACTTTAAAATAGGGTTTGATTTTTTTGACTTAGACAACAATACACAAAAATAATAGATAACAATCAAAAATTGGTCTTATTGTTACAGCTGCAGTGTAGGAAGACAAATCCAGCTGGGTTTTATAATGGCAGGATATTATCAGAAAATTATTGGCCCAGGTTTGTCTTTTATATCTTTTGAAGGATGAATAATTTATGTGCCATCATCCAGCAGCAGTGGCATTGAAGTGGCCATTCTTAAATAGACATGAAAGCTAAAATCACATAAATCAGTAGTAATAAAATTGTTCAAGCGAGCTGGTTTGGCTATGCCATGCAGTAGTAGTGTCTCTGCAATCAATTCATGCTGACCCTCATTAATCCTATTGTCAGAGTTTAAAACTATATGAAACCTAATAGATAACATCAAAAGTTTTCAATATGCTGCTTTTCTGCTTTCGAGGTTGCCTTTTATCCAGCCTGCTTTGTTTTTTTATTATTTATTTATTTTACATTTGTTAACCGGCAAAGTCCGACTAAACACAGGTCCATTTTTCGCGGGGGTCCAGGGAGAAAAGCTCTAAATTACATAAATTGACAAGTTCTCAGAGATAGATATTTATATTCAGGAAGTTAATGTTTTCACAGTGACAGCATATTACATAATATAAAGGTAAATATGAACAACTTAGGGAAGACATTACATGATACATTCAAAAATTGACATGTTATGTATAGAAACAATTTAACAGTTAGAAGATAAAATAGTTGGTAGTGCTGTCTTATCTTGACAGTCCAATGTGTTTAATTTCTCAAGTATTACATGAAGTAACTGTGAAGGGATGACATTACATAGTACATTTAGAATGTGACAAATTATGCATAGAATTAAATTAGTAGTTGGTGGAATAGTAGATAAAGTAGTTGGCGATGGTTGCTTCTGATGACAGTGAAATGCATTTTATTTCAAATAGTCATGTTTGGACCATAAATAGAGTGTGAAGCTAGCTTTATTACTGGAGAGTATGGGGGTTATCTAGAATCCAGGTTTTTATCCTGGGGAGATACAGGAGCATAGCCTGTTGTTCATGAAGTGAGATTAAGAAGTTTTTTGAATTGAGTGGTAGAATTATTGGATATTATTTGGGCAGGAAGGGAGTTCTAGAGTTTTGAAATAGAGTGGCTATAGACAGATTTACCTGCCTCGTTGTTATGTTCGGTGAATAATTACAACCAGTGGTACAATCCTGTTGTTACAGTGCAGAAGACTCCCATCCAAGTCAGTCCCTGAGAATATCACTGTTTAAACAAAACAAGAGTATGGCACAGAATGAGGGATGGACATATAGCTGATTAGACAGAAAGACAGATGGGAACACATTGTCGTGTGAAAAACTGAATTGCCAAACCTCACTACTAAATTAAAGCCATCAAATATTCAAAGTTGCCATACAGGCATTCTGTTATTATACAAGAGCAAACGCATTGACAAAACTGTCAACATAACGAACATGTATTGATTTGCATGCCCAGAAGAAAAGGCTGCACTACAACACTGCTACCAATGAAACATCCAAACTCCAGTGTTATAAAACTTCAGTTAATAGAAATGTTTGGTCTGGCAAAACCAGATGTTTCCATTTACTGCATGACTATGCAGTCTCTTACTTGGAACACTGAGGTAACAGGATTGTTGAGTGTGCACTGAATGTATCCTTCTGCAAAAACATGCTTGTATTGCTTATATTTTATGAAACAAAATGGAATATTTCTAAATAGATTTATTGCCTGTTACACCTCTTTAACAGGTACAGGTCTGTTTCAACTCTTAATATCATTTTGGTAATTCTGTACTGTTTGCTAATTGTTTCATGTCACAGATCTACAAAGTGAATGGCTTTGTACTGAAAGTGACCAAAACCTTTCAGCATTTTATAGTTATGTTACTCTTTCAGGAAGCAGAAATATGATAAATTATAATTTGATAAGTGGGATGCTGCTTGGTTAACATGAACCCCAGCTCCAGCAGTGCATAAGAAATAATAGTAATCTAGATGGCTGGATACAGCCTGACTCTGTGGCAGACCAGGCAAATTCTGAACTGTGTCTCAAGCAACTGGGGTTTAACTAATATTCCCAGCACTTGAGGAGCCAGTCTGGAAGGGGAGGATTGAAGAAGGAGTGGCATCCTCACCTCTCCCAGGGGAGAGAGGGGTTAAATGCAGTCAAGGACACATACCGGGATGTGCTAACTTCGTGGTGATGGCCGAAAAGCTCACAGCTCATGCCTTTGTCGGGAGGGTCAGGAATGCCTGGAGAGAATGCCCCTTGCTGAAGTGAAGGGATGTCCTCTGCTATCATCCCATTGCACAACCATGTATAAGGGATGGGAGAAAATAAAGAAAGGAACTCTCCCCCTGCTGGCTGTTAGAATGATGGCCCCTACTGACCAACCGTAGCTTGGCTGATGGGAAATGAACAGACCGATTGATTGTGGAGTGGGCTTGATAATCGCCTGAGAGTAGAAGGAAAGAGTGCAAAAAAAGCTAGAAGGCTAGACAGATACACAAAGAGATGGATACATAACACACAAGCATACATACATATATATAGTATTACACAGATAAAACAGGTAGCCATCCACTGCAGTTGTTTGTCCTCTCCCAAACAGCTGTATCTAATTGGTATTCAGTTTTCCTAGGCAAGATACCACAGTAGCGTGCATGTAACCAATCTAACAAAAAGAAAGAAATCATGCTCTACAAGTTGTAAATGCAGCTATTCTGTAATGAAATAAAATTAAAAAATCCATCATTGTAGTTTCCTATGTCCACTAAAACACCAGGCACATTTACAAAGGCTTATTAGATTGACCAATTTATCAGTGTGACTAGATAGCACAATGGCACTATCAAGTGCAGACCTGGCCAGTGTTCCTCACAGAAATGAAGAAAACTGACTTTTACAAATTGCTGAAATTATAATGGCAACCTCATTTACCTGCTGTTGATAACCTGCTCTACTGAACCACAGTTCCTTTAATTTTTATTGACAGTAACTCATTACTGACTCAGGCAGGTACATAATTTTTTTCACTGTTGTTCTGTTAAATAAAAAAAAGACTCTTAAAAACTGAAACATGGCTTTCCAATAAGAATGTAAAAAAATGTCACTGCCTGTCTGTTGCATTTTTATTGTCCCAAGCCCCATCTTTTCCCAATAAATTTTACCAATGATAATGACAGGTACCTAACCCTCAGAGAGACTTCAGTGGTTGCACAGTCTGCCTGCATTACTCCATTAAATACATTTCTCATGCATTTTCAACTTTCAAAGCCAGCTGCCTACCCTGATTTTTTATACCAACCCTAAGGATCACAGCTTCACAAATAAAGGACCAGCATTTTTTTTTCCTTAAGCAGAAGTGACTCACCACTTCTCAGAACTTTTTTTCCAAAATGAGGTAAACAAACAGACTACATTTCTATAAAATTACTGGAGCATTGTATTTTTATGGATCATATGATCATAGAGTCATAGGTAAGAATTAGGCTAGCAGTCTTGAGACCATTACACACCTAGACAAAAAATACTATTAAAAAATTCCCTCCAGCCTCAAGGAGGGAAAAAACAAGATAGATCACATAATAATTTAGGCTGCCCATTCAATTACCTAGCTTTTCCTAGAAGGTAGCAGGGGTGCTACTCTGCTTGACATGCAGTGGTAGTTTATTCCAGAGGTGAGAAATACATTGGGTATGAATCTATCACACCAATGTGTGTTATCTGTTGATGAAGATTTATTTCCTTTAACCACGTACTTGAGGTACAATTCATTCTGCAAAGGAATACAAGGTCAAATAGGGATGGATCTTTCATGGCTGGAAAGGCTACACACATATCTCCGTGGAGGAGTCTATAAAAGACTGAGTACAGAAAGAGGACTGTCATTCTTCTATGATAACAAAGATTTTTTGAAGCCACTGATTTTTTTCGTTATGAACCTGATTTCTCTAGACAAACACATGCAAAAACATGCATTATATTACAAAATGGTTCTGATGAGATTTGGGTAAAAGGGGATTAAGAGTTCTTTGGATCTAGTGGAGATGCTTTTAGAAACTAGAGGAGCCAGATAGAAGGATTTCCAAACTACTACTGAGATATGATTCCCAAATTTTAAGGAATTATCAGTGAGTGCCTAGATATCTTATCTGATGGGTGGAGTGTGGCACCTATAACGTATGTGAAAATATTTTGTTTACCAAAATGAACTATGTTGCGTCTTTTTCACATTTAATCTGAGACTATTGTCCATGCACTAGTTGTTAACAAGGCCCAGCCCATGTCAGAGCAATTGTGAGTTTAGTGGAAGATTGAACAACAGCATCCAATTTACAGTCATCTGCAAATGAAGACGACCAATGGTTCTGAGTTTTGGCTTTAAGATCTGAGAAACAGACGCCATAAAGGAGAAGACTCTAGTAAGATGATTATTTTTAAAGGGGAGTTAGCATTTATAATGTCAAGGAAATGCTAGGCATTCTCACCACTGGCAGTGTAGGTGGAAGTGGTAATTAGTGGTATTTATGATGATTTGGAGATGTAAGAGTTCAAATGTGTTGTTCTGAGGAATCTGACATGAGGTGATGATATTGCTGACAAATACTGGTAGTCCTGCACAAGGGCCAGTAGGTCTGAAGTTATGATGCGTACTATGTCCAGGAAGAGAGGGAGTGCCTTTATTGCTCTGAAACCATCTCTTTTTAATTATACATATATGAATGTGCTCAAATCGCATGACAGTGTCAAGTTCAGGCATCTTTTTCTTAAGATTCCTTGCACTGAGTAAACTACATTAATGTATTTCAAATAAGAATTGGGAGGGATTGGGATTTCTTTAGGTGTAGCATGTCCAACAGCACATGATTTAATGGAGGGTTATTTAAACTGTGTTCTCAGCTATGCTCTTGTTGTCTGAAGAAGTTAGTTTTAATAAATATGGATGAAAGCACTTACAACATTTGGAATTTAGTGTCTGATCAAGTCATTAACTCAAGACATATCATTGCTTTATGCTTTTTTTAACAAAGCTTTTATATACAATAGTGTATGTCAGTGACTTGCTACACTTAAAGAAACCCCAATCCCTTTGAGCCACACACTCCAGGGACCTAAACGTTGTCACCACAATAAACAGAACATGCTGGAGGGATAGATTCCTGTCCCAGAGACTTCCCATGCTCTGGAACAGACTACCCATTCATGTCAAGCAAAGCTCCTCATTAGCCCTCTTTAAGAAAAATCTCGACAATTGGATAGGAAATAGGAAATTCACCCCGAGGATCACTTCTGTGGCTCTGCTAGACAGGGGTGCCGGAAAATAACTTTCTTGAGTGTTGAAAGCCAGGAAACTTTTTTGGCTAGGCTTATATAGGCCCCAGGGCCGATAGCCTAGTACCTACCTATGAACCTATGAACTTGGTACATTCAGTTTTGTTTCCAGGAATGCACAGTGAATATACTTCTGCTATCCCACTTGTCCCACTTCAGTAATGGCTTGGATTCAAAATAAGCTTTTGTGTTAATATAAAATTTAGAATGTAATGCCAAAAATGCAATAAACATTGCTCAGAGTAATGGTCAAACATGAAATATGCAGCAATAGGCATTGAGGTTTCAATGCACACAATGAAATGTACACACTGTACTTATCTTCTTTAGTTGTTTTATATATATGGACTTGTGTTCTAAATCACATGGATCACTTAAAATCAATGGCAGCTATAAAGAGACTAGAATCAGCTAGAAAAATCGCTGAGGTGAGATTCAAGATGACTGTCCATACTATGTGACAGATATAGTGCTAAGGGCATCTCATCTCCATTACTGAGAATGAACAGTTCAGAACAGATGTAAAACTCCATCAGTATCTGAGAAATGAATGATAATAGGCAGCAGTTCGGTAGGCTCTTCATTGTAGTGAAATGCTACACATGCTACATGAGGATGGGGGTGAAGAAAGTGTTGCGGCAGATAAGGAAGAAAACTGTGGGGCATACATTTTGTATGAAACTACCAGGCAGAAAATGTTGTATGCAGCTGCAGTGCACACTGTACTCTATGCAGCTGTAGGGGAAATGCTGTTGCATATAACTTTAGCACACAGCCTTTTTTGAATTTAACTGTAGGATACAAGCCATGCTCTACACTTATGTATAATACTATACAACCTATAGTTGTTGGGCAATAAAGTGCTATATTCAATCGTAGGGCAAGCAAAGCTCTCAAGCAACTGTAGGATACATACTGTTGTATGCAACTGAAAACTGTAGAGGAAACATTCCTTCATGCAACTGTAGGACACACAGTACTGCAGTTATCTCTAGGACACACAGGGCTGTATGTAATTATAGGATATATAGTGCTATATTGATGTGCAGGACACCACCTTGCTAAATACAGCTATGGGACACACGTTGCTATATGTAAATGTAAGACATACAGTACAACATTTAACTTGCTTTTTTAATTTCTCCAAGTCTTTTTGGTTTCTTATACCATGACAGGAATGGACCCCATTCCTAAGTCAAAGTATGATTAAAGTTCATGAAATTAGTATTGCTTCAATCTTTGATGTCAGCCAAAAGTGCTCTTCGCAGCACCCGCAATGTGCCCAGTAACGACTCCTTCTGCATTTTGTATAGAGTTACATGTATTGGTAACATATCTAAATACGATTGTAAATTCTTTTTTATAAGACCCATTGCTCCTACTACTATTGGAACTATCTGGGTATCCTTCTTCCACATTGCTCTCATTTCTGCCTGTAGATCCTGATATTTTATGGCTTTGTGTCTCTCTGTAAATAAGACACTGTAGTCACTGGGTGTGGCAATTTCAATGAGCAATGCTACTCTTGTCTTCTTTTCTTGGACCACTGTATCTGGTTTTCTAGCATCTATTATTTGAACTGCTGGTAATGGGTGATCCCATGCGATATAAACTTCATCATTTTCTGTGATGCTTTGTGGCTCATGTTTCCAGTGTTTTTCGGCCACTTCAGTACCATAATGTTTACACAATCCCCAGTGCAACAGTCTCGCCACATTATTATGCCATTCAGTCTACAGTCTTTCTGTCATTAGTATGTCACAACCAGCAACGAGGTGTGCAACTGTTTCCAATTCGGTTTTACAAAATCTACATTTGTCTGTTTCTTCCGCATGTTAAATGGACTTTATAAACCAATGTGTACACAGGCCACTATCTTGGGCCGCCAATATTAACCTTTCATTGGTTTGAATTCGCCTCTCCTTAACCATTCCTGTGTTTGTTCCTGATCAACAAGAGGTTCTTCCAGAAGTTTTCTATACTTGCAACTATATTTATGCTTTTTACACATTTCTTGCCTTCTCAACTGATCCTTCACCTTCTATTCTTTCTTTTGATTTTTTTCTGATTTTTATCTACTTCTGGTTTGATTTCCATTCCTGCTTGACACCAATAAGCCTCTGCTAGATTAAGCAGGGAAGTCATCTTAGATTTATTCTCCTCATGTTTCAAAACTTTCATTACGTTTGGGTCTTGTGAGGTCAGCAGATATGTGTGGAGTCCCACAATTGCAAGTCTGTACATATAATCAGTTACAAGGAGGCCCATCCCTCCTTCTGAATGGGGAATATAAAATCTTGGCATGCACTAATTTTTATAAATCATTTGGTGAGCATGAAGCATCCTTCTTGTATTCCTATATAATCTATCCAACACATTTTGGGGCCAGTCATTCACTCCAAATCTGTAAATTAGAACAGGAAGAGCAAATTGGTTTATAGCTTGGATTTTGTTCCTAGGTGTCAGTGCTGTTTTCAGAATTAATTTAAATCTTCTAAAGCATTCCTTACGAAGTTTTATTCACATTTGTTCATGTTTTATTGTTGACCCTTCACCATTTCCCAAGTATTTATGCACTCCTTCTTGCTCAAGTTCTTTTATACCACATTCTTGTCCCAAACTGATGTTTTCTTGGCGCTGCAGTTTTCCTGCTTTAAAGGTTGCTTTTGCACATTTATCAAGACCAAATGACATTCTTATATCATCCGAAAAAGTTTTCACAACTTGCAGCTGTGCTTTCAGTTCTTCATCTGATGAGCTATACAGTTTTAAATAATCGACAAAGAGAAGGTGAGAAGTCTTTACACTTTGTTGTTTTCTAGGAGCCAGATTATAGCCATGGCCTAAGCTGTTGAGTAAACATCTTAATGGACTAAGGGCAAGGCAGAATAGTAACGGTGACAGAGAGTCACCCTGGAATATCCCCCTTTGAATTTTTTTCCCCGGGATAACAATTTGTCCTTTATTGTGGCTTAATTGCAAAGTGGTCTGTCACTGTTTCATGGTCACTGTAATGTAATCGATCATTGTGGGGTATATCTTATACATTTTAAGCATTCTTTTATCCATGAATGAGAGATAGTATCAAATGCTTTTTTTGTAGTCAATCCATGCCATACTTAGATTCTTCCCCTTTTTACAGTTCTCCACTATGACTTTATTTAACAACAAATGATCCTTTGTTCCATATGACTTTCTTTTATTGCCCTTTTGTTCTACTGCCATAATAGAGTTTTATTCTAAATGACTATGAACTTTGTTGACATCAATTCCCATGCATAGCTTATACATCATCAGAAGGCAAGTTATTGGTCTATAATTTTTAGGGAAGCTTGCAGGTTCACTCTTAAGTAGGAGCATTGTTTTTCCTGTTGTTAGCCAGGTTGGTGTCTGTTCTGTGTGCGCCTATAAATAGTTCTTACTCATGGCTAAATCTTTGTGCAAAGATGTTAATACTTTTAACCAGACGTTAGGTACTGCATCTCACCCTGGGGTTTTCCAATTAGAGGCTTTAACTTTGTTTCAATCTCTCTAGCTGTTACTTCATCCCATTTCATATCCTGTACCTTTAAACTTCTTATTCTTTCTTTTGCTTCTTCTACCCATTTAGCATCTTTGTTATGTTCCACAGGATCTTCATAGATATTTCTCCAAAATGTACCTATTTCTTCTTTTTTTTGGTGGTCTTTCAATTCATTTTATCTTATTTCCCAGTTCTCTATAAAACCTTTTTGGGTCCTCAATAAATTGTTTATTTTGCACTTTTCCTTTATATTTATCTTCGTATCTTCTAAGGTTTTCTGCCTGTGCTGAAATTTTTAGTTTATTATTTGCGATAGTGCATGATAGATCCTGGTCTGTTCTAATATTGTGCATTGCTTTTATCACATCTATCTTTCTTAGTATTTTTGTTGATCTGTTCCCTCCTTTGTAGTATTCTAATAGTGACACTTCTTGTCGTAATTACTTTAAAATTTTCTCTATCTGATATTTCTATGATGACATTTGATTTCTCCCCTTCCTTTCTCTCACTACCCTGTGTTCTTGTGGCAGAACTTTATCAGTTATTAATTTAGCTGCACAGTAATATATCCTGTTTATTGTGTTATATCGCATGGATCTCTATGAACAGTCCTAATTACTGTGTTCATGTTTTTTTTTTATCAGATTTCTGACTTTTGGGGTTTTGTTAACCTTCTGCAGTCTATTTCTTTCGTTGATCTTGATATATCTGTCCATGTCTATTAAATCAAGCAATTCTTCTCTTAGATCATTTTCTTCCAAACTGTGGGCACATCCCTTGTTTTCCAATTCCTGCAGGCATTCTATAGAAGGTTCTATAGCATCTTCCTGTGACACATTCTCATCAATTTCATCCTGTGTCATCCGTTGCTCTGTCATATGGGAACTCACTGGTCTATCACTCCTCAACATTGACTGCATCACAGTTTCCTGTTCCTTCCCTTGCTCTCAAGCTTAAAGTAAATGTTTATACAGGTTTCCTGTGGAAGGTTCCAAATTATCTTTATATGGCACCTGACCAATTGCTTCCTGTTCCACTGGTTTCCCTTTAATTTGGATATCCATTACTCTATCCCGTTGTGGTGCTTTCTGAATTAGATTTTCTACACTAAATCCTTTACATTGCAGATACTCAATAATCTCAGTTACTATTTCTTTAACTTTTCCATTACTAATCTCCTTTCCTACTTTTCCTCTTTGTCTTCTTATTTTTTTTGTATTGTAAAGTTTTCCATGTCTGGATTTTTTTGTCTGTATTTCTCTTCAAATATCTTTGGTACTGCTCTTTTTATATTGGTTAGTTTTGCTTTCTCCTTTGCATAAATATTATACAATATTAAATCTCCTTTTCTTTCCCATGTCCATATTTCTTCTTCAGGTGTTTCCTGATCCTCCTGTTTCTCCCTGCTTTGGGGACTCAAACCATCCTGCTGTGATGAAAACTGTGTTAGACCTTCTACATCAAATCCTTCACTTCACAGACATTCCACAACTTCTACCTCTATTTTTTAACTTCTACTTTACTGATCTTCTTTTCTACATTCTCTCTTTGTGGTATTATTTTTTTTATTGTGAAATGTTCCATATCCAGATGTCTTTGCCTGTATTTCTCCTCAAATATTTTTGGGGCTGCCTTCTTTACATTGATTAATTTGGCTTTCTCCTTTGCATAAATATTGCACCATATCAAATCTCTGCTTCTTTCCCATGTCCATATTTCTTTTTTATACTTTTCAAATATCTCTTGGTTTTGTTGTTTATATTTTCGCACTTCCTTAGATGCTTCTTTTTCCAAGCAGATCAAGAGTTCTTAATCTATATACTGTTTCTCACAAATCTGTTCTATTAATGAACACAAATTTTCATTTGAAGCTTCTGACAGTTTTTCTTGTGGAAGTATTTTTCTTTCCTCTAATTTTTCTCTTAATCATTTTGTATATCTTGTGTCTGGAAATTCTGGACTTTTTGCAAAATAGTAGCAATATATAATTTCTTTCTTATCGTCAATAGTCCACTTTATCGTCTCTGTGGCTCTTCTTTGACCTATCAGGTTTTGTGATTTTTGTGGACTGCTACTTCCTTTTATAACAAGGTGGCCATCCTCTCCCTGGGCCTGGCCTGGCCCCATTGTAGGAATGCTTCCGTATTTTGAGGATTCTACACTGTCATCTTTTCTAGTCCTGGCACCAGTGCACCTACCAGGACTGGGCACTTTTTTATCCTGGGTCTTGTGCACCCAGCTATCTTTTTTAGTTTTTGACCTACTTCTGTCCATGATATATGCTATATAAATGCAGTTTATATATCTGTGTCTCCTTGGTGGGATTTTGTGAAAACAGGGTCCACCTCATGAAGGTATTCACCAAGACTTGAGGATGAATTCAATTTCAGCTCTGCTACTCTCCATTGCATGCTGACTTTTCGCCTCTCCATCCTGACCCCTGATCTTTCCATCCAGACCCCCCCGATCTCTCCATCCAGATTCTCTAGTACACAGTGCTGCATGTAGCTATAGGACACAATGTGCTATATGTAACCTCCAGGCACACAGTGCTGTATGTCTTTGTAGGAAGCACAGTGCTATATGTAACTGTAGGGCAAACAATGTTATATGTAATTGCAGCTGGAGGTTAAATAGCATGTAATACAGGGTTGTGTATAGCATTGTGTTTAATTGCACAATTGTTGTGTTTATGTAATTATGTAATCATAGGGCACACAGAGTGCTGTATGTTGTGGTAGAGCACACAGTGCTGTATGTAACTGCAGGTCACACTGTGTTGTAAGTAACTGCAGAGCACACAATGCTGCATGTAACTGTAGAAATGAGAGTTTATGTAATTATAGGGCACACAGTACTACATATAAGTGAAGGACTGAGTGCTGTATGTTGTGGTAGGGCACTCAGTGCACTGTGTAACTGATGGCACACTGTTTGGTGTGTAACTGCAAGGTGTACATTGCTGTATGTAATTGTAGGAATTAGTGTTATATTTAATCATAGGGCACATAGTGCTATTCATAATTGCAAGACACAGTGTACTTTATATAACTAAGGGCACTTAGAGCTGTATGTGTAAGGGTACATGGTGCTGTATGTAACTGCAGGAATTACTGTCACATGTATTTATAGGGTTCACAGTGCTCTGTATATCTTCAGAACACAGAGTGCTGTAGAGAACTGCAGGACACAGAATACTATATGTAACTAATGGCACACCATACCTCTCAACCTTACTGAATTCTTCAGTATTTCCTGTTTTGGGGGGGCAAAATAACACTGTGGCATGAATTACTGAGTGGCCGCTTCAAATCCCAATTTTGTTTTTTTGTTTTATTTTGCATTTTTTAGTGATCACTGATGTAATCACATATTACTGGTGTATCCCGCAATGTCATCAACATGCACAGGCACGTGTAATGATCCCATCATCATGAAACAGTGCAGCAGTGCCTGACTGTCTGTAGCAGTGACTCAGAGTTGACACTGATGACAGAAAATGAGGTGCAGTTTGCCAAATTCAACTCTAGCTGATGCTTCCCACAAGCTCCACCCCTTTGTTGAAGCCTGTCCCTCCCTAAACTTCCCCTTTAAAGGAAAACTCTAAGGGTCACCTCATTCACAAATTGGCAGGTATGCATATGCCTCTGCAGCGAAACTCATGACAACATGCTTTTTTTTTAAAGAACATTAATGTGCACCTATCAATTATATCTTTTCTTGTTGTCACTTATATTATATGAGACTATAAAATGAAGATGAGGGTTGACATGTGGCTAGATGTAGACGTAGCTAAACAAAGGAATTTTCTATTTAGGGAGTAAATTATCAGAGTCCTTTGTCTTATCTGTGACAGTGGTAGGCAAGGATGGTGGACATCCAACATGCGCCTGAGTCGGCGAGGTGAAACTTAGCAAAAAGTACACAGCAGATGACAGCACTACTATTGATAATTTTAAAAAGAGTTGTAGATGCAAGTGGTACACTACAGCTAATCCGAAACAATGAGAGGTACGTACCTGTGGCAGGCCGACTTAGTGATTCCAAGTTAGAGCTATCCCCAGCTGGTTCAAAACAGAAGTGTGGCTTTAGGGTGAAGGGATTTGTAGTTCGTGGTGTAAGGGGGAAGAGCTAATTTTAGTGACATGGAAGGCTTCCTAAGATATAGGCTAAATAAACTGGTTCCAAGAGGGACACTCTGTCCCCGCCCAAAACATTTTCCTTACAGCTAACCATATTCTGCCTACTAGCATCAGTCAGTCATTCAAATACCCATTTCAGCAAAATGTTTAAAAGACCTGTTCCAAGTGTTTTATTTTCATTAATACCTGGTAATGTACCCTATGAAATTCAGGAGAGAATTTTATTGAGATGACATCAGCTTGAAGCTAACTTTCCACTTTGTGGTGTTACTATGAATAAACACATCTCAACTAATTGAATATCATCATGCGAACCAAAAATATTTAAAACTTTGAAGGGCTGAAACACAAAACAGCAATATTCTTGAGGTTATTAAATACGCAAACATCTTTTTGCAGGGGCCAAGCTGCCCCTGTGCCTCACAAAATGGAGACAAACTCCCACACTCCCACACCACAAAATTATCTGTGTGTGTGTGTGTGTGTGTGTGTGTGTGTGTGTGTGTGTGTGTGTGTGTGTGTGTGTGTGTGGGTATACACACACACATACACATGCATATGCATACGCTAAGTTTGAAATTTGCAAATATCTAACCACTTTTTCAAAAAAAAATCAGCACAGACAAAATTCTGCACACCATATATATTGATGCCAAAAATATCACTAACCCAAAACATTGCAACATTTAAACACAAAAACAAGGTAAGTGTTTTTGCTGGGGACCAAGTCCATACTGCACCACCTACGGCAGTAAGCCCCCACCTCTCATTCTTAAATATACCAACCTGAAGAAAGATGATAAATCAATGTCATCCAAAAATCACATCAATAATGAATTCAGCAAAAAAATACACTATAGACATAAAATCTGCTACTCCACCAAAGACAATAAGACAATCACAGTAATACAAAAAATATATATATATATATATATATATATATATATATTTTTTTTTTTTTTACTATAACAGATTGAATAAATTGTGTATTCAGAAACCACTGTATTGGCAAAATAATTTTTTGCAGGAGGCAAGCCGCTCTGCACCCCAGATACACCTTGCTAATTATAGATACTAACTGTGAGATAGCACAATCCCAGGGGAAAGGGAATATTCCCCCACCCAAGGATTCTCGATCTTGCATGCCTGTTGACCATCTACATATGTCAACCACCTGTGGTCAGAAGCAACAGTCAATATTTTGCTGTGTCGACAAAATTCAGAAGTACCCCCCAGACACACACACACACATATATATATATATATATATATATATATATATATATATATATATATATATATATATATATATATAGTTCCCCTTCATAATCTCGAAATACTGAAATCACGAATTTCAGCATTCCGAGACCATGAAGGGGAAAATTCAGAATACCGAAAGTGCATAAGCACGAATTAGAATATCTCAAATACGTGCTTATGCATTTCTGATATGGTACGTGAAGTGTTTGGCTGGGATGGTGTCTGGAATTGAAGGTGAATGAGTGTATGTGTGTGTTTTTGTACATTGTATGTGTGGGTAACGGTAGAGAGGTGTAAGTATGAGTGTGAGTGTTGGATGTGTTGGTGTTTGTGTATGTGTGATGTGCATTTGTATTTGTGTGTGTGTGTGTGTGTGTGTGTGTGTGTGTGTGTGTGTGTGTGTGTGTGTGTGTGTGTGTGTGCGAGCAAGTGTAGAATGCCGTAGTATGATTTTTTTTTTTATGTGCGATCTCGGAGTTAGTATATATAAGTAGGGGGAGAGAGGGGGGTGCAGCACCCCACATGAGGGGGTGCAGGGGGCTTGCACCCCTGCTTACATGTAGTCTAGGGTTGTGTGGTTTGTGTGGGTAGAATGGTGTGTGTGTTGTGTGGTGTATAGTGTATGTATGTTCGTGATTGTGTGAGTCGTGATTGTGGGTTTTGGGATTGTGAATGTTTCAGCTTTATAGTTTCAAAATACTGAAATTCGAGATTTCAGTATTTCGAGATTATGAAGAGGAGCCTATATATATATATATATATATATATATATATATATATATATATATATATATATTTACAAACATACATAGACACATACATATGTGTGTGTGTGTGTGTGTGTGTGTGTGTGTGTGTGTGTGTGTGTGTATATATATATATATATATATATATATATATATATATATATATATATATATATTTATTTATTTATCATACGCACACAGGTTGCCAAGACAGGAAGACAGTGAGAAAAAAAAAACATAATATTCATCACCATGTCACACTTTCTGTCTTTTCTAATGCCAGCTCAGCAACCTTCCAGTTATAATGTCGTGACCATTGATTTCCCCCAATTTGCTTTTAAATTTCAATAAAAATGATTGACTGTACTAAAGGATCTACTTTTTGGATAAATATGCTAATAATTTTTATATAGGTGTACCTGAAATGATCTAAACAACATATTAGTGAAAGTAAAAAGATCAACAGAAAAATATCTAAAAGTAAAAAGATCTGAGGGGGTGGCCAAGATGGTGAGTTGTTAACAGCACTGCTCTTTAGCTCTGCTTCATTTTAATATCTCTGACAGGATTTTTGCTAAAAATTTCAAATAGAACATTTCAGAACTTCTTGGATTTATAGTTGAACATCTGCTGAAAGATTTACTACAAAAAGTAACAAGTTTGAAACTCTTTTAATTTTCCCTTGTCAAGAAAACTAGAAAGAACGTATTGTCTCATAATGAGCCACTTTAAGCCCAGTGTACAGGACAGTACTATGAAAAAAGACTTACAGGCTATACTAAGTAACATCAGTGAGTTATAAGTAAAGATAGATAAATTAGAAACCAAAATGGACAATTTCAAAGAGTAATGTAAAAAACAAGCTGACAATAATTATCACAAATCTCGAGTATAGAAGAGACAAGGTCTGATTTCGATGGAAGATTACTTGAAAATGAGAATAACACTGAATTTCTTCTGAAACAAAACAACTTTTTTCCAGGATAAAATAGAAGACTTAGAGAACCAATCTAGAAGAAATAACATCAGGATTTACTTTTTCCTTTGGCATCGAAAGGACACATAGATCACATTCTAACTCATCTTAAAAAAACACCTTCACCAAGCTCAGTGATCATAAGATTTTTCTCAAGTCAAGATAAGGATTAGGCTTAAAATCTGCATAGACTAATTATCCAGTTAAAACTAAAGGAGATACTATAAGATTTGACAATGAGTATTCTACATGCGTGATGAACAAAAGAAAAGTATAGAAAAACAATATTAAAGCACAAATCTTGTTTCCAGCAAAAATAAGGATTTACCTTCCAGAAGAAAGAAGATTTTTAACACCTTGGAAGATGCAATGGACATTATACAGAAAAATAAAATCCTAGGAAAAAAAACAGAAGAAATGGACGGGAATCTATCAACTTCTTTGCAGAGAAATGCAATAAGAGATGGTTGGTTAATAAAAGACAAAACAGTAAAAAACTGAAGGACAAATGAAAATCAATGTATTTCATGGTTATGAATACTTATTAATTTAAAGAAGTGCTTGAGTACGTTTGAATGGGTGCTACATATTAACTTTTTGCAACATAAATCATTTATTTACTTGTCCCTACTTCTAATGGTTACTAGTTCTCTTTTTAAATTTTTAAAGTTTGATTCATTTAGCTATATATGAAATTAAAGCCACTTATTTTCATTTAGATTTTAAAAGGTTAAACTATTCATCTCATTAAAAGCTAATCATTATTATGATAAAACTTATTGTTAGGTGGCACACTTTCTGATATCTTGGCATAGTTGAGTAATGTACTATTAAATATAATACAAGATGCAACAAATGACACTAATGAGGCATGTTAAGTTACATTCTGGGTTCTTAAAATGGTCCAGCAGTGTGCTGCTGATAGTATACTTGACATGCAATAGCACCCAGGAAAGGCATGCTATGTTATAAACAAAGTATAAAAATATAGATTTTTGCATATATAAAAGTTACTATTAAAATGATATCAAATAATAGAGTAACACTCAAACCTTTAGAAAGTTAAACCTGGATCACACATAACTGTCATTTTTTTAATGCAAGTTGAAATTCTATGTCTCCTTTAAAAATGACAGTCTGCGTTTTATTAAACATCCCATACAAATTGAGCTTTCTGAATCATTAAATGTTGTTTCTATAAATACAACAGTTTTTTAGTAGTTAATATACTTTGATTTTTTTTTTTTGTGATTTGGAATGGTTTGGTGTGTGGGGTGGAGGTGGCTTGGATTCACTCATGAATATTTTGTGCGGGTTGTAGCTGACAAACTGTTCATTTGCAGACCCCTGTCATGAGGACCAGCTTGAAGCAGCTTAATTAGAGTCATGAGCACTTTTGTGATGCTGCGAGAACTGTCCAGGTTACTTGTTCCTGTCTAAAAGGAAATAATCATAATATTTTGAATCATATGCAGAGATGTCAATAAATACAAGTTATATAATAAGCAAAATACAATGAATTATATTTTAAACCACTGTCAGTTATTAAATAGTTTTGAATGATTGCAGTATACTAAAAGGATAGTTTATATGCTAGCCTATAGAATGACACTTCTGATGAAAAATTTAGGATTGAGTGTCTTTGTTATTATCTGTGTTTAATGATAACAAAACTTAATAACACAGAGCAATTTATTATGAAAAGTTTAAATCTTAAAAGAAGATTTTTCTGATGTTTTTTCAGATACTATTAGACATAACATTTAAGGAAAAATAGGACTGATTCTAACAGCAGTACTAAATTAAAGAACGTCAAACATATAAGGGTAAATATAAATGTTCTATTATATGACACTCTACACTAGTATTATAGCTAAAATATAAAACCTAGAAATATAGCAACACTGCAAGACATAGAATACAATCAGAAATAGAAAGAGATCTGAATAAGTAAATATGTACATAGTTAAAGAATATAAACATGTCTCCAAGGGTGGGAGATTGGCATAGTGGTTAAGGTGTGCACCTTATAGGTGCAGGGTTTCATTCTCGCATGGGGTAATTGGCTGAGCTTGGAATGGCCCACAAGGATAGTTAGCCTGGTACTAATTTATGAACATATGATCCTATGTACAAATTTGTACATAGTAAACAAAATAGAAAAAATATAAAATCGTCTCACCTATAAATTATTAAATATGAAAATAACAATTGACAACCTATAGCAGACCAGGGAGATAATGTGAGACAGAGATATTCAGTTTGGTCAATTATAATAAATATTCTGAACATCTGTTTAACTTTTCTTATTCATAATAACTGACTGACGGGCTTTTTAATATGATGCATACTAAAAAAATGAGATACATTAATATTACAAAACCACAATGTCCAGTGCATGCAAATTAACTGAACCTTAACAAACAATAAAACTGAAACTAAAAAAAAAATAAATAAATAAAGGTGGAATTTAACCCTGGATGCCCTCATTTGGGTGTGTTTTATTGTTTTTTTTTAGTTACACATTAATATTAATCAGAAGCATGAGCTAAGCTTTGTTAGTCAAATGGAGAGTTTGAGAGGTAGTTTGTTCATCTTTTTTAACAAACTAGGAGTATGTTATTCCATGATGGAATGTTTTATGGTTATATCATTTGGTAAGTTTTTTATTTGTTTCAAAAGTTTTGACCATAGCTGAAGATTTCATATTGTTATATACAAAGTATATAGTAAGTTCTGTACATACAATTTCATCATACCTGTGAGTTTTTTTTTTTGCTTATATAAAGTCTGATTTTTAAATGCATATGTATTAGCATTAAGGGATTGAATCATCCAATAAAGAGGGGGAGTCTGATCAAATACTTGCAATTACATAAAGTTCAAATAGTGTTTCTATGGGAAGCACATTTACTTAATAAAGATGTAAATAAACTTTCATTAAAGAATTATTTGGTTTTAGCAGGTTCTGGCTTTCCAGCTAAAAGAAAAGACACCCTAATTTTATGGAAGAACTCACCAGTAATGCCTAAAGTAAAAGATAGCTGTGTTGATAAAAATGCTATGTTAAACATTGTTATTATTGAGTGGAACAGAAAACTATATACATTTGGTGAACTCTTATTGGATTCCAGGGGTTGGAGCTAAGATGGAAAAAATTACTTAGATACTATAGCATATTACATGATAATGGTTGGTGATTTTAATTGTATTTTATCAGACAAATATTCCACTGCAGATAGAGAGGTGAGAATCACATTTCAGCCAAACACTTAACAAATTTTGTAAATTTAATTAATTTAAAGCATATATATGATCTAAGGAAACTAATCTCACTTCAGTTTACCCATTATTCATATAGATATGGAACACAAACAAATATTGAAAACATGTTTGTCTCAAACCATATGTTATCACATATCAGAGAAGTTTCAATAGTTTCATGTCCATTATCGGACCATAATGCTATAATCTTTAATATTATTTTAAAAACTGAAAATCGAATACATCACAGAAGATTACCAGCATACATTATTAAAATAAAAGGATTCAAGGATTCATATGTTAAAGAGATCAAAGATTTCCCAGAAATAAACATGAATAGTGAAGTGTCTGACATTGCCCTGTGGAATTCACTACAGGCTTACTTAAATGGAAGAGTTATAAGCTAGTATATTAGGAAAACAACAGAATGGGACAAAGAATTGAATGTACTACAGGCCAAAATAGACATACCAAAGTTAAATCTAAAACCAAATGACATTATCAGTAAGTCTGAACTTAAAAACTTAAATACAAAATATGTTGAAATTCTAAATAATAATGTTTCAATAAACTTGGAAAAACTTAAACTACAGGCATGTTCAGTAAGTAAGCTTGCATAAACTTGCTCTTAGATCAAAGAAAATGACTAATCTAAATCATATCAAAGAAATTATAACATATAAATAATAAAAAAGAAAGTAGAACAGATATCAAAGGTATTCCTGAGAGCTTTAAAATATTTTATGAAAATATAAATAATAAAACAAATAACCTAGATAATGATGATATAGTTGAAACTTTTCTAAGGGAAATATAAATAATATATTAACATGTGAACAAGTAAAAAAAATGGTAGACTATTCACATTAACAGAATTAAAAGATCAAATAAAAAAGTTAAAAAAATAATAAGGTGCCGGGCTTAGATGGTATTATACCATAACTATATAAAATACTACTGAAGGATGCAGTTAAAATGTGATATAAGGTCTACAGAAAAATAAAAATAACTGCTGAAGTCCCCTATCATGGAAATATTCTGTTATATCACCTATTTTAAAACAAGATAAGGATCCTACAAATTGTTCATCATACAGACCCATTTCTCTTTTAAATGTGGACTATAAGATGTTCATGTCCATTTTAGCTAACAGAATTAATCTACTTATACCTAAACTAATTAATGATCAAACTGGGTTTATTTTAAATAGACGAGTATAGGATAATATAATAAGAATACATGCATTAATAGACTATGCAAATAAAAATAATAAAGAACTTTCTATTGTTAGTCTTGATTTAGATAAGGCGTTTGACTCAGTTAATTGCACGTACCTTTTTAAAACACTTAAAGTGTATAATTTCTCATCTAAACTAATTGCATTAATTTCTAAGTTATACAATAACTCTTGTGCTTATGTTAAAATAGATTATTTTCTTTCTAATTCCTTTAAATTACAAAAAGGCACAAAACATTATCATCGTTACTTTTTGCCTTAGCTATGGAAAACTTTGCTAATAGTATTGCATCTAATAAGAACATTAATGGTATCAAAATAAAAGAAGATTTCAAACTAAAGATTCAACTTTTTGCTGCTGATGTTTTATTAACAAAAGGAAATATAGACAATTCATTAGAACATTTAAATTAGTTCTATGAGTCAGTTTGATGAAACCTCAAACTTAAGATTTAATAATAATAAAACAAGTACATAATTAATAAAACGTTTAAAAATTCATACAAAAATATGCTAACTTCAATTGGAATAACAATCAAATGAAATACCTTGATATAACTATTATGTCTGATAGCAAAGAAATGATACAAACATTGAACTGGTTGTTGATAACATTTTAAGTTTAGTCACAAATTCGAACAAATTGTTCTTTACCAGGGAAGAACAATTAATGCTTATTAAGATAGTAATTCTCCCCCAAAATATTGTTTGTCTTGCAATCCTTAGTACAATCTCCACCAAAAAATTGAAGAAAAAGATAAATAATATTATACTTACATTTTTTTGGCATCCTAAGAAATGAAGCTTTCCTTTGACTCGCACAGAAGAGGTTGGGATAATGGTAGAATAGGATTCTCTGATATTCAATTGTATGCTACTTCAACTATTGTAAAAAATATAGCTTTGTGGATAAATTCATTTTATGATTCAAACAATTACATCAAGAAATATTATTAGTAAATAATAAATATATCACAACCAGTCATAAACAAATAGTACCTAACAGTTTTATGTGGTTATTAAAAGTTTTTTGTGTAAATATGATTACGCCCTCTTCTCAAGTTCCCTACTTCAATAATATCATTTCCTCTTTCCAAAAGTTCACATATTCTAAACATTGTATTAAAGACTTAATATTTTCTATGTTTCCAATTACATAAACAAATGACTGCTTAGAAACTCATAATTTCATCAAAATGCTAGTATTGAGACAACAAAGTAATTTAATTTATTTGCATCAGTTCTTAAATGGTACTGATATATCCATCCACCCATCCATCTCCAACCCCTTTTTCCCATTTTGCACATGGGGTCAGGGTGTCACTTCAAATGGTGGTAATCAAGATTTACACCACCAGGTGGCTAACCCCGCTGCAGTACTGATATATATACTGTTGAAAATTTAAGGTGCAAATACAATCAAGATGCTGAAAATAGGTTAATTTTACAAATATTTAAAGAATGTGTGAACACACAGCTGAATAAGATATTTAACCTAGATAAGAAATTGTTCCCCAGATTATTGGAATTCTTAATAAATATCAGTAATAATACAACAAAATTTTCACAAATTTATAAAACTCAAATTCAATTTCACATATTTATACAACTCCTATTGGAACTACTCCTCAAAAATTAATAATGAAGACTTCTGTGAAGAATGCAAGAAATTAACATTAACAATATTTTTTTCATTATATTGTAAAATTTTCACTTGGACATTTTTACACAGACGTTTTGTCACTCCTAATGAAATTAAAATTATGTATAAATCCAACAGAATTAAATACTGGAGATATGATTCTGAAATAATAGCTGATTGGACACATATGATATATGAATGTGAAGTCATCTCCCCTTGTTGGAAAGAAATAACTTTATTCAAGCTCTATGGTCAGATAGGGTTTGCCATCAAAATTTTGAAGGCTCATGCTGGAAAATTGTGTGGCCAAAAGTAATTTTATAAAGTTTTACGATGCTAAACTGGAATAATACAAAACCATAATAACGAAAGTAAAGCTTGCTTCATTATTATGAGTCTGGCATTGTGAATGGAAATCACAGTACAGTGAGGATGGGGAAATTTATCCTCTTCCTAACTGCAGTATGATCTTGGAGTTGATCTATATAATTTGCAGGGGTGTGGGAGGTGCAGCCTTGCTAAAACATAAAAGGACATATGGACTTTCAAACATGGAAGTCTGGTATGTTGAATGTCATTCATCATGTTACTGATGATTGATATTTAGGCTAAATGTTGTTTATGTTTTCAGAATTTTATTTCATTCTTTTAATCACAAATTATTTTGCCTTCAAAATTTTGATGGTAATCCATCAGATAGATGCAATATTTCTAAATATTTAGTTTTATTTAATTCTCCGATTCCTGAGATAATTCCAAAAACCCAAGTACCTCTTCTTTGGTCTATTCTTGCTATACCCAGAAAAGTAATTACTAAAAATTGTAAAAGTAAACGTATCCCCTCTTGTGTTGAATTTATTGGTATGGCAAAAATCATTAGCAGTAGTAAATTGTATACTATAAAGAGGAGAACTTCTAATATTATAATGCTGGCTTAAACTTAAAGACTTGCTTGAGCAATATTAATTGTTGTTGATGTATAACTTTGATATATTCATCAGCTGTGGGCCTTTGTTTATTAGTTTAAAACCAAATACAAAATTAAAAAGTAAAAAGATCTAAACTGAAAAACACTGGCAAAACTGAAATTATATTAAGGGGAGTGTTTATGCTCTTTGTTCATGGTTCTATGACTTGAGTCTGCATATATATAATATGGGGTGTGGGGGGAACATCCCCCTACATGGGGTTGTAGGGAGGGCTCATCCATGCCAAAAACATTGAAAAGTGTGACATGACTTAACCACATAGGAAAACACTGAAAAATCTGAAAAAGTCAAACTAAATTTTTTCAATATTGAACAATAAAACATTGAAAAAAATGTGATTATATTTTGTCAGATTTTTCAGTGTGTTTAGACTGTCACATTTTCAATACTTTTGTAGGGGGAAAACCCCTCAGCTAATTATATATACCAACTCCAAGGTCACAAAACCCTTCCCTAATATAACTTTTTTCAGTGTTTTTCAGTTTACATTTTTTTTCTGTTGAACTTCTCCTTAATTTTTTCTTTCTTTGTGAGCAGTCTGATTTTCCTATAACAATCTAGGCTTTTTGAAGGTCCCTACTTTTTTTTTGTTTTCCAAACTGTGGGAATTTCTACCTTTTTATAACTCCTAACAAATATTTATCTTGAGGGTAACCAAAAAATATTCATTAAAATTTACCAAATCTCCATTAGATATCCAATTTTATCTTTAGCTTTCATGACCGAATTTGCTTCATATCTCATATCAGTATTCTACATAGCGAGAATGCTGGAATTTCTCTTATGTATTGGTATGAATACATTGTTGCTTTTTATACCAAAGACCTTTGCAAAATGAATGGTACACAGGTTAATGACTTTCATACTGTCATTGACTGCCTTCTGTGATAAACATTTCAGCATTTTAATTACTTCCAATTCCCCACATTATGTAATTAAAGAAAGTTTTAATGCTATCACTTGTCTTCATTTATTTTTTATTCATATAATTGTTCTGTTTTAAACTGTTTTAATCTCTAAAGTAAAAAAAAACACCCCCAAAGAACTAATAAAAATAAAGGAAAGCAAATGCCAAGAAATGCCCACCAACACTAACTTCTGAACACCTTCATCCTAAATTCATACAGTTGCTACCACAGCTGTGTTGTCTTTTTTATATTTTTATTTTCTATACTTCTCTGCTGCCTGCTAATGCTTTAACCTGTCATCACTGTAATTCATTAATGGACAGAGACTTGCTGAAGCTATGTTACTGGACCACTTCCTGCACACTCCCAGTCATAGGGGGCTGTAGCAATGTCATTTGTCCACAAGGATGGGAAGATGCAGAGACATCAGTTTATATTGATGGATGAGTAGTTGGAAAATGGGAATAGGGAGTCATCACACAGCCACAGAAAAGAATCAGAATGTATTCTACAATTACAGCTGCTTAATTTATTTTTTATTTAGATTTTAACTGTAGCACTTCTGTGTGATACACTAGAATGAAGTGGTTTGTATAACTAGAGGGATAACTGGATTAGTATGGCTTTTTGCTGGCAAATTCATATACTTATTCTTTGCATTCACTATGCTGTACACATCACAATGTAAAAACAAAAAGTCTGACTTGATAGGTCAGTGTTTGTAGGTATCTGCTGCAGTTGTTTACATTAAAATGTCCGAGGGAAGCAGCTGAAAAGGACTACATTGTATGATAAATTCAACACATCAGTTTACCTGTTTGTGGTATAAAAAAATGGGGGATTGCTTAGTATGAATATTCTGTTCATGTATTAAGTTATTCATTTAGTGTGAACTGCTGGCAGGTATAAAGCAACTGCTGACATAAAACCATTATGACAAACTCAGTCTATGGGTTTTCTGCCTTTAAATGAATGTGCTTTCTTAAGTTGTTTTCAGATAGTTGTTTTTTGTACAAGGTACCAGTTTTAAACATATACAGCACAGGATTTAACTAAATAATAGTGGCACACTGATATGTGTCACAAATGCAGTATAGGACTCAACTAAATAACAGTGACAAACTGATGCATGTCACAAATGCAGTATAGGACTCAACTAAATTAACAGTGACAAACTGATATGTGCCACATATACAGCACTGGATTTAACAAAATAATAGTGGCACACTGATATGTGTCACAAATGCAATACAGGACTCAACTAAATAACAGTGACAAACTGATATGTGTCACAAATGTAGTATAGGACTCAACTAAATAACAGTGGCAAACTGATATGTGCCACAGATGCAGCACCGGATTTAACTAAATAATAGTGGCACACTGATATGTGTCACAAATGCAGTATAGGACTCAACTAAATAACAGTGAGAAACTGATATGTGCCACATATACAGCACAGGATTTAACTAAATAATAGTGGCACACTGATACGTGTTACAAATGCAGTATAGGATTCAACTAAATAACAGTGACAAACTGATACATCACAAATGCAGTATAGGACTCAACTAAATAACAATGACAAACTGATACGTACTAAGTATTCCTCTTAATTACTAAGATACCATGTTTTTGTAAGACTACAACATCCATGTTTTTGTATACACCATTAATTTATATCTGATAGTAAACCTAATATGGGAAAGTTTTCACATTTTTTGTACATTTTTTTTCTTCATTACTTCTCTAAACTCCCAAAGTATAGTTAACAAAATCCCAAACCTCCATGCCTGGCTTATACACAATAAACCTAACATCCTATCCATCTTTGAAACATGGTTGAAACCCCACATAAAAGACTCTGAAATAATTCCTCCCAACTATTCTATCATTAGAAAAGACAGATTCCACAAAAAAGGGGGAGTAGCTCTCCTATACTCATCCTCCTTGTCAGTGACTCCCTGTAACAAACCTACTTTAATAACGCTGAATTACTCCTAATGTTACTTAAAGTTAACAAACACAAGCACATATGTATAGCTTCCCTCTACATCCCCCCAGGTGATAATATTTCTACACTTGAAGACATCCTCTCCTGGCTCTCCACCAACATTAGCAACAAAACAATAATCTTAGGAGACATGAATATCAATTGGTCCTCCATTCAGTCTCCCTCAAACCCACTTAATATCAACCTCTACAATTTTTCACAGCTAATCAACTCTATAACCCACCCCTCAAAAAACCTCTCTAGTGGTAGTATTCTAGACTGGATTTTACCCTCTCATCCCCATTATTTCTTTGACAGTGGTACTCTTCCCGATCCTCTTAGTGACCACTTACCCATCTTCACACATCGACTCCCCTTACCCCTACATCGTACTCACAACTATATTACTATTCACAACCAAAAAAAACTCTAACCCAATGACCTTTTCTAACTCTCTAAAAGCAATAAATTGGAATAGTCTAAAACACTATCTCTAGATAATGCGGTAGCCCACTTCAACTCAACCTTCTTAAACCTTCTAGACTACCATGCTCCCTTAAGAACAAAAAGAATAAAAATTAAAACTGCCCCTTGGCTTACCAAAAATACACTAGCAACCATGCGACACAGAGATAAAGTGTGGGCACACTACCAGAAAAATAGGACCCCCCCCCTCATCCATAACGAATACAAAACACTTCGAAATAAGGTAAAAAAGCTCATCATCACTGATCGACAAAATTACTTCTCCATACTCCAAAACAATAATAAAACAAACCCTCAGAAATTCTGGAAAGGAATCTCCACTCTCCTTAATCCTAACAAACCAGATACCCCCACCCCAGACCCTAATGCTCCCGACATAGACTTGGCTATCCAATTTAACTCTTTCTTCACTGATTCTATTTCCAAACTAACCTCATCTTTCTCTAACATCACTACATTCTCCCCCATCCTCCTCTACTAACACTCTACCCTCCACTGCTACTTCCCCCCATTCTTATCTACTAATTCTCTACCCTCCACCTCTTATTCTACTCTCACTTCCTCTTCATCTCCATCACCCCCAAATACCCCCTCTTCCCACTCCCCACTTTTCTCATTAAAACCTATACCCACATCTACCATAAAAAAACTCCTTCAAAAACTGAAGCCATGCTCTAATGCTCCTGACAACATTCCTTCACACTTTCTTAGCATAGCTGCCGAAGCGATTGCCTACCCCATAAGCATTCTAATCAACCACTCTATCCAAGAAAGCATAGTACCCCAAATCTGGAAAAAGGCCTTTATCATACCTTTACATAAAGGAGGCAACAATAACAATGTTACTAATTTCCGTCCCATTGCTATCCTGTCTCCCATCTCTAAACTCCTAGAAAAGTGTATCCAACTTCAACTCCTACCACATCTCTTAGACAATCACCTACTAACTCCCACTCAACATGGTTTCAGCCAAGGCCACAGCACTATGACAGCCCTCCTCTCCTTCCTTGAAACTGTAAACAAAGCCCGAGACTCTGGTCATATTGTTTCTACCCTACTACTAGACCTCTCTAAGGCCTTCAACACTATCTCACACAGCCTGCTTTTAACTAAACTCTCAAAACTTAACCTATCTCATTCATCTTTGAACTGGTTCTCCAGCTACTTATCCAATAGATATCAAGCAGTAAAATGGAAAAAGGCCACCTCCTCATTCCTTAATACTCCAACTGGAGTTCCCCAAGGTTCCATACTGGGTCCCCTCCTCTTTAATATATTTATAAATGACTTCCGCAACTCTATCCCTTTCTCAAATATCATCCAATATGCAGACGATTCAACTATTATCTGTTCTGCCACATCTATCCCTACACTCCTAAGGCTTACTCAAGATGCTTTCTCAACCACTGAACAATGGATGAATAAAAATCACCTAGCACTCAATGCCTCTAAAACCAAATTAATGGTATTCACTCCCTCTAAAGTCACCTCTTTCGACACAAACACATTTTCTATTACTAGTCATAATAATACAACTGTGGAACTGGTATCAGAGACCAAGTTACTTGGGGTCCAAATTGATAGTCAGCTCAAATTCAACTCCCACTTACAACTAAACATAAAAAAAACATCAAAAACTAGGTATGCTCTACTGACAAAATCATTATCTTACACCTGCCACTAAAATCACTCTCTCTACATCTTTTCTTATCCCCTCCCTTCTCTATGGAACTCCACTCCTAACTAATCTACAATCCTCCCTGAAAACACAACTGTCCTTCTGCTACAACAAAATCACCAAGTTTGCTACCAGCCATAAGTCCTCCACTCACCACTGTTCCTCTCTCCACAAACTGAAATGGCTAGAACTACCCAATCATCTCACCTATACTCAACTTACTCTTGCACACAAGCTCATTTTCAACCCCTCCCTCTGTCCTTCCCTTTCCTCTGCCTTTAAAATGCACCTACCTGACAGAGTACTAAGGTCTAACAACCAAAATCTATTAGACGTGTACAAACCAACTCGTCCCCCAGGCAAACATCTTCTATCCTATGGTCTAGCACGTCTCTGAAACTCCCTACCTCCATCCATTCGTACCACTTCTAATCGCTTTATTTTCAAAACATCTCTTCACTCACATCTAATATCCCAGTGGGAATGCTCCTGCTCCCACCCCACATAACTTATGCTGCCAATTTCCGTCTTCTTTTTTTTCCCCTCTTTACACAAGCAATCTCCTTTTACCATCTCCCCTAACTCCTACATCCCTGTAATTACTAAGCTGTTTGCAAAGTATGCATTAGGTTGCACCTCTTAAGTGTAAGCTTCCTAATATGTATTGGCTCCTCAGTATTTATTTTGTAATGATCCTTTACTAGTCTGTATCACCTGTAATGTTCATCACTAGTCTGTACTGTTTGTAATGCTTGCTCTAGTCTATAACACTTGTAAAATTATAATCTATAAACTATTGTAACCTTAATTGTTTTGGAGCTTTTCTCCCCAGGACTCCGTTGAAAACGGGTTCATATTGGCCCAATGGACTATCCTGGTAAACCAACTGCAAATAAATAAATGAAATAAAATAAATAAATTAGAACTGGGGAGTCTTTAGAAAATGTTTTCCTCCGAAGAAGCCACTGTATATTTCTTTAATTCTACTTTTACTTTTCTTTACTTTACCTATTTGTAGGCTGGGTAAGCCTACTGAAAAAAATGCCCCTTTTCAAGGGCAACCCAAGAGAACTGGCTGGTTAAGTGATTTGCTCAGAGATGCACATGAGACAAATGAAAGTGAAAGGAATCAAACTCTGTGCCCTGAACACAGGAAGTAGCTCCAACATCTCATAGCTTTAGTCCTCTGTGTTAACTGCCAAATTATTTCTCCTTCTATTTGGGCCATTAAATACTCTATACATCCAGATAACATAATATAGTATCCACTTTTTTAATATTGAAAGTTAATTTCAAGTTTAGTCTACGTATACTTCAGTAAATGCAAGAAAATGTGCCTTGAGTGACTTTCTCTCTGGCAGACAGTTGTTTTATATTTTTGTGCCACTACAGAATCAGGCTTATGTGTAATAAATAGCTGTCTCTCACCCTTCATGAGAAAATATTCTTGCATTTGTTTTTTCATATTGTCATTAAACATAAAGATTCTTCAACACCATAAGTACGTTTTACAGGACCATCCCATGTATGAAAATAGCTTTGCCTGACTCAGAGACCATGTGAGAAGGATCTTTGGGGATCCAAACCATGGTCTGAAGCTACACAGTCAGTACCTTTTAACTACTCAGTTACAACACTCGTTCCCTTGTGTGCCATAAAGGTATATATAATATATGCAAATATGCAATAAATAAAGACAGTAAAGTCAATTAATAATTCCTAATTTAATAAAATGTGTTTTCATCTACTACTGTGCATTTGCTAATTAATACAGAGCATTGCATGTTACAGGAGATTGTGTTACAACACCACACATTTACTTACTATGTACAGCACATCATAGTGTAATACTGTTTTCCTGGGTATGTATATTGCAGAGCCTCTTACACTGCAAGTTGTGAAGCAGACATTTTACATCTTCAGTGCTAAACATGTATCAGAAGAATCGATTGATTTCCTAGCAGATATATATTCTGCTATGTAACTCTAAGTGCATCCTCTGGCATTGAAAGTGCAAGTCCTAAATATAAATTTGTTTTGCTAGGGTGAGTACTACAAACTAACTTGAGCTTGGCAAGCTGCCAACTGAGTATTTTTCCACATGAAAAGCATAAATATTGTTCAAGTCAAATAAATAAGATCTGTATACTTGAAGTGATTTAACAGGCAGCATGGGTTGATTCTACTAACAGATTAATAGATATATGAGATTGGGAAGCTGGGCCTGACTATGTTGCTTAACAACCTTTTCTACCAGATGGATAGAACACATCTGATGCACTATCAGACTTGTGTATCCTATTTCCACCAGTAACAACTAATAGCATAAACCTTACCTCTCATCTAATGACCCCAGGTAATGGATATTAGATTTGTTTACCCCAGCACAGACCTTGATTAGTTAAACTTGAGGGAGAGCTGACACTTCTGTGCACATTTCTGCAGCACTCTATTTAACAGCACTGTAGAAAGAAAGCACAGCTTCATTCCTGTGATTACTCCAGGAACAAACTCGGCATTAAATCATGAAGGCTGAGCAGACATTAAAGGAGATAGTGAAACTCCTAGGCACACTACACAAGCCATTCCATATCAGTGAAACCAATTAAGCTGTCAGTGCCATGAATTACCAAGCTCTGAGGTTCAGTCTTGCTAGACTCTTGCTAGACTGTGAAATCTTCCAGCTCTATAAAGATATGCTGCATAACTTTTAAACAATTTTCCAAAACAAAATACTTTAAAATGGCTATCTTATTTGAGGAATAGGAGCTGGGAGTGTGTAGACAGAGTTAAGAAATTAAAAACTATAATCTGCAACATATGACAAATAATTATCTAAAACATTAAAAGTTAATCATATGCAAAACCCCCACTAGTATTCAAATTCTCAAAGAAAAATTAGATTTACTCAGAAACAAAGGAATTTGGAATTTGGTGAGGTACTTTTATAAGGAAACCTATGGCTGGGAGTTGTGACTGTGTTTAGACAAATAACTCCATTAACTCACAGATATCTGTACTCCTGATATATTTACACTGCTCTCCAGTTCACACAACATGATTATGGGAAGATTAGACCTCACATGGTGTCGCTCGTCCCTCTTTAGTATAGATGGGTATTTCGTTTAGATGTGTTAATACGTAGAAACACATCAGGATGGATAGCAGTACCATAAATTATAAACAAACTGATTAACAGACAGGCGTTACATACATACATGCTTACATCTCAACAGCTCGCATGTGGTCAGTTTGTATACACTTGTGCAAGCCCTTAAATAGATTCTTAAAGGTACATACGCAGACATTGATCTACATCCTCCCTCTTAAAAAGACTGCCCTTAACATTGGAGTTAGACATGCATTATTATAGACATTAGAAACAAACACAATGTTCATGCTCAAGTTGCCATGTATCTATTACATGGTCAGGAGATATGACTGGATCTACTAACATAACAATCTGAACTGATTTAGCAACAGGGATAGTCTTCGATGAACAACTCATATCAAGAACATCTGCATTCATCACAGGAACAGGAATATTCTCTGGACCTTCCTCTGAAACAGGAACACTTGACAACTCACTCTGAGATAAAGAGTCTTACTCACAGGCTATGTGCTGTGGTATAGGCTCAGACACCGGCATCAAATCGTTTCCAATTCATTCTAAACTCTACTCCTTGTGATTCCACAATGTACGAACTTGGCTCTAGGCAAGTATTCTTCACAACTTCAATCAAATCAAAATCTTTGGACGTTTGCAACCACTTCTTCTCATAATGGATTGAGCAGTTTGCTGGTCTTATCATAGTAGGATTTCTGGGTTTAATGCTTTTTCAACAGACTGGTTTTCACTGACCTGTTGTTCATTCCTGACACATGGAACAAACAATTGACTACTGATTGTTAATGTGGTTCTGGTTTGTCTCAACAGAATTCTCTGGGCAGGGGAACCAAGGTGTTTATCACGAGGAATGTTTCTGAGATTCAATAGATTCAGAAAAACATCACTATTATTTTATTTTAATTAATTTATTTTATTTTAACTTTGTTGACTGGGAGTAGTCTGACTAAGCAGAATAGCCCTTTTTCAGCAGAGACCCAGGGGGAAAAGCCCCAAAGAAATATATATTCTACCATACAGTACAATACAATACGATACAGTACAAAGAGTTACAAAAACATGTAACAAAAGGATAACAGAGTCTATTACTGAAAAGTATTAACAGCATTAAATAACAATCAAGCAATTATGATACAAGGCATCTTTAGAAATCAGGCATGAGGATGAGACATATTTGTTCAGTAACAATAAAATGAAGTTTTAATAAAATATCAGGGAAAAGGTTATGGTAGGATATTGAGGAAGGAGGGAAAGTTAAGCTAAGACTAGAAAATCAGGGTTGGAAGAGGGGGGAAAGACAAAGGTTGTAGGGGAAAGGTAATATAACCATAAGAGTGTAGAAGAAAAGAGTTTATATTTGTGGACTATTAGTAAAGTGAGTTAGAAATGATGGGACAGTCTATGGAGGGTGAGTACAAAGGCAGGACCAAAAAGTTTTTAAGTATTCTTTAGCAGCAGCTTTTAATTGTTTAGGATGATTTAGTGATCTAGTTTGTAGTGGAAATAGTTGTTCCAGATGATGGCAGGATGATAGCTATATAAGTTACATCCGTATTTAGTTCTAGGTTTGTTGACAATTAATAGGTCTTGGTCTGAGCTACAGAGTGTTCTGGTTGGAGAGTAGTGGGATATGAGTGAAGATATGGTATGACAATAGGAATCTTGTTTTGATTTCTCTAATAACTGTTTTGCACTTTGAACTGCATGTTCTGCCAAACCATTTGACTGCTGATACTCAGGGCTACTCGTGATATGAGTAAAGCCCATTCTTCAACAAATCTTTTGAACTGTTGGCTTGTAAACTGTGTGCCATTGTCAGAAATAACGTTGTGTGGTCTACCATGGACTGCAAAATGATGCTTCATCTTAGTTATATGACAATACTGGATGCTAGATTGGGAAGTAGTTTGATCTCGAACCAATTGGAGTAAGAGTCTGCCAACACCAAGTAATGTTAACCATTCCACTTGAAAATGTCGGTGGCTACTGTCGACCAAGGTAGTTCAGGAATCTGGTTATAACTGAAATGGTTCCTTATGCTGATGTAGCTTAGTACTATTACACACAGAAGAAGATGAAAGTGCTCTCTCAATGTCTTGTGACATAGAAGGTCGAAATACTAGACCTCTCATCCTTCTTTTGGTAAAGTCAGTTCCTGGGTGACCATGATGCAAGATAGCAATGTACTCTCATTGCAAGGACTTTGGAGCAATTACTTTTGGACCTTTCATAATGATACCTTTGTCAGACAAAAATCTCATCTCTGAATGGAAAATAAGTTTACATTTCTTGAGGTAAACTAGATTGCTTTGACAGCCATCCTTGATTGATAAAGTGGTTGAGGTTTTGTAAAACTCATTCTGTGGCTGTGTGATCTCTCAACTCATCAAGACATGTGGAAGAAAAGTTTCTCACTTCCATGACTTCAAAATCAAGTTTCTCGTTCTCCTGCTGATCTGTGGTGTTTCTGGGCAATCTGGATAATGTATCAGCAAGATAAAGAAGTTTGCCTTTCTTGTAGACAAGAGTGAATTTATACTTTTGCAATCTCAACATCATTAGTTACAATCTGACTGGAGCTGAATGCATAGGATTTCTCAAGGTAGTGACTAGAGGTTGGTGGTCTGTTTTGATCTGGATAGATCTACCATAAACATAATTATGGAACTTCGAACATGCAAACACAATTGCCAAAATCTTTTTCTTGATCTGAGCATACTGCATTTCAGTTTGGGTAAGAGTTCTCAGTGCATAGGCAACAAGTTCACCCCCTTGTAGAATGACTGCACCTAGACTAAATTTTGAAGCATCACATGAAAGAGAGCTTCTGAACATCATAGTATCTGAGAGTTTGTAGACTGGCAATTCTGTGTTTCAGGACATCAAATGCTCTCTGGTGTTGCTCTAACCAAGACCAGGATACATCTTTATGTGTCAACTCTGACCAGTGCTGAAAGTTGGAGCAAGTCTGGACTGAACTTGCCTAGATAGTTAAGCATGCCAAGAAAATGCTGCAGGGCTTGAACATTGTCTGGAGCTGGCATCTCGAGAATGGCTGTTTTCTTAGAAGGGTCTGGTCGTAGGCCTGACCTAGTAAATAAATGACCAACATAAGTAACCTCTTGTAGCCTGAATTTGCATTTCTGTGGATTGAGCTTAAGATTCACTTGACGTGCTCTTTCGAGAACTTTTCTGAGGCTTCGGACATGCTCAGCTTCACTATTAACTCCTACTAGTATGTCATCAACTATAATAGCATAAGGATACCCAGAAAAAAGTTGCTCCATTGCATGTTGAAAGACTTCATTTGCAGAATTTATCCCAAATGGCATTCTCAAAAATCTGTACCTTCCAAACGGAGTACTGAATTTAGTGAGCAATGATGATTTCTTGTCAAGCTGAATTTGCCAAAATGAACTCTTTGCATCTAAGACAGAAAAAAACATTGGCATTTGGCATCAGAGCTGTGACTTCTTTGACTGCGTGCATTGGATGATGAGGTCTTTTAGTGGATCAATGCATATTCTGATGTCATCTGAGCTTCTCTTATGAGCTGCCACCATGGAAGATACCCATTCAGTAGGAGTAGATGAACCAACTTGAGAAATCACACCTTGTTGCACCATTTTATCTAGCTCAGCTTTGACTCTGTCCTGCATAGCTATTGAAACTTTTTGAGCTGGCCTGATAACTGGACTGACATATAGGTCTAACTTCATGGAGTACACAGCTGGAAGCTTACCTAGTTTGTCTTCAAAAAGATCAGCATAGGTAGAAAAAATACACCGGGTGAAATTAGAGTAGTGGTCTTTTAAACTAACTTGATGGACTTCTTTGTTAAATGAAAGCAACCCCATTTTCAAACTGTCCCTGTGCCCTAATAATGACTGGTCATGCCTCTTGACCACAAAAATAACAAGTAGTAGCATCTCCTAGGAGACTAACATGAAAACACTACTGAGCCTTCAGTCTGAATTTCTTCACCACTAGAAGTAACAACCTTCACACACCTTGCCAAATCAAGCCTTTCACCATGACACACTCTAGCAAATGTTGCTGCTGGCATAACATTGCACTTGGAAGCTGTGTAAACTTGGAGCTCAATGGTTTTGCCATTTATCTGAATAGTACAAAGTACTTCATTCTTTGCCCGTAAATCTACTGCATTAACTGTTTCATGAAGCACTGACACACCATTAACATAAAGAGTAGGTTTGCATCTTTCTAATTGATCAACTCATTTCTTAAAATGTTCCCTTTTAATAAAGAATGTGGGCCTTTTGATTTACAAAACCTTTTGAAATGATTCCACTTATTGTATTTGTGGCATTGCTGACCAAAAGCTAAACATTTTCCTTTTTAGATTCATTATTTCCACCACAATTCTGCCAGTTGGCAATGAAACTGGGTGGGGGTCCATGCTTTGAGTTTGTTGCCTCATTCTTATGCTTCACTGTGACTATGCAAACTCTAGAATTTGCTGGAAAGCTCTGAGGTTTACCAGTGGGTGCTACAGGAGCTACAGTTGCTGCCATGTGCTTGGGCCTGTTTCTTTTAATCACGTGCTGCATACTATCAACATGAGCTCTAGAAGTTACTGGAAGCATGCATCTCTGATTTGCCAGCATATTTGTGTGCTGTTCTGTGAGCTTGTATATCTGACAAATCTCAATGGCCTTATTCAAAGCAAAATCTTTCTCACAGCATCATCTTTAATACCACACACAAGTCTGTCTTTTATCACCTCATCCCTTAAATCACCAAATCTGCATGATTTAGCCTTATTTCTTAAGTCAGTTATACATGCTGCAGAAGTTTTGCAAGTCTTTTCATCCCTTGTATAAAAATCTAGGGGTTACACATTTTTATAAATTTATGTTTTAAGCACTCTGGGTCCTCCGTTGACTCAGCTGGTACAACAATATGATGGTTTTCCCCTTCTCCTGCAAAGATAGCAGGTGCATATACAAATGAATGCTTCCTTTCTATGGCTTCTGACCCAGCTGAGTAAGTAGAATAAATGTCTTTGTATGGTCATCGTTATCATAAAATGCAGCCTGTATGAAAATGTCATACTCTTGCTCAAACACTCTCCAGTCCTCTGCAATATTATTGTCAAACACAAGTGCACTGAGTTTTCAAAATCTGTCTGACATGCCCATAACGTATGCACAAACACACTGAAAATATGGCACTTGTATTTATGTATAAACAAACTGCTCTGTGAGCTTGTAGTAAAATTTAAATGCACAATAAACTCTTCAAAACATTGTACTTTGTGAAATATGCTGTGTAATGGCTGTAGTTTGTGAAATAGCTTTACTGTAATACTGCACAAACATTTGAACACTGTATACACTTCTGATAACTCCGCTATCTTTAATTAATAAGAAAAATACATGCTTAGCAAAAAAATGCAGTCGTTTCCTCTTATTTTATTCATTTTATTCACGTTGGACTTTATTTCAAAATCCTGAAACTAAGGAGACAAGGAAACCTACTTAAGTCCCTGCCCAACTCAACCTGCCCCTTTGAAAGGCTTGCAATGGAGAGAGACTGCTGTTAATACTGTACTGAATCCACTCGCAGTCTAAATATTATTGTTTTTACAAGAAATCCTGAAACTAAGGAGACAAGGAAACCTACTTAACTCCCTGCCCAACTCAACCTGCCCCTTTGAAAGGCTTGCAATGGAGAGAGACTGCTGTTAATATTGTACTGAATCCACTCGCAGTCCAAATATTATTGTTTTTACAAAAAATCCTGAAACTAAGGAAACAAGGTTAATACTTATGTACTTTAACTATAGTAGTGGAATAGAGTATTGTAGCGCACCGCTCAGGAGCCCTGTAGCACTGGCGAAGTCACACTAGGCTTCTCATAATCCTTTCTGTTAAAAATTTAAACTCTTAAGCGGGAAAGCTCAAAAGGACAGGGCAGCTAATGCTTAACAGCAGAAAGGACAAACAACTTTATCATGGAAAGAGTGATTACTTGCACCTTACCCACTTTCTCACATTTTTCTGTAGTCTCACGGCCTGGCTGAACCTGCTCCATTCACCTTGCTACATTCGGCTCACTCTACTCCCCTACCCTGCCCCAATTCCCACCCACCCCCACTGCAACTAAACTTATTCTATCCCCTGCTCACCTAACCAGCCCCTGCACCAATCAGCAACCTTCAACAATTCCACCCAACCACACCCAAACTAAACCCCCCACCCAATACCCAAACTAAGTACCTAGGACCCACCCCCATGACACCCAGCCTATTTCCTCAACCACAATAATTCTAAACACCAAAGCTCCACCTAGACAAATCATGCAAGGCATACTACCACTACTACTACTAACCCTCACTACTCTAGCCTACACCACACCCATACACACTAATACACCATTAAACAATGCCTTCCACATAACACATACTTTCACACATACACACATGCACATAAATGTTGTCATCTGGTCCACACTATTTAATGACAGCTCATTATTTTATATACACAAAACACACACCACACTACCTCTCAGTAGACAAACAATATCTAGATCAAATATAGACCTAGCACATGCTATAAAACTCAAAGTATTCCTTAAAAAATGGTTACTAATCTCAGGGGACATACACCCCGACCCAGGTCCATGCAATAACATTCTCTCAGACAAACAGATATCAGACCTATTTATTATTAACCTAAACTTCAGAAGTATATCTAACAAACTACATGACTTACATGCATTCATAGCCCACTACTCCCCAGATATACTAACCATTACTGAGACCTAGCTAAAACTCACCACCCAAAATGAGGAAATTCTCCCCCCAGGTTATAAGATCCTAAGACTAAACAGATGTGCCAAGAAGGGAGGTGGAGTTGCAATTATATTTAAAAATACACTTAACCTCCAGCCTCTGTAAACTCCACTACCCAAATATCTGAATGCTGAAACATTAGGCTCTGTTTTATCTCTACACAACAAAAAGAGAATCAACATTCTCTGTAGTTACATCCCTCCAGGAAACAACTCAACTATAATCGAGGAAATCTTACAATGGGCTACAGTCAACCTGCCCCACAAAACTATCCTATTAGGTGACCTAAACTTAGACTGGCTGGCCTGCAACTCTGACAGTCCCTCAAACCATATTAACTTATCTGGATTCTCACAACTAATCCAAGAACCCACCAGAGTTGACAGAAAATCCCAAAAACAATCAATCCTCAATTGGAGTTTAGTAAATTTCCCCAAACAAAATTACCAAGTGGGCTATCTACCTGATGAGCTTAGTGATCACCTCCCCACATTCCTCCTTCAGAAATGTGTAAACATACCCAAACCCTTAGTTTATAAGCAAATCAGGGATGAACACAAACTAAACCCACAAATTCTTAACAGTATGTTAAAACAATGTAACTGGCACCCACTGCAAACTCTAGCATTAGACCAGGCAGTTGAGTTATTCAGTAGTACGTTTACCAATGTCCTTAATACAGTCACTCCCATTAGAAAACTTAGAACTAAAGTAAACTATGCCCCTTGGCTGAATAGGACCACAAAAGCCTTACTAAAGTCCAGAGATAAAGCCTGGAAGATCTGGAAAAAGAATACTATCAAGAACTTCGGAATCAGGCCAAAAAACAAACAAAACTGGATAAACAGAACTACTTCCTAGGTATCCAAAACAAACATTCCAAAACCCCCCAAAAGTTCTGGCAAGCTATCAATTTCTTTCTAAAACACGGCAAAACTACCACCCCAGCTCATAACACTAACACTAATAATGACAGCATAGCTTCTCAATTTAACTATCACTTCACAGAATCTATTCTGTTATTATCTACCCAACTATCCAAGAATAACTCTATATCCACCCCCACTATAAGTCACAATAATATGCCTTCCTTTACACTCTCACCCATACCAACCTCCATAATTAAAAAACTACTCTCAAAACTGAAACCTACCACTCTCACAGTCAATAGTTTACCTGTTAATTTCCTAAAAATAGCAGCAGAATCCTTAGCATACCCTGTCTCAATTATTAGCAACTGCTCCATACAGCAAGCTTACATCCCTCAGCTATGGAAAGTGTCATATATTATCCCCCTACACAAAGGTGGCAACTCCTATGAGTTATCAAACTACCACCATTGCTATCCTATCCCCCCTGTCTAAGCTCCTTGAGAAATGCATTCATACTCAAGTGATGCACTTCTTAAATTCACATAATCTCCTCTCCTTCACACAGCATGGCTTCCGCCCAAACCATAGTACAACTACGGCACTTCTCTCTTACTAATCAGGTTAACCAACTTAGAAACAACAACAATTTTGTATCAGCTATATTCTTAGATCTCTCTAAGGAATTTTACATGGTCTCACATACCCTACTTTTAGACACTCTATCCTCCCTGTCCTTTGTCCCCTCCACTACTGCTTGGTTCAAAAACTATCTCTCTGACAGGAAACAATCAGTCCAATGGCAAGGTGTACTATCACCTCTACTGCCAACTACCATAGGTGTTCCACAAGGCTCAATATTGGGGCCACTACTATTCTCCATTTTCACCAACAAACTACACACCTCCACCCAGAATGCATCACTTATACAATATGCAGATGATTCTACCCAAATCTGGTCAGACCCATCCCTAACCACTTTATAAAAACTTACCCAGGAATCCTTCAGCTCCGTGGAAAAATGGATCACTGATATCCAACTTATCCTAAACCCCAACAAGACCAAATTACTCCTATTTACCCCCAACAAATCCAAAACCACTCCTCTTTCCTTCACTATCACCTCCAGTAATGGCACCCCAATTTATCCCTCTCCCCATACTAAGCAACTTGGTCTTGAAATAGATGAAAATCTTCACTTTGATGTCCATAATTCTCAAACCATCAAAAAAGTATATAAAAAATTGGGAACTTTATACAAACACAAAAACTTGCTATCAGACCAAGCACGGGTCACCCTAGCCCAAACCCACCTTTTGTCTACCCTGATGTATGCAGCACCAATCCTAACCCACATCAGGAAAAAAGACTTAGACAGACTTGAGTCACGTTACAATAAGATTGCAAAACTTGCCAATAACTCTGCTTTCAGAAACCATCATTGCCTCACCTTAAAGGAACTACAGTGGCTAGAACTTCCTCAGTTACTTACTTACCACCAACTAGTTCTTACCTTCAACATCCTAAAGAATCCTCACAAGACTCCAGCCCTAAACCAACTACTAACCCAATATTCAGCAAATCGTCCTCTCCGCTCATCCAACAAAACCCTTCTCTGTATATCCAATGCAAACAACACTGCAGGGAAAGCTCTTTTCTCTCATACCATATGTAGAAAGTGGAATAACCTCTCACAGAATGTCTCTTCAGCACCATCTATTTCACAGTTCAAAAAATTGCTTAAGTCATACCTCATGGATTCCTGGCTCTGTCCTGGCATCACATAAATACTTTCCTTCTTTCTTCCAATCCTTCTTACCTTCCTCTCGTCTCTGCTTACTGTCTTTGTGCTACAGTACTCAACTCCTCAAATACTGCCATCCAGGGCCTATGTGCAAATTAAGCTTGCTTGGAACAAACCATTTTAAATATATATTATTTCTTGTATGATTTGTTTTTTTGCTTGTATAATTACCACTGCAAATATTGTTTAATGTGGAGCTTTTCTCCCCGGGCCTCCATTGTAAATGGACCTCGTTCCAGTCGGACGTTTCTGGTCAACAAATGTAAAATAAAAATAAAATTTAAAAAAATGTCCATAGTAATTCAAATATTTTTATCAATATCAGACATATTGGTTTATTCAAATATCATTTTAGAGCATTCTGTATGATTTGTTTCATATTTTGCGAATAAGAAATTATTTGAGCAAGTTTTAACATCTGAAATTAATTTCTGACCTGTTTTGCAAATTATACAATGATCCACTGCTTTATATTCCTCCATGTCCTTTTAGACTTGCCACTTCTGACACCGTATCACTCATCCCTCTTTAACATAGATGACAAGCAGGTGTGGTATTTCATTTAGATGCTTTAATACATAGAAACACATCAGTATGGATAGCAGCATCATAAAATATAAGCAAACTGATTAACACACAGACCTTACCCAAGAAAGGCAGCTGGTCCTGACAATATTCTTGGGCATTTGCTCAGGGAATTTGCTGACCAATTAACTACTGTTCTCACCGACATATTCAACATTTTAATGCATCAAGCCACAGTACCCAAGTGCTTCAAGAATACAACCATTATATCACTGCCCAAGAAGTCCCCACACTCAAGCTTGAATGACTACCACCCAGTAGCTCTCACCTCTACTGTAATGAAGTGCTTTGAGAGATTGGTCAAAGACTACTTAACATCAAGTCTTCCTGCAACATTGGAACCACTACTATTTGCTTATTGATCCAATTGCTCTACTTCAGATGCCATCTCACTGGCGCTTCAATTATCCTTGGCACATCTGGAGAACAAAAACTGCTATGTCCACATGTTATTTATTGACTTCAACTCAGCCTTTAACATGGTCATCCCCCAACATCTGATTGAGAAACTGGTCCATTTGTGTGTTAGCACTCCTTTATGTAACTGGATTCTGGACTTTTTTATTGACAGACTACAAAAGGTATGCGTAAGCAACAACACCTCGATGAGCATCACACTGAACACTGGAGTACCTCAAGGATGTGTCCTGAGTCCACTGCTGTTCACCATCCTGACACATGACTGCATCTCTAGGTACAACACACACCACATTATTAAGTTTGTGGATGATACTGCAGTGGTGGGTCTCAACAGTGATGAAAAAGCCTACAGAGAAGAGGTGAACCAACTGATTGTCTGGTGTGACAACAACAACCTGGCTCTCAATGTGAATAAAACAAAGGAGATAATAGTAGACTTCTGGGAGAGACACAAGGCTCATTCTCCACTCAGAATCAAAGGGGAAACAGTGGAAAGGGTGAAGAGCACCAAGTCCTTGGGGGTGCATATCACTGAAGACTTGTCTTGGTCAATAAACACCAATCACATTGTCAAGAAGGGACAACATTGTCTACACTTTCTAAGAAGTCTTAGGAGAGCAAAACTACCACCTTCAGTTCTCACAACCTTCTACAGGGATACCATCAAAAGCATCCTGGCTAGTAATCCCTCTGTGTGGTATGGAAACTGCATGGTTTCAGATAGCAAATCTTTCCAGAGGGTGGTGAAAGTAGGAGAGAGAATTATCAGGTCCACGCTCCCATCTATCCAGGGCTTGCTCTCTGCTCGGTGCCTCAGCAGAGCCATGAAAATAGTCAAAGACTGCACTCACCCTGCCCATGGTCTGCTCTCGTATTTGCCTTCAGGCAAGGGATACCATAGCTGACATTGCAAAACCACCAGATTTAATAGAAGCTTTTTACCACAAGCCATCAGACTCCTGAATTCCAGTAATAACATACACCATGCTAGTCATGGAGGTCTGGAGTTACAACACTGAAGTAATTCACAGACATATGCCATAACTCTGTGAAAGTACAATCTTATACCTTATGTACAATATTAACGATGCCAAGTTGACATTCTGTGCAATATGCTAAGTTAGCTTTCAGTGCAATTTGAAATCTTTGTGATTTTGATCTGTGCAATATATTATTTGTGCAATATTTTGGGCACTGATGAACCCATGTAAGTGGAATAGTCTTGGTGCATATCATTGTACTTGTTACTCCACTACATAATTGTCCTATCGTTGTTATTGTTGGATTAGTCTTAGTATATGTTTTATTGTGATATTAATATCAATATATGTTGTATGCACATTGAGTCTGAAGTAATGCAATTTCATTCACTTGCACTGTTGTGGGGTCTGAATGACAATAAAGTTCACCTTGACTTTACATAGATACATGCTTGAATCTCAACAGCTTACTACAAAATGGCAGTCAGGCTCACACATGCTCAGTGTTTATACACTTGTGCAAGCCTTTGGATAGCTTCTTAAAGGTACATACACACACACATTGATCTACACACAGTAACGTAAACACTCACAGAAATCACACACAGACAACTGGCATGTGTAACCAAACCTCATTATGATCAAGTTACTAACTGTATATTATTGTTCTGTGGTTATCTATTTATTTTTTATTGTATTTATTTTACATTTGTTTAATGGGAAAGTGCAACTGGACAACAAGTCCATTTTCATCAGAGGCCCAGAGAGAAAAGCTCCACATATAGCACAAAATGATGCATACAATAGTATTTGCAGATTAGGCAGGCATTTACAATGCTCTATAAACTTAATACAGTAGATAAAGAGAAAGAGTATAACAGTTTTAGTTACTAACATTTGACAGAGTAGATCTAAAACCTATTAGGATTCAAACAATACATTTACAAGAGTTTGAGAGGTATAGTAGGTTTTGCCATGTAGTCAATTTCTGCTCAGTATAAAATAGTATATACACTGTGTCTCATATATATATATATATATATATATATATATATATATATATATATATATATATATATATTTGGATATATTTACTGGTGGTGGGAGAGTTATAACAGTTGTAGACACATATCTACATATATGACTAAGCAGCTAAGAAATCAGCCTAAAGGTTTAATTTCAATGTTTCTTTTTAATTAGTTTTTTACAGCTTTACAAAGTAGGTGCACACTGTATTCTACTTAATATTCCTCTTCTTCCTGACTGATCCTGCTGTTTTGATAAGAGTTTTGAGCTCTAATAGTATTCAGTATCAAGTAATTTGTCTGGATCCATTCAGTATGCAATGAAAATTGAAGTTATTCTGTAAACTGCAGACTATAACTTTTCTTGAAAAGCATGTTATGCTACTTATTTCATTGAAGTACTTTTATTAGTCAAAACCTCAGGGAGTACAGCAATGTCCTATGCTGATCATCTCGAAGCCTTGTCTCTTCTCATATCCTACAGACTTCTGAGAGGTGATCTTTACCTGGCATACAATGCACCCCTGGACCCTCTTTTGATAAACGTTCTGCACATTTTCAAAACAAACAGCATCATACCTATTAGATTAAAAGACCTAAATTTTGCTTGCAACATAGATATGACATGTTGGATAGACAGTTAAGTTTCCCAGAGAATTCCCATTCTCTGGAACAGGCTCCACATCCATGTAAAGCAGAGTTCCTCCCTATCTCTATGTTAAAAATAAATAACATTAAGAATTTACCTTATATGCCTTTAGTCAGGAACAACACTTCAGGATGTGCAAACAGAAATTTTATTTTACAGAGCTGGGAGTTAGTCTTCATAATTATTGATGAAGCATTCTCACTTTACATACAAAAACTGTAATTTTATACATTTTCTTATCAAACTGCTCATGCAGTTTCATGACGTTATAATGACTGTGCCCTCTAGAAAACTTTGCAAATGTTCTCATCCCTCGTGATTTTCACCTTAGACTTTACATGGACACCTTCCTATACATGATTCACCTGCTTTCAAAGGGTCTTGTTTCTGACCTTGGATGTTTTAAACCTGCTTTAGCAACAACGCACTCTTAGCCTGGAGGAGTCAGGCTAACAATTTCCTTTTTGTATAGCTACATGCCGCACTTCATGCAACACATACTATTCTCTTTTATTACATTCTAAAAGAATGCAGTAAAAAAACAGCAAACTTGTGGGCTTATAAAGCTGTATTATTCCCAGCCCTGCATACAAATTAAATTTGCTTTTTAACAATCATATTATAGCATCATTAATAAACTGAAATTAATATACATTTTAATAAGCTGGTCTTGTCCCATAACACCTATTTAAGTACAACTTGGACCAATGGATGGGTAATTGGAAATTTACCCCTGGTCTGCAGCCTATGACTCATGACTCTGATGGACAGAGGCAGTCAGTAAATCCCTCCCTACATAAATCATATTTGTGGGTCACATTTGGGTAGCATGGCTAGGCTTATAAAGGCCCAAATGGCCATTAGCCTAGTATACACCTATGAACCTACAGGTTTTGTCAACACACTTTGGTTGACAAAACAGAAGGTTGACAGGTGTGCGAGATCAACAATCTCCAAAGATGAAGAATATTCCCCCTCCACAGAGGTTGTGTGATCTCTGAGTTATCAAGGGGTGTCAGCAGTACAGTGGGGATTACCCCCTGCAAAAAAAAAAATAGTAGCTTTCTTTTGAATGATCTGAGGTTGCACCTCACAGCAAGCCTATTAGGGTGTTGATTTTTTTTTTCAACTTTTGCAGTTGATGTTTATAGTGTTGATATATGCAGTACAATTGTGTCAGTAAAACCTACCATAAAAGTAAATGTTTGAATGATCACTGCTGCAGTATCCTTAGATGTGTAGGTTATATTCTGCCAAAGATATAACAGCCAGCCAGCTTCCAAAGCTACAGGGTTGCTTCCACACACCCAAACTTTCCGGCATCTTGACCTGAGCTAACTAAAAGACAAGTTTGGGCATGAAGCCCTTCAGAGCTTTCCTGCCAGGAAGGAAAAGGAGGAGGAGCCTTGAAAGGGCAATGTTAGGAAAAAAAATGTATGTCCACATCCTGGCATAAAAAACACACCAAAAAGCAAATAGGATGGACAGAGGGACCAGATACTGCAGTGATCATTCAAACATCTACTGTTATGGCAAGTTTACTTACATAATTGTACTATGTTCATCATATTGATCACTGCCGCAGTAGCCCCAGCTATATGAGTAGACTACCTTGGCTAACTAGATTTGGGAGGTAGAAGGAGAAGAGTCCAAGAGCCCTGGAAAATGGTCTTAGCAAACTTGATCTAGACCTAAAGAAGGAATCAAGATTATAGTGTTCGGTAAAAGTATGAACAGAGAACCAAGTAGCAGCTTCTCAAATATTTATAGAACCCAATATTTTATAAAAAGTCATAGATGAAGCCCAGGCCAGGGTAAAGTGGGCCTTGACATGGTCTGCAATAGTTTTGTTGTGGAAAGTATAACAAAAGGTAATAATCTTAGACAACCATTTGAAAATAGTCTGTTTTGACATAGGTTGTCCCTTCTTCTTAACTTCACAAGAAATGACCAATTGATCCAAAGATCTGAAGGATATAGCTCTGTCAAGTTGTTTGTGGGCAATCAAGGTATGCAGCATCCTTTCTCCTTCATTTTTAGATTCAGGAAAGAAAACAGGAGAATGGAAAGCTTGGCTTAAAGTAAATTCACATACCACTTTAGGCATAAAAGAAGTACTAGTTCTCAAAGAAACCCTGTCCCTATGGAAAATGAGATAGGGTTGACTAACTATAAAGCTTGCAAGTCAGATGCGCTTACTTATTACTCTGACCCAAGCAAGAAAACTGTTTTCCATGTTAAGAACCTCAAGTCAGCTAGATTAGTTGGTTCAATTATTCAAATGCAACAAGTGTTAGCTTCACTAAAACAAAATTAAGATCCCAATGAGGGTCCACTGGTTTTCTTGAAAGCCTCTTATGCAAAACCCCTTTCAAGAAAAAGCTGATATAAAACTGCACTGCAAGAGGAGGATCCAGGGATAGGCAAGTTGAAATGGCTGACAAAAGAACCTTGGTGAAAGAATAAGAAAGATCATAGGATGTTAACTCACACAGATATTGTAGCCCTGAATGGGTGCTGGTTATGATGTAGGCATCAGCTAGAAGACCTTCTCCATTTGCTAATATATGATTTTCTAGTGGCAGACTTTCTTGTCCATTAGTACCTGCTGCACGTCCTCACTAAAATGTTGCCTAAAAGGAATTAAGACCCTATCATTCAGGCAGTCAGTTAAAGTCGAATGAGTCCAGGGTATATAAAACACCCCTGTTCCTGTCTGAGTAGAGCCAGCCTATGAAGAAGCTTGTGGTAATTGCCCCTGGCCATTTCAAAAAGAAAGGAGAATCATATCTGCCTGGGCCAAAAGGGAGTCACCACAATGACCTTCTGGGGATTCCTTCAAAATCTTTAGTAGTACCCTGGATATTAGAGGAAATGGTGGAAAAGCATACAAGAACATTCCTTCCAGGCCTTCTTGCATGGAGTCCTAGAACAAAAACTTGCCAGTTGATTGTTCAGAGAGGAGACAGGTCTACTTGAGGAACAACCACTGATGGAGCACATATTGGAAAACTCTTCTGGTTTCCTTTTGTGAGGAATAGCCCTGGTCTTGCTCAGCTTGTCAGCCACATAATTTTTCTCTGATGGAATATAGGATGCCTGTAGAGTGAGACAGCCCCCTTTTTGAAACAGAGGGCTACAGAAATATGAGTTGTTTACATTCAAGATTTTTTTTCTTTTTTACAATTTTACTGCTGTCTGTTATTACTAAGTTTTCCTTACTTTTTGTGTTAAAATGTTTTTTAATACTTATATATATATATATATATATATATATATATATATATATATATATAATAGTGTTTTTTAATGTTTGAAACTTTAATAACAGCAAATGAAATGCTGCTTAGCTTTGGGCTACTTTTTATCTCTGTTGCAATTAATTGAATGATTGATTATTACCTTGAGTATATAATCAAAATTTAATTGGTTTGACTCTGAAGAAGCCATTAACATATCCTTGATATTTATGTGCTTGCATCTGTGCTTAGAGTCCTGCATTCCCTGCACCTTTATCTCTTCTGAAACTGCTCCACAAACAAAGATCAAAGTGTCTGTGGTGACTGAATGCTTTGAGGCAGGGAGGGAGAAGGGTGACCTGGATTTGTTGATATCTTTTGTCTCCAGAAAAAAAAATCTCTTCTGACAAACCGCAGCACTGGGATTTGAAAAGATAAAGGGTGTTGATGCTTAGACCAGAAAGATAGCAGACACCACTGTATCTTTCTCATGTAGAGTCTTGCTAGGGTTATCATGAGAACCATACATGCCATTATACACAAAATCCTGAGGTATTCCCTCACAGTGACTAAAGTCTGAGTGAAAACCTTAGAAATAGATCTTTAACTAGATCTATTTTTTCCTGTGGAAGAAAAGCTCTTTGAACTGAGGTGTCTAATTAACATCCTAGGAATACAATCCTGTGTGAAGGAGTCAAGAAAGACTTTTGAATATTATCTTGGAATCCCAGCTTCTGAAAAAAGATCTCTCACTTGAGAGAGAGAGAGAGAGAGATTCCTGACAATTTGAAAAAGATTCATCAAAGATAAACAAGTCATCTAAATATGGAAAATGTGGATACCCTGTAGCCTGCAATGAAATATAACTGGAGCTAGATACTTTGTGGCATTCTTGCTGCAGTGGATAGTCCAAAGAGTAAGGCAGAGAACTGATAATGTGATCCAGACACACAAAACCTTAAGAAATGTCTGACATCTGGTTTAATATGGATGTGGCAAGCATCATTTAAGTCTAGTGTTGCCAGAAAACTTGAAAAGGGAAGAGATAGGTTGTGAAGTGACATAATTTTGAATTTGGGCACTGTCTCAAACAGGTTTAGGAAAGAAAGATCTTTCTTTGGCACTAGGAAGATCCTTGAATAAAAACCCTTTCCCACCTTGGACGGAAGAACTGGTTCTATCACTCCTTAGGTCAGCACATGATGAAGAACAGATAGAAACAAAAGAGTCTGATCTGGAGGACAAGAATGACCCACTGGAAATGGGGAATTTCCTCCCAAGGCCATTTGTAATCTTGATGAATGATTTTCAGAACTCATTTGCCAGGAATTGTTGCCAAACAGAAAATAGGAGATTCACTTTTTCTGGAAGAAAAAGGGCCAGGGTGGAAGAGGTGCACAAGGTCTCTTGAATGCCATTCAGACTTGTTAGATTGTCCTTGGCTTTCAGAGGTTCAAAACTTCTTTTTGGAATCTTGTTGGTATTTCTTCTTAAACATGTATTTACCTATATTTTGTTGAGTTGAGGACCTGTTCCCTCGTGACAGTAGGGGAAGTTATATTTGGTGGTATTTTCTGAGGGGAGCTTAAGGGAGAGAAAGGGGTATAGTCAGAGATGAATTTGTCTGCCAGTAGGTTTGCTATATCTTGTGCCTTAGTACAGGTGGCTCTATTTGTAATGAACACTCCACACAATTGTGTATTGTCTTTGAGATTATGGACATGGCTAAATAATGCCTTGTGATTCTCCTTGGACTGGGAGGACAAATTTACCTCAAATTTGGCTTTGGTAGATTTTGTCCTCTGAGTTGTTTAATTTGATGAGAATGCTTTAATTGTGCTGGGTGCTACACCTCCTAATTTTTGCCATGATTTTCTTCCTTTTGTTATAAAATCTATTGATGGCATAATTCCACCAGGGTGCTGACTCTATGTAGCTATTAACATGCCTGTATAAGGATTCTATGAATAGTTTCATATAGGCAGCAGTATTTTCAGGGTTTATGGGTGCTTTTATGGCAGGTTATCATTTAATAGTAGAAAGTTACCCTTAGAGTAGTTCCTGAATACTCCAGGGTTAGCTGGGGTTCCAGGTTTTATTTTTACTTCAAAGGAGATCATGTTGTGGTCGGATCTTACTAGATAGCACAATACACTAGGGGTTGTGCAGTGCTCTCCTATATTAGTGAGGAGCAGATCCATTATGTTCATGTCCCTGGTTGGTATAATCTTCTCTGGAGCAGGCTCCCTAGCCATGTGAAGCACAGTTCCTCCCAAACCCATTTCAAGTGAAACTTGGACAATTGGATGGGGAACAGGAAATTCATTCCTAGTTTGGCACCTATGTCTCTAATGGACATAGGTGGCCTGTAAATGGTTCATCTCTCAAGCCCTTACTTACACTTATTAAGGGTACCAAAACGTGTCAGTTATGCATGGCTAGGCTTAAAAAGGCCCTAGTGGTCATTGGCCTAGTTCACACATATGAACCATTGTAAATAATGGCAAAGAAATTAACATGTGCAATTATCTTTTATATTCCAATGTAAATCACTTATTGCTCCCAACTTCTAGTTCGGATGATATTGGGTGGTAAAATGCAGGCAGTGTGTGCTAAAATGGAAACCAGGGATTCTGAAGAAGTGAGGCATGCATACATATGCCTTTACATTCCCAATTAAGCATTTCCTAGACATAGCATTCAGTTTGTATGTAAAGCCACTTAAACTGAAGTGTCCACCTTCCAAAGAATTCTTAAATGGTGAAGAAAATGAAGTGTTAAGGAAAATGTCCTTCTCTGTGCATATTTATGGAAGAATGACTAAATGAGACAATGCATCTTTCAGCCTGGCTCTCCCTTGTGTGTTTGTGTGTGTGTGTGTGTGTGTGTGTGTGTGTGTGTGTGTGTGTGTGTGTGTGTGTGTGTGTGTGTGTGTGTGTGTGTGTGTGTGTGTGTGTGTGTGTGTGTGTGTGTGTGTGATAATATTGTAATTCAACTGTTCTAATACTAATGTATGTTCTAAGCATTAAAAAGTATTACACAACTACAGGAAACTAGAATATTATTTTCCACTGTTTACATTAGCAGTTGGTATAGTACTGCAACTGAAAATTGAATTATAACAAAAAAGAGTTAATGCAGCCAAGACACTGTTTTTTTTTTTTTATTATTTAATAAACTTGTCATTAGTAAAGCTGCAGCAACATTCATGGCAACTACCATAAGGAAAATGCCTTCTAATATGAAAGATCCTGACTATGAGATTCAAACAGGCATTAAATGAAGGTGCTGTGCTCCCATCATCAGTACACTCCTTTAAATTCAGTACATTCTATTTTATTCTAAGCTACTTAGCATTTTATTGAGCGCAAAACTACAGGCCAAACTGAAAATAGGGTCTCAGAATGTATTTCCACACAATCACGTTAAAAGATGAAAAATGAAGTAACTGCAGAACACGAGCAGTAGAATTCTCTTGAATATTTTCCATTTACTGGTTCCATAATGTCCTCAGACACAACTGATGGCCCAAATGTGGGCATCCCCTTGGCATCTATGCCCCTTCTTCTATTATATTAGGGTTGCAGGCACTGAGGCTATGTCTTGGAACATACAGACTGTTTTGTCAATTTTTTTTTATCTTTTTTGTTGATATTTTGCCTGTTGATTTACTGAAGTTTTGATTAACTTCAGTAGATTCATATGTATGTATATGTATATATATTTATATAGTTGTAGATATACATACATATATATGTATATATACATCACACACACACACACACAAACTCTGCAGACACACAAGGATGAAGAAAGAGCACCCTCGATTATCAGTGAAAGTGGTTTCCAGGATACAGATTCTTAGTAGCAACACTCAATGGGATTGCTGACATCTAATTGATTAGCTCCCATCACAGATTTATACTGTGCTCTATATGACAAATATTTTCATTTTCATGACATAAAAATAATTTATTGGAGGATATAGGAGTAGCTTGAATGACTCCTCCAACATTTCTCACCTGTTAGATTGCACTAACAATACATCACCAGGCCCCATGTATGTGAATGACTGACTTATTTGGTCCATTAAAAGAAGTATTTTTTGCTCACTTCGTGCATTGGCTTTCTTTTGAGGACTGGTTGCATCTGTTACCATTTGCTGTTTCAGCTTTTGTTTTCATGGATTTATGTGGTTGTAAGCTGTTTCTTGATTTTGTCTCATGTATTTGAATGCCGATTTGTGAAAGAAGGGAATAGCATGTGTTCTGTTGCTAAATTGTGATGAAGAATAACTGGAAAGAGGCATTGGATCTTCTGTAGGGAGTTGCAGTATAAATATAAAGTAACTGTTCTTTGACCAGCATCTTGTTGTTGTTGTTGTTCTTGTTGTTATTAGAAAGAGTTAAGGTCATTTTCCAGGGAACCTTATTTATCTATCTCTAAGTGTGAAGGAAGCTCATTTTACTTTAATAAATATGCATCTAACGTTCGTCTAGCATCTTGCAGTTTATCACTGCTATCACTACTAGCATTAATCCTTTGCCTGACCTGACCTTGAGCAGAACAGATTCTTAAAAGAATCTCATTCCAGTGTTCACTAATTAAAATGTACTGCAGGTCACCCCCCCCCTTTCCCTAAAAAAATAATGGAGAGAGCTAAGAATGGGGGGTTAGTTACATAAAGTAAAACTAACCTTCCAGTGCTTAGTCAGGGTCTGTCCAAAAAATCTTGAGTGATGACTGGTAAGAGAGACAAACAGGAGCTGTTAGGAAAGGTCCAACCAGGGAGGCATGCTCCCTGGATATCAAAAATGTGTCTATCCCCAAGAAGGGATGGAATTGGGTAGAAAGATTTTATAGGGCTCTGAGGTAAATTTAAATAAAAATATAATAGGTGTTAACCAACCCAAACATACTAATGTACTTATTTATTTTACATTTATTTTATTTTACATTTGTTAACCAGGCTAGTCTAGCTAGATATATTTCCATTTTCAGTAGAGGCCCGGGGAGAAAAGCTCCAAACAGACATAAAAAGTATGAAATATTGTTACATGGTAAATAAAGGATTAATAAAAATATAGAGAAACATACAACAAGTAATTATTACATACTAAAGATATTAACACTTAAGAAAAGCAAAGTACTTAGTAAAAATCTTCCCTACAGATGTCAACACTCTAGTCTATGGGCTATCAGAGCACCAAATTCCAGTTACCACCCCGTCAGAAGTTTCTCTTTCAAAGTATAACTTAGGAAATATACCATAGTGGAATGGGGGGGGTCTTTGGGATGAGATCAGAAATGTAAATACCCACTGGGTCCACTACACAACAGTGGATCATCTATGGGAATCCCTTTTCACTTACTCAGCTTTAGACCAATAAATGACAGCCAGCCTAAGCCTTCTAATTTTTCCTGGGACCCCAATGATCCATAGATTCTTTTGCCAGTCTCTATCCTCTAAGCAAACGCTTTTCATCTAACAGTTCCAATTTAGCTTCCTTGTTTTGCAGATATTGCTACATATAACAGATGTCCTTGTCTTGCTGCCGCCACTGGTCTGAGTGAACCATTACTGATGATTCTATCTCTTTAATGTTACCATCTGAGCAGTCAATATAACTGAGAAGTGTAGAGGTAATGTTACAGAGTTTCTCCATAAGGGAATCAAATTTCTGACTCTTCCATTAGGGCTTATTCCATGGTATCAGTCCCTTGTTCAACTAGAAGGATAGCAATGGAACATAAACAAACATGTGCGCACACACACACACACACACACACACACACACACACACACACACACACACACACACCCCTGTGTGAGTGTAAATGTCTGTATCTGTGTGAATGCAAGTGTGTGTAAATGCGCGTGTGTAAATGCACGTGTGTGTGTGTGTGTGTGTGTGTGTGTGTGTGTGTGTGTGTGTGTGTGTGTGTGTAGGAACATTAAGCTATGATTCACATCAAGGAACATGTGTAGGATTCCTCAGGCTGAACCCTATGAAAATCCTAATGTGTCCCCTGTCAAATGCCATAAGATCCCAGGATTTCAAATGAGTCTCAAGGCAAAGGCATCAGCTGAGCAAGTTAGTCCCATATGTTCTTTTCTGTCATATTGATTCAAAGACTTTGGCAACTATGCTTGGCAATTTTCAGAGTTGTAAGTGGAGTATGACTGATCCATCAGAAATGAGGTAATATATATTTTATGGAGAATACCAGGACATGGATGAACATTGTTGCATACTGGTAAGAAAAGAGATATTGCTGTAATATGAATTAGCATCTTTGGTATTATTTGTTTATGGCAGTAAACTAGTGTACCACATATTAACATAAATACTATTCCTATAATAAGGACATGCCATCTGGTATAATTTATTTAAGGCAACAGAATAGCACGGGACGACCAATTACTTCTTCTAGTACTATCAGAGATTAGGAGGGTGTGAATGCAGATACAATAGTGTATGAATATAGGCGCTAGAGTTTTGAGTTTTTTATTAAACCTGTGTTTGTGCTGTGGCCAGTTGTGGATTTCTTCTTGCTGCTGTTCTTCGGGTTGTTACACACAATAGTGTATGAATGCCTGGACTTGAAGAAAGAGTAGAGTGCCAGGACTGGAGACTTCTAGGTTGTTTGCATAGTAATGTTTATAGTTTTCTAATGTGACTCACAGGACAGAATTTTTCAAAGAGTTATAGGTTAGTGGTAGATGCAGTGGAATGTTAACTAGATTTGTAATAATAGCTGTGGTATGTGTTTCGGTAATGATACTGCTGTTGTGTGTGTGTGTGTGTGTGTGTGTGTGTGTGTGTGTGTGTGTGTGTGTGTGTGTGTGTGTGTGTGTGTGTGTGTGTGTATCTCAGTTTTTTTAGAAATGTAAGAATTCTTAGCAAATTTTCTAAGTTCCTATTTGTAGTTAACTTGATAAGAAAGTATAAGTTGTATGTGACATGCCTTTACATTGCTGTTCATTTTCTATGTGTCATGTGCTGAGCCACATCTGAATCAATGAATATTTTAGCTGAGATGTTATTCAACAGAAAGAAAAGGAAGCACCATATTTTTCAATAGTTGTAAATGAGTGTAAAGTAGAAGCCTACTATGACTTTTTTTATGTTACTTATTCTTAGATGATGGCATGCTAAGAGTGAGATGTTGGGTGGGTAGGATTATCTATCTTTCTTCATTTTATTGTGGTTAAGAGTTAATGTGACTACAGAGTTCACATCCAATGGTGTAATGTGGGTAGATTTTTGTGCATGCATGGGCACTCTTTGATTAGCTGTAACAGCTTTGGCCATGCATTGTTTCACTGGACTCACAATTAGTTGTCATGCAATGTATTGAAGTACCAGCAATGCAATACATAAGCAGCAAATATCAGTATATGATGTTTACTATTTTTGCAAATTTATTACTTATACAACTTGATGATTTGCACAGCACCATTGTGAAAACTGTACTTCTGCCATGTTTTAAATGACATAGAGGCTTATCACATACTCAGAATGCCGTCTTAGAATTAGGAAGCAGACCTTTTTGAGTGCTTGCATTAAGGAAGGGTTTCACCTAATTTCAGTTAGTTTTATTTTCACTTTATTTTATTTGCAGGTCACAAGAGCAATGTTCATAGGTTCATAGGTATGTACTAGGCTAATGGCCCTGGAGCCTTTACAAGCCTATCCCATAGGATTACCCTGGCAATTGTGCCACCTGACCTTAGTTCCCAGTGTTATTTTAATTGACAGCAAGTATAAATTAAAATACCAAATATTATACATTTAGACAAGTCCAATCCATTAAATGCAGTCGTCACACAGATGACTGTGATGTTTGAGTACCTTTCTCAGTACTGAACTATAAAGTACAGCTCTGTTATGTTTTTCTTTTAGAGTAGTACGAAACAGTCCAAACTCAACATGAAGATCACATTTTATCCACAAGGGCTAAAGTACATAAGTTCCTGAAAGACCTTGAAGTACAACTGTCAGACATCTTGTGTAATAACTTTGCGCTTGGTCAAGTATTCCATCTTCTTTTCGATAGACATTTGGTTTGACTTCAAACACAGTAAGCAATGGTGTGTATCACATAAAAGATTAGCTATAAATCTCAAAATGGAGTAACACAAAGATTTTACATTTCTCACACTTTACTGACCACAGCCAGAACAGAAATGTAGACTATTGGCAAAAATTGTCAATAACAAAGCATTACCAAAAGTTTACCAGGCATCAAAATAATGTTTGCAAACATTATATAAATGATCCAATGTCTAAGAGAACTTTATAGTTAACTTCTGAATATGTCTATGACAGGGAAGACCCAGATAAACATATGACCTGACTGATTCAACTGATTCATGTTTTTGAACAAGAACATTATGGGGAGGAGCCAGAGAAATATTTCAAATTTTTTGTTTTTGCAACATTAATCATCAAAAAATGTACAGCGGAGTAAGACTGTTGTCTACCAAAATTCATATGGACCCTTATCATTACATTATCACCCAATGATAACACAATCCTTATTACATTATCACCTAATGACATCAAAATCCTTATCATTACATTATCACCCAATGACATCACAATCCTTATCACATTATCACTCAATGACATCAAAATTATGTGATCAATGCACACCAACATTTTAGATTTTAAATCAAGAGTAACAAGCATGTGCATAGCTAATACAACAAGACAAGGACCCTGTAATGACCCTTGGGCACAGGCAAGATTAGAATAGAACAGAACAAAATAACCTTTTGTTAGTCCAGCACTATCTATTCAAAATGTGCAATTTGCACCATTATAGTGTATCTCTCTCCAGTCCTATATTCAACAGACAATAAATGCTATCACCAAATCAAATGTCAATAAACAGATCTAGTCAGATGATCAAGTTTTCAGAAACTCAAAATTCATTCACACAACACCGTATGATCAAGTGATTAAGTTTCCAAAAACCCGAGCATCAAAAAAAAACTTTTTTTTTGACATTTATGCAGAGGGCAAGCCCCCCTGCATCCCACACCCCCTGTAAATTATATATACCAACTCTGGGACCACACTATAGGGTACATTTCCAGGTCCTTGTTGTACCTCGATCTCCATTCAAAAGCTTTGAATATTCAAAAACTCGATCATATGGTCATGACCATATGAATTTCGACTTTCGGAAAACTTGATCAACTGATAGGGATCGCAATAAATGTGCTATAAGCAGCTTCAGGTACATTAATATATCTAGTCAAGAAAATAATATTAGTAGTTTGTGTGGCATATAACTTTCATAGAGCCATGCTGAAAAATCCCGTAATTTCTTTTCAAAGAAACTAACTAGATGATCAGAGATCCGTGCCCAAGAATGTCAACAATGTATCAAAAAGTACTATCTGCCTGTAATTAGAAATTAAGGTCTTATCATCCTTTTTCATCACAGGAACCAGAACAATAATTTTCTAATCAACAATTAAAAAACTTTATCCACAGCCATCTAAATAAATAAAAGGCTTAGTCTGATTGGTCAGTGTTGCCTGATAAACCTGTTCAGTCATTAGCAGCGGAAAAAAAAAAAGTTGAGATAGGAAGGTATCTCCAGCCAAGCCTGCATTTCTTTTCAATCACACACTATTCCAGCAAGAAAATAATGAGCATTCCCTTCCTTTCATTTGTCTAAGAAACACACAAGGAAGAAAGCACTCTTTTTATTTTTAGATAGGTTCATAGGTTCATAGGTTGGTACTGGGCTATCTGCCCGAAGGCATATATTAGCCCAGCCACGTTGGGCGGTATTCACCGCCCCTTTAGTACTTCCCTAGACCCTTGTACTAGCAGCTAGTACCCTTGGCCCCTATCTAGTAGTGCTGTTGGTGTGATCCCCGGGTGAACTTTCTGTTACTCATCAAGGTTCCTCTTGAAGAGTGATAGTGAGGCTCTCTGTCTTATGTAGATCGTTTTTCTTCTAGGAGAGCTGTCTTTTACCTAGATTTTTGCTTGTAGTTATTTTACAATGCTTTAAATGGGACCAGTTTTTCACTGGACTATTGATGACAAATACTAGTTTTTGTCTCTGATAAGAGATAGCAACTTGAAATCCAACTAAGGTGTATATTTTAGCTGAGAGGTTATTCAAAAAAAGATTTTATAACAGAAATTGTCTAAAGAGAAAAACCTTGTCCCTTGCAGTAACAACGTACTGATTAAGCATATCTTGATTTCTCATGACATTATGATTTACACAAAACTCTTTTCAGTTATGCTTGGCCAAGAAGTTACAAGTTTTTGCTTTAAGTGCAAAATCAAGATATTTTATCCATCTATACTCATCAGTCAAAGCACGAGTTACTAAAAATTTAAATATCATAATTACTAGTAGATTGTCCCAACTAACATCAGATTTCACCTCATGATACACAAAAAATAACTATTCTGACATTACTGTTACGTCCAGTAAATAGCAAAAAGCAGTCAGAGAATATCTTCTAGGTACAGCTGCATTCTGAGACAATCTTAACAGTGCAACAGTTTCAACAAGAACAGGAGTAGAGCTTTGTTAGTTATGGCTCCACTTTTTTAGACTGAATAAGGCAGAACTAGATGTATCTTATAATTTCAAAGATTTAAACTAGTCAGATAAAAACAATTGACACTGCCTTTGCCCTGAGAGTGACACCATTAAATAAGGCTGCATTATGATCTTCAGTATATTGTAAGACAGTTTATTTCTTTGAGTAGGCTGGTGACGCAACTACACCACCTACATTGTTACTTTTTCTAGTTTCAGAAATAATAATATAAGCAACAGATGTCAGAATCTCATGCTGTGTTATTACCCATAACTCTGTAGGGGTAGAAATATCACATGAGATTTAGTCCTTCAAACTACAAAGGTATATCACTTAGTGTACATGATCAGAATATTTAAATAATCTGAAGTTGTCATGCTAAACAAAAACTAACAGTGCATTATGAGCATTTATAAACTGATAACCAAAATAGCTCTAATCCCTGGCAGCAGATTCAAGTGTAACCAAAACCATATATCATATAATATGTTTTGTACCTGCGTAAACAGAGATTAAATAAAACCATCTAAAAGAAACAACAGCTGAGATCTTAAATCATTTAACTATGCAACAAAATACTATATAACAAATAAGCATGATAAAAATCTATACACAAACCAATAAATTAAACATGATTGTACAAAGCAAACAAAAATAAAGATCAGTCCATGCATCCTCCTTTGAGGAGTTGTGGTAAACCCTTCATGGGCATGCCCTGGCATGCACAGCAGATATGAGACAAGGTGTCACTCAGCAAACTACAGTCAGCCAATAAGAACTCATAATTCATGTGAATGACAGGTTTACAGATAGACTGGGTGTGCCAGCTGAACTTGACAACTCTGTTCCTCATAGGACAACCTCCCAGTCTGTTCTAGAACAATAAATTAAAAATGCTTAAGCAAAATGTTGGAAAATAGCTTGGAGCAGTCACAGAACACTGACAACAGCTGTAATATACAGGCAAGGTCCTGACTTCAAGTATGCATAGCAGATTTAAATGAAAAATTATACCCAACCAAATATAAAAAACTCACATCTCTCTTAGTTGGATAGCGCTTCACTGTCCTGAGGATATAAAGTGAACACGCTCAAGCAAAGCTCTGAAAAAGCTTAGAACAGTCTTAGAACACTGACAGCTTCAGTGCTATAGCCCTAAACAGGCAAAATACTGACTTCAGGAAAGCACAGCAGATTTAAAGGACAAGCTGCTACCCAGGGAAGCACACTTAGCCAAAGCAAACTCAACAATTCATTTGAATGGTGGGTTAACAAAGAGATGGAACATGCCAGCTGAACTAGATAACACTGTGTCCTTTACGACAGCCTCTGTCTTTATCACAGAGCAAGAAAACAACACAAAACTGGCAACTTCTTGCAATGAACAGACACAAAGGTAAATTATTAACTTCCTTCATCCATAGTAGATGTACCAGTCAAACAGACCCCAAAGATGTACACTGAGCCAATGAGAAGTCATAATTCAGGTGAATGACATGTTCACAAACAGGAGTGATGTGTTGGCTAGACTACACAATTCATGTTGGTACAGCAACTTGCTCTACCCTGAAGCAGCAAAGGTAATGTTCTTAGCAACAAACTTGGAAAACAGATCACAGCAGTCACAGCATACAAGCAGCAGATGAGGCAAGCAGGAAAAATACTGGTCTGAGCATGTACAACACAATATAAATGAAAAGGTGGCACTCATGCACATATATTCAGCCAATGAGAACTCACAATTCAGATACCTGGCGGGTTCACAAGTAGGTAGGTTGTGCAAGCTGAAGTGGACAGCACTGCTCTACTATGGGCAGCTTTCTCTATCTCTCACTGTCTCTCCCTGTCTCTCTCTTTCTTTCTCTATCTTGGAATAAAAAAAAGGAAATGTTTTTAGGCAGCAAGTTGAAAAACAGCTTAGAACAATCAGATAATACTACTGTCACTTGTAATCTAGAAACAGACATATGACTGGACTTAGGCATACATAGCAAACTTTAAAAGACAGGATGACACCCACGGAAGTACATTGTACCAATGTGAGAACTCACATTTTTCATGTGACTAATGGGTTAACAAATAGGTAGGGGGTGCCAGCTGAACCAGACAGTTCTGCACTTCTTAGGACAGCCTTTCACTCTGCACTCAAGAAGTAAAGCAAATACTTGAAGGCAACAAGCTGGAAAACAGCTTATACATTCATAGGTACTAATTAGACAAGTTGTCCAAGAAACCATTGAGAAGCATAACCCAATTTTCACATGATGCTGTCTGGTTACCTGACTTGTTCAGAATCAAACTGTAGGCTAACAAAGACTCAGGAGAATCAAACCCTAGTCCTCAGAAAGCAGCTGATTTACCAGATCATGGTCTTAACCTTTTGTTAGCTGCCAGTAGTCACAGAAGAGATTCAGCAACTGTAATTCAGAAGCAAACAGGCCAGTGAGGTTAATGGGTATGGTTAGTGTAATCATAATTAAATGGTTTGGGGGTTGAGACTTCGGGGACAACCATACTTGTAAGGGTAGAATCATCAAGATCACATGCACTCAGTAGTTGTTGGACCATATACACTGAGAGATTGCAACCATATTTCACAGGTTAAGCTAATGGCTTTTAATTATACAAGCCATGCAATAGGCTAAATGTGCATGTTGCAACAGAACACTGTTAACATGGAGGGTACTCCATCACAGAAAACAGTAAAGTATGGACATGGTAATTTTAAGGGGACCTAGACATAATGTAATTACCAAATAGTATCCATATGGTACTTTGAATTAGTTTGGCATGTATATTTTATAGGTTCATAGGTAGGTACTAGGCTATCGGTCCAAGGGCCTACGTAAGCCTAGCCAGCAAGGTTCCATAGCTTACACCACCCAAGTAAGTTATTTTCCTGTGCCACTGTCCAACAGAGACACAGAAGTGATCCTCGGGGTGTATTTCCTATTTCCCATCCACTCATCAAGATTTTTCTTGAAGAGTGCTAATGAAGAACTTTGCTTGACATAGATGGGTAGCTTGTTCCAGAGTATAGGAAGTCTCTGATACAGGAATCTATCCTTCCAGCATGTCCTGTTTATTGTGGTGACAAGGTTTAGGTCCCTAGAGCATGTAGCTCGGAGGGATTGGGATTTCTTTAGGTGTAGCATGTCCAACAGATTTGGGTTTGACATAGCTTTATATGTTAGGCAGAGATCACCTCGGAGTAGGCGCTATGCTATGCAGTAAAGCTGGAGTTTTTTGAGGCGGTCAGTGTAGGGCATTTGTTTGAGGCCAGTAATCATCTTTGTAAGGTACTTCTGTGGCCTTTCCAGCTGCTGCAGATGTCTTGTGAGGTACATTCCAAAAGGGGCGTTGTACTCTATAATGGGTCTAATGGGTGACGAGTAGAGGGGAACAATGACCTATTTTTTTCCTGGATGAGAACCCTTTTATGATGAGGTGTGCCACGTAGAAGGACTTCCTGACTACTGTGGCAATGTGACTATCAAAGGAGAGACTACTGTCCACCTGGGTCCCAAAGTCTCTTCTCACGCATTCGGCATTAAGTAGATTGCTGCCTGTGTGGTAGTTCATGGGTACAGAGTTTTTACCAAAGGGGATGACACTGCACTTTTTGGCATTGAGCTTGAGGCCATGGCTCTGACACCAGGCATCTGTCTCAGTGAGGCCCTTCTGTAGGATGTCCACATCAATTTGGGGACTTGACTATGGCTCCTAGTTTGCAGTCATCTTCGAACTTCGTTAGCCAGAGGCCTTCTGTGTTAGCCTGTACTTCAGAGAAGTAGATACTAAACAGGAGAGGTCCCAGGATGGAACCCTGTGGTACTCCACTTGTCACTGCTTTGAGGTTAGATTTGGAATCTGCAACTTTTACAGTGTGGGTTCTGTCAGTGAGCCAGTTGGCAACCCATCTTGTGATATAGGGATTTATACTAGTTTAGTGAGTTTAGCTATAATTCCAGAATAGGGGATGGTGTTGAAAGCCTTGGCAAGGTCAAGATAGGCTGTGTGAACCACCTTACCCTCATCCACGGCTTTGGTGAGTGCCTCAAAGAAGTCGATCAGGTTCAGGAGGCATGATCTGCCTTTCACAAACCCGAACTGGGTGGGATCCAGAGTTTGGAGGTTACCAATGTCTTTGTTTATGAGTTCCATGATGATATGTTCCATGGCCTTGCAGACCAGGCTCGTCAGGCTAATAGGTTGATAGTTCCTGGGATCAGTGGTGGCTCCCCCTTTGTGGAGTGGGATAACTGTTGCTGTGCACCATTCAGTGGGCACAAAGCCTGATGCGAGGCTATTATTGAACATGGTGCTTAAGTGGGGAGCCAGTTCATTCTGAAGTTCGTGTAAAACGCAGCCTGGGATGTTGTCCGGTCCCATGGATGCTGTGTTTTTGGCTTTAGAGAGTGCAGCTTTTAGCTATGTAGTTGTGATTTCAGGGACTCTGCATTCTTCCTGTATAGATATGCGCCCTTTAGGGGGTGAGAGGGGGGTAAAGTTGGCACTGAACCTATCTGCCAGGATGTTGGCAATATCAGTTGGTTCTGTAATTTTCTTGCCTTTGTGCTGTAACTCAGAGCAGATCTGGGTGTTGCCATCTAGATTCTTGACATAGCTATAGAATGCTTTGTGGTTGTCCTTGGATTTAGTGGTGATTCTGTTTTCATAGCTAGCCTTGGAGGATCTTATAAGAGATCTCAGCTTCTTACTGAGGCTGAGCAGGGAGCTCCTCCACTCATGGGATTTTACTCTCTTTTGCAACAGTTTCTTCCTTCTGTTGTACAGTTTGTTTATGGCAGGGGACCACCAGATTGGCTTCCTTTTTTGGAAGATAGCATATTGGTTCTGATTTTACAAAGATAGTTTGAATAAATACATCATAAAACAAAGTCATTAACTGCACATTCAGCCTTTTGTATTCAAGGGAATTGTGCCATGCTACTGTATTGTTCAACATGTAATATCAAGCAGAATGCTACTGCAAAACTTTTACCTGTAACTGTAGCACATACTGAGTAATATGGAGGCCCATATGTGGTAAATGACTTTAGGGGCTCTACCCAGACAGGTATGCAGAATGATATGATCATTTGTCCAAGGTAGAAGAGTCGCTGATTTTGAATGGTAGAACTGACAAGTCCTCTTCCTCCTTTGCCAGGGATTGTCTGCATCTCTCTTACTTTGGCCTTCATAATCTGCTAGACATCCTGAATTAACAATGTGACTAACTCAATGCCAGCAGTTTTAACAAAAAAATGTCAAAACTTGATCCTCTTCTGAAACTTGAACGCATTCATATTTGTGTAGAGAGGTATAGTTTCAAAGCAAGGAAAGTACTTCCTCTAGCCCTGGATCAAGCACCTATCATGTCTTCAGACCTACTGGTAATTATGAGGAATTATACTGTTTGACAAGGATAATATTACCTCATGATTAGCTCCTTGAGACCCCAAACTTAAACTCTTAGAAGTCCAAGTTACCAAACACAACATTAATTTATCCCCTCAGATACAGCTATAGAGCACCATCTACCCATCCATAAACTAGCTGACCCACACTGCCAATGGTCTGCCTGCCCAACACTTCCCTAGCACTGTAAATGCTATCTCCCTTATACAAAAATGTAAGCACCCTAGAACGGGCCCAAATACCCTTTATCTTCTCCTCACAAATACTGCCTCTTCATGCACACATCCAATTGTATCATCTTCCATAAATCAGTGACCTTTTCCATTAAAACTGGTAGTACTTCCACTGCAAATACCTCCATTTAGAAGGGCTCCATCAAAGCATCCCTTCTTAAGTTGCTTGGTTGCCTAAATAAATCCCACTGTAGTCCCCCTCTGATGGACACACTACTAAATTTTCTACTCCTGCTTAAGTAGGTGTACTGATAAGCATAACAAAAAAGAAAAAGAAAAACTGTATGGAGAAATACCTGTATAAATATATTATGAAAAAGCAAAATTTGTTTTATTTACTGCTTATCATAGTCACATACTACCCACCTTAACAGCACACTTAAACAAAGTTGCAAAGAACTTAAGAATGCCATTAGGAAGCTAAAAGCTGAATAGAAACTTAAAATAGCCTCTGAAACCAAATATAACTACAAATATTTCTTTACCTATGGCAGGACGTCCAACACCTAACAATGTTTGTGTATTGTCCACTGATATCACTACCCATACTGACTCAACAAAATAGCTAATATTCTAGGTGAAAATTTTAGTACAAATTTTACTCCACCCGCAGTTACAACTATTCCAGATTCTGCAGGTCCATTCACCCATGTAATTCCTATGGAACAAGCTCTCACAGCCCTTTCAAAAGCTGAGAGCACCTCATCCATGGGCCCTGACAACATACCAGTTTGCTTGATTAATTGCACTAAATATGGCCTACATGAACTCTTATTAAACCTCTTAAGTTTAGGCAACTCCACTGTTTGCATTCCTGAAGTCTGGAAATGGTCACTGTAATACCATTACATAGATGTAGCCCAAGCATAAACCCTGGTAACTCTAGGTGCGTAAGGCTCACTAGCCTGATATGGAAACACATAGAACATATTATTGCAGAATTCATTAATATAGACATTAAAATTCTCTTAACACTGGACTCTCACCAGTTTGGCTTTGTCAAAGGGAAATCCTTCTTCTTTACCCATATTCATTTATTTCAAAAATAATTGAAACAGTTGATAGTGGTTATGCACTACAGAGAGCATATCTACATCTGGCCACTGTCTTTGACACTATTTCCCATTCAGGCATTATTGACAGCCTTGTAAATCTGAAAATAAACTTCACTTGTTGTACAGTAGATAGTTAACTGCCTCTCTGTCAGAATCCATATTTATATAGTTAAAGTCACAGGTGCCACATTTAATAGCATAAATGTTGCCAGTGGTATACCATATGGCTTAGCTTTGGGCTCTCTCCTATTAGACATCTATTTCTCTGACCTTCAAGCCAACAGTCTTGGCCTATGGTCATCTACGTTTGCAGACAAATGTAAATTGAGCATTATTGTTATCTTTTCCTCCACTGACTCACAGTTGGTCCAATATGGGTTAAACCATTTTAGCAAACCATGCAAGAACAATGCTATTAAACTAAACATGAAAAAATGTGGCATAAATCATTTTGATAAACAAAATGTTTCCACATCATGCTATTAACAGATAGCATACATCCCCAGTCAGGCAATGCTATATGAGATCTAGGCATTCTTTTTGATAATTCCTTCTCTTTTGGCCATCATGTCTTCATACCAGTTCAGAAATCGTTCTATCTGGCTCATCTAATTTCCAAAAGAATCTCCTGCAGCTCCAAAGAAACCTTAATTCCTCTTCATTCTTCTCTTATCCGACCCATTATTGAATACTATGGCCCTTGTAGAATGTATTTGTCTACCCATATTACTCAACCTAGGATACTCAGAGATTCCCATCTAGACAGATCAATAGCCAAAGACCCTCAGTTATACTGGGACTCTGGCAGCCTTCTCCTCTGTCGTGAACTGTATATAGCCTTTTAAGCTATGAAATATCTAAAACTCCTTGACCTCAAATACTTTTGCAGAGCTTCTGGCTTCTTCAAATACTCAGTTAAAGGTTCTGAACCTTCATCAAGAGATAAACAAGACATGTTGATGGGATTGACTTATATCTCAATATATTCCTATCATCTAGAACAAACTTCTATTAAATATCAAGCTGAGTATTACCCTTGCCACTTTCAAGGAAAAGCTTTCAAAGATATTTAGGAGGTTCAGTTTCTTCAACGGAGCCTTGGCTTCATCTCTTGTTTTGTATAGTGCTTCCACTTTTTTGGAAAGTCGTAGGTGTTGGCAGTTTTTCAAAAGACCGCCTACCCCAGGGAAGTATTTCCTCTGTGGTGACATGAAAGAGTTTGTAATTGCAGTGGGTACTTCAGATGATGTTTATAAGGAAACTATGTGTTCCGTGATTGTTTGGAAAGATTCTTTTTGTAGGGCATTGCTTTTTCCTTCGGTTCTTGGCCTGGAAGGTAGTAAGTATGGGATTGAAAAAACAACTGGTGTCTTGATTTTCCAAGCAGTCCTCAACAGAAAGACTAGAAAGATGATTCTACAAATTCTAACTGAAAGTATAGGTATTCTGGCTCAGGTGCAGTCAGCAGCACTTCAATAGAGAGATTAAATCAGCAAGAAAAGTATAGTAGTACTGCTGGAACTGAATTCATCTTCAAGTCTTGGTGAGTAGCTTCATGTTGTAGACACTTTTTTCATAAGATCTCACCATGATGACACTGATATAGAGACTGTATTTTATATATCATGCAAAGAGGTAGGATAAAAAAATAAAGACAGCTGGGTGCATAGGTCTCAGGATAAAAAAGTACCCAACACTGCTGTATACACTGGTGCCAGGGCTGGAAAAAATGACAATGTAAAATCCTCAGGTCACAGAAACATTCCTAAAACAGGGTTAGGCCAGGCTCAAATGGTGGATGGCCCCCTGTGGTGGAAGGAAATAGTAGCCCACAAATACTGACAAGCCAAAAAAGAGCCATAAAGATGATAGAGTTTACTACTGAGGATAAGGAAGAAGACATGTATTGTTACCATTACGCAAAAAGACCAGAATTTCCAGACAGAAGGTATTCATAAAGATTAAGAGAGAAATTAAAGAATATAAAAAATACTTGCACAAGAAAACTGTTAAAAGTATCAAATAAAAATGTGTGTTCTTTAATACAACAGATCCATGAAAAACATCACATGAGAAGCCTGGAAAAAAGAAGAGACAAAAGAGGTGCAAAAATGCAAAGAACAATACTCAGAGATTTTTTTAAAGTATAAAATGGAAACTTTGACATGCGAAAGAAAAATACATCTGATATGGTGCAATATTTATGCAATGGAGAACGCCAAACTAATCAATACGAAAAAGCAGCTCTAATGATATTTGAAGGGAAATACAGGCAAATGCACCCAGATATAGAAAATTTCACAACAGAAAAAATAAGAAAACAAAAGGGGAATGTAGTAAGGTAGAAGTTAAAAAAAAAACAGAAATTTAAGTCATAGATTATCTGCAAAGTGAAGATTTAGTGTAGTAACTCCAGCATAGGTAATATCGCAGCATGATGGAACAATGAGTCCCCAGATTAAGGAGCAGTAAGTGGAAAGAGAGGTATCTGAAGAAGTACAGGCATGGGAAAGAAAAAGATATCTGGTGTGGTGCAATAATTTTGCAAAGGAGAAAGCAAAACTAAGCAATATAAAAAGCAGCACCAAAGATATTTGAAGAGAAATACGGCAAAGGTACCTGGGCATAGAAAATGTCACAATACAAAAATAAGAAAACAAAGGGGAAAGTAGAAAAGAGGATTAGTAATGGAGAAGTTAAACAAATAATAACTGAAGTTATGGATTCTCAGCAAAGTGAAGGATTTAGAGTAGAAAATCCAACATAGGCATTGTCAGAGTACAATGGAACAATCAGTACCTAGACTGAGACGAAACAGGTTGAGGTGGAGACATTTGAAGACTTGCCACATGGTGATGATCTGCAGCAGAAGTTCAGTTGAAGTTACACAGCAAGAGAAGTAGCAGGAAACAGTAGCAACTCTGATGTAGGAAATGAAGCATAGTGATGGGCCAATGAGTGAGCAGCAAATGAGGCAGGGTGCATCTGAAGAGGATATGTCACAAGAAGATGTTCTGGAATGTTCTGTAGAATATCCACAGGAAATGGAGAGCAAAGAAGGTGCTCTCAGTCTAGAAGAAAATGATTTGAAGGAAGAACTGCTTGATTTAATAGAGACAGATAAATATAAAAAGATTAGTGAAAGAAACAGATTACAGAAAGTCAATGTTAGAAGTTTTGTAATTCAGATGAACACAGTAATTAGGAGTATTAAGAGAAATTAGTCACATATAGCAGAAATAAATATGTTATATTACTGTGCAGCTCAATTAATAGCAGATAAAGTCTTACCACAGGAAGAAATCAAATGCCACCATGGAAGAATCAAAGAGAAAAAAAGCTATACAGCAATTAAGACAAGCACTATCACTATTAGAAGAACAAAAAAAGAGAACAGAACATCAAAAATACTAAGCAATATGGATGTGGTAAAAGCAGCTCACAGTATCAAAACAGACCAGGAGCTACCATACACTATTACAAATAATAAACAGATAAACTACCTAACTTTTGGCTAAAAGTATTAATATCTTTACACAAGGATTCAACCCTGAGTAAAAATGACTTACATGCGCATCTCAAAAGGACATCAACTCGGTTACCAACAGGAAAAAACGTACTCCTTAAGACTAAACCTGCAAGCCATCCTTAAACTATAGACCAGTAACTTGCCTTCTAATGATATACAAACTATATACCGGAGTTGATGCAGAGTCTATAGTCATTTAGAAAAAAAAAACTCAATGCAATTGAACAAAAGGGTAACAAAAGAAAATCATGTCAAACAAAGGATAATTTGTTACTAAACAAAACCATAATAGAGAATTGCAAAAAAGCAGAAGTATCTATGTGTGAGATGGATAGATTGTAAAAAGCATATGAAAGAATCCCACATTCATGGATAAAGGAATGCTTACAGATGTATAACTTACACCCTACACTGATCATGATAGATTGTAAAAAGCATATGAAAGCATCCCACATTCATGGATAAAGGAATGCTTACAGATGTATAACTTACACCCTACACTGATCAATTACATTACAGCAACCATGAAACAAAGGCAATTATACAATGACCCCCCATTAATATTCCAAAACGTGCACGCTGATTGGTCAGCATGCACGTTGTAAATCAAAGACTTATACTAATGGAAAAAGGTCCGGTCACCCGGACTTTTTCCATTAGTATAAGTCTTTTTTTTTTTTTGGACAGCAACGGAGAATGGAAGAGCTCTGTTGCTGTTATCTCGCTATGTTAAATGAGTTTAACATAGCGAGATATCTTAAAAAAAGCAACGGAGATCTTCCTTTCTCTGTTGCTTTTTTTTGAAGCTGTCTCACTATGTTAAACTCGTTTAACATAGCAAGACAAGTTTTAAAAGCAACGGAGATCTTCCTTTCTCTGTTGCTTCCACACACACAGTTCTAATGTACTGCGTAACCATACGCATGTGCAGTACATCAGAATTGCCGCAGAATACTGGACAGCTGTGGAAGGGCAGCAAGGAGGCATTATACAATGCCATTATTTAAGAAAAGTAAGTATTTTTTTTTCTTAAAAGTCATTCTGTAATAGCAAAAACCCATGTGTGGGTGTGGGTAATGCTGGATTTACCCACAGTTGTCTTTGTTTTGCCACTCAGGCTTCGCCCTCGTGACCAAACCACACCAACCTTGGGTAAATCCAGTATTACCCACACCCAGGCATGGGTTATTGCTTAAATAACTTTGCATTTAAGCCACGCCAAAGGACAAATTATTATCACAAGGATAAAAATTCACAGAGGGATATTCCAGGGTGACTATCACCTCTGCTGCTTTGTCCTGCCTATAACCCATTTACTTAACAAATTAGGCCATAGTTACAATTTGACTCCAAGAAAACAACCTTGTTTAAAGATTGCTCATCTGCTTATTATGGATGACTTAAAACTATATAGTTTATCAGATGAGGAGCGTGAAAGCACAACTACACGTGGTTAAAACTTTCTTAGATGATGTAACAATCTCATTTGGTCTTGATAAATGTGCAAAAACACTATTTAAATTAGAAAAGCTACTGTACCAAGAAAATATCAATGTGAGAATGAAATGTGATATAAAGGAACATGAGCAGAGGCAGTGTCTAAATATTTTGGAATTCACAAAGGACTGGCAAAAAAGCATGAACAAATGTGAACAAAACTCAGTTAGAAACACCTCAGAAGACTAAAACTAATACTGAAAATTGCCTTGACATCTAGGAATACAGTCCAAGCAATAAACCAATTTTCTCTTCCTGTTCTATTTACTGTTTTGGGGTGACTGACTGGCCCCAAAAGGTACTGGATCAGTTGGACAAGAAAACACGAAAAATGTTTCATACTTATCAAATGCTATACAAAAATCAGTGTACACCAATATTATATGTATTCCTCATTCTGAAGGAAGTGTGGGCCTTCTCAAAAATCATAACATGTATAGATCTGCAGTCACGGGACTGCATCCATATCTGCTGACCTCACCAAACCCAAACACAGTAAAAGTTTTAAAACATGACAAAAAGTAGTCTAAGATGACTTCTCTACGCAATGTAGCAATAGCATTTTGGTGTCAGTTGGGAATGGAAATTCAAACCAGAAACAGACAAAAATCGGACAGCAACTGAATGTGCCAAAAAGCAAAAGAAAGAATAATAAGGAGAAGGATCAGATGAGAAAGGAATGTGGAAAGGGCGTAGATATTGTGGCAAGTACAAAGATCGCCTGAAATAACCTCATATTGTTCAGGATTTGACACGGGATGGTTAAGGAGAGGTGAACGGAAACCAAAAGATGAAAGGTTAATAATGGTGACCCATGCAGGGGACTACATACACACTGGTTTACAAAGTCCATTGAAAATTTGGAAGTAAGATAAACACAGGTTCGGTAAAAAAGAACTGAAAATTGTGCAAACACTACAATATTGAAATAGCTGAGAAGCATTGGAAGCATGAACCACAAAGCATTGTAGAGAATGATTAAGTTTATATCACATGGGATCATCCATTACCAACAGTTCAAAAAACAGATATGAGAAAACCAAATATAGTAGTCCAGGAAAAAGACAAAAGAAGCAATGATCACTGAAATTGTTACACCCACAGATCACATTGTCTTACATACAGAGAGACCCAAAGTCATAAAATACCAGGATTTGTATGCAGAAATGAGAGCAATGTGGAAGGAGGATACCCAGACAATTCCAACAGCAGTAGTAGCAATGGGGCTTATAAAAAAGAATTTACAGTTGTATTTATTTTGATATGCTACCAATACATGTAACTAAGCCACGGTGGTGCAGCAGTAGCATTGTTGCCTCACAGCAAGAGGTTCTCCAGTTCAATTCTCGGCTGGAGCGCCTACTGTGTGGAGTCTGCATGTCTTCCCCACGGTCGAGTGGTGTTCAAAAGACATGCGTGAATGGCCGTGCCTTCGTTGAACGTTGGGCGTCATGCTGGCACCTTGGCCCCTTAAAAATCTACTGGCAATCATTAGTAGACCGGAGTTCCGCTGTGGTGACCCCTAACCGGGAAAAGCCAAAAGAAGGACAACAACAACCAATACATGTAACTCTGTATGAATTACAGAAGGAATCAATTCTGGGAACATTACAGGTTCTGCAAAGAGCACTTCTGGCTGACATCAAGACTTCAACAATACTAATTTCATGAATTTAGTCATCCCTGACTTAGGAATGGGGTCCATTCTCATCATGGTATTGGAAACCCAAATGACTTGGAAAAATTAAACAGAAATAAATGATTTACAGCAATGTACGTCTAAGTGGGAGTTAAGAGGTCTGCAGGGTTTGTATCGAGAGGAGTAGAAGTAAGATGTTCTCTGCGGGTAAAAACAGCCAAGATTATTATGTTTATAAAGTAAATCTGCTTTGGCATCATGCTATTCTATAGGATTTGCCAATTGGACAGAAACTGTCAAAGTTATATACAATAAGTATACTTGATAAGCAAAGTATTCACTGAACCTTAGCAAAGGTTAAATGGATGCGGGAGGGAGCAACCACTTATGTTCCATATCAGGAGGAATAAGGTGGAAGAAAATATAGTTGATGTATGAGAGACACAAGCACATCTTACTCAGAGCACAGCAGACAGAGAAAAGGCAGTCTCTCTATGAATCATGGCACCATCAAAATGCTGCATTGATAGAGTGAACCTGAAGAGCCATGCTGCCTCTTCTGGGAAGGAAGATAAAGTGTCACTGTACCTTACAGAAGAATTAGAGGGGTCGCTGCTCACTTTCTGCCTCTGCTGTCTCTGGGAATCCTTAGTGTTTTTTTTTTTTAATGTAAAATGATACTTGTACTACTAATCCAGGATACATTCAACATTGCTGGATTACCAAAAGAAAGATGGGACTGATGAGGTATCACTAACTTACATGTATGTAAGGACACCCATATAATCAAAAAGCCATATTCCATACTGAATAACATAACCAGAAGATTAGAAAAAAAAGCAGTGATTTGGGAGAAAATAAAAAAAAAATCCAAACTGGCAGGCAGTTCTCAAAATTAAAATAAAAACAGTTCTATAAAAATATGCATGGTGAAATACACTCAAGAAATTACATAAGATCTGTTAACATTAATGGCAGGATAATTCACAATCCCAAATAAATTGATGAGAGATATAATAGGTATTTCACAAATTCAAACCAATCAATCTTTGTTTCTGGCTTATAGTATGTTACTCCCATGGAATGTTTGTTGTCTATATACGCAATAATTCTACTAATATTATTGATAAATCTCTTTCTAAAATAGGAAAAACACCTATGGGCTTTGATAATATTCCAGCCATTCTAACTTCCAGAATTACAGAATCGTTAAGTCATATCCAGTATAAGAGTCATAGAAAAAATCTTCAGTTTGCACCTATTTGTAACAAAGGCAATAAACAGAAAATCCACAAATACAGACCTATTAGTTTGATATCTCTGTTAAGCAAATGTTATGAAAGATGTTTCATTCATCTTCTTACCAAACACAAACATCGTCAAAACAAAATGGACGTACATCAGCATAGGTTCAAACCCAAGAGGGCCACATTTACTAATATAGTGCAATTTTATAGGTTCATAGGTTCATAGGTTGGTACTGGGCTATCTGCCCAAAGGCATATATTAGCCCAGCCACGTTGTGCGGTATTCACCGCCCCTTTAGTAGTTCCCTAGACCCTTGTACTAGCAGCTAGTACCCTTGTCCCCTATCTAGAAGTGCTGTTGGTGTGATCCCCGGTGTGAACTTTCTGTTACCCATCCACTCATCAAGGTTCCTCTTGAAGAGTGATAGTGAGGGGCTCTGTCTTATGTAGATTAGGACCCTGTTCCATAGTAAGGGAAGTCTCTGAGAAGGGAATCTATCCCTCCAGCATGTTCTATTCATTGTTGTGTTGAGGTGTATATCCCTAGAGCATGTAGCTTGAGTAGATTTGGTTTTGCTAAGATGGAGCATGTTCAACAATTCTGGGTTGAAGTTACTCTGGCCTTAGACATAGCATTTAATATAGAGATTATTTATTTGGACCTTGTAGTGTAACAATGTATCAAAAGCTTTAGCATGTTTATAATTACCATTTTGAAGAACAAATTTAATTCATATTTGATTAGCTGGATTTTATATCAGCTAACCCTGTTGTTAACTTCCTACCAGTTGCCACCAGTGAGCTGCAGGTCTCTGCCCTAGGCTCCTACTTGTTTAACCTTGCTTTTTCAACTTTCCCTGTTATGGCTCCTGTTGGGTAAGGTAAATATGCAGACAGCTGTGAGATTGGTTTGCTAGCTGTTATACAGCATGACGGTGAAATAAATACCTACAGGAAATTTCATCATAGACATCTATCATTGTTCTGTGTCTGGAATCTGCTATAATATTCCATATATATAACTGCAAAAGAAAATGATTATGCAGTCATAGGCTCATAGGTTCACAGGACGATACTAGGCTATTGGCCCAGCAGTCCTTATAAGCCTAGCCAAGAATTTTACCCATGTTCCCACAAAGTCAGCACCTGTTGACTAATCATGGAAACAATTGGAAATTATACATAAAATTGCTGCAATAATTTCCAGCTTTCCCCTAATAAAAAAATGTAATTTCATTAGTGTGTGCACTGTAAATCAGTACCCTGGAATATTTCTTGAGCTACTGAAATAGGTGGAGGTGGTAATAATTGTCGCTATGAATTTTCCTTTTCCTTCGAGTCCTGATGGTATATCTGCAAGGAAAAAGTCCAAAATGTTACATAGATCAAGGCATTAAATGTATTTTATAGAGCAGGCCAGCTTAGAAGACAGTGATGGAATAAAAGGTTCTGAGGAATCACTTATGTTCATGCATGTTTTACCCAGAATCAAGATTTGTACTAGGACAAATAGAGTTTTATCAGACAAGGTGTGACAGAAGGGACTTTGCAAGATGGATGCACACTGACCAACAGCTTAAGTTCAGCTCCCCCACTGTGAAAAAAGAAACTGAAGCACAAGGGCCAAGAACTCATCACTTTTAGTAAATTCAGTTACTGACTAGTAAGTTCACTGCCTGGATGCCAGCAAAAAAAAAAAAACTAAGAGAGCCTAAAGAAAATCAACTAGAAAAGGTGAAGAGAGAACATTGACTAGGAAGAATCCTGCAGCTGTTCAGCAAAAAGCAGTTCAGGCTGTAGCTTTAGTGCAAGACATGGCTTCCAGTAATCTAAAGGAAAAACTAAATCAATTGTGCTCAGAGCTGATTAAAATAAATGACACACTGAAGGACTATATCAACTCAAATAAAAAAAGTCTAGAAAAAAGGGAAGATACTCTATGCATATAATCAAATGAGCTGAGAGGTCAACATGGGTGAGTATGAGACTGTTCAGGAAGAGATGTTTCAAAAAATGGTAGAATTAGAGGACAGAGCACTTAGGGAAAATATGAGATTTTCTTGTGTACTAGAAGGAACAGACTGTATTCATTTTATGAAGGTACAAATAAGCAACTGGACTGGTATTCCGCAGCAGGAAATGTTAATTGAAATGGCATGCCATGTATATGCTATAAATATGGCCATGAGAAAGCAGCCAAGACCTGCATTAGTAAAGATGCAACTCTACCAGCAGAAAGAAAACATGGTAAGTAGGAAATATAAAACTTTTCCAACAAAAAGTGAGCCACAAAGCAGAAGGGGACTATGCACCTCACTCTTCTGATAATAAAGCACACAGAGAGACTTTCCAAGTGAAACCACTGTTCCAATGGAAAATGCTTGAGAGACAGAGAAAAGCATAGAAGTTGATTAGAAAAATTGGGAATACCTTGGAATTGAACCAGAGTCTGGAGATGGAAAATGGAGATGAACAGGAGGAAGACCTGCAATACAGATATTAGTGAATAAGTGTTAGACTGCAAAACATCAGTCACATTTGTGAAATATGACTGCATAAGAAAAAGTCGAAAGAGTGGACTTTTATTAACTTTCTTAAACTTGTGAGGAACTGAAAGGCATTTGCCTCACTTCATATCATGACACTAAGTGGAGAAGAAGAGGTAGGAAAAAGGTAGCTGTAAGTAAAACAATCTATGCTCTTAACAGTATTTCTATGAAAGTTTTCATGACATAAATTGCATGTTTTATAGTAAAGCGTGTTTAGCTGTTCTTTGTTATCCCTGAAGTAAACAGGTGCCCTTTTGCTTTATTCTTTTTAGTATTAAGAAATGCAGGCATTACAATGCAAAAAGAGAAACAAAGGCTAGAGAAAAGCATATTTAAGTTAATAAGCTATAATCTTGGGTTGTTGAGGTGGTGGGTGTGGCGCAAAACTACACAGATCATAATATATGTACAGTTGATATGTTTTCTCTTAATTATGCATAGGTAAACATCTGGATTAAGACCCTCAGCTTAGTCTAATAAAAAGTTTTAAGTGGAATCAAGTAAATAAAAGAACACTGAATATAATGAAAATGTTTCATTCAGCAGTAACTGCTTCCATTTGCGTTTTGAAACTTGCAGCTGAGGACTACATTTTTTCTCTTACTTTTCCATGGAGACAAGCTGATTACTGGGCAATAAATAATGAAACAGTGTTTTTTTCAAGGCTAAAGGTTAATGTTTTCTGTAAGCATGCAAGCTGTTTTTCACATATGGGAGGGTAATGAAAATAAAAAATGAACAGATAGCAATTAGTGTAAGTAGAAGCACAGGCAATAACATGAGTCTTAGCATGGATAATCTCAACTTTAGTTTAGTTAAGGCCTGTGTTTGCAGCTGTCTGTTTGAGACAATTGCTCTTCTTAGGAGGGTTCAACTTCATTATTTGAAGATGTATGTTTTTATTAAGTTAACAGGTTATGTAGTATTATGTGGTGGGGTTTTTTCCATTAAAACAAAAAAATCTTGTGAAATGTGACATGGCTTTCAATGTTGATAAACAACTATAAAGGGATAACCTGCCAAACATTAGTAAAGGGTTCCTCTCTGAGAATTTGTTTCTAAACAGAAGAATCAGACAGGGGTGTCCTCTTTCCCCTTTTTATTTGCTTAATATTTAGAACCATTGGCACAGAAAACAAGGGACTCAGAAATTTAAGGATATGTATGGTATTAAAGAAAAGGTGGCTTTATTTGCAAATATTATTTTGTATTTGATAAAACAAGGAAAGGACATCTCAGTGTTGTGGAGCATTGTGAAACAGTTCTGTTTTTTGTGGAAATACAAAATTAAGTAAAATAAACCAAAGGCTATAGCTGTTAAATATGCACCTACACATGAATTGGTTCAGCAATACCGATATTTATGAGGACATGATAAAATGTAATATTTTGGAGTATTGATTAAAAAAATGCTGTTATAGGTTCATAGGTTCATAGGTTCATACTAGGCTATCTGCCCAAGGGCATTTATAAGCCTAGCCCATAGTTATGTGGCTTTCGCCACCCCTTTAGTTTGAATAAAAACTATGCCTATCATTTTGCTGTGCCTCTGTCAAGCAGTGACACTGAAGTAATCCCTGGGGTATATCTGCAATCTCCCATCCATTGGTCAAGATTCCTCTTGAACAAGGCCAGAGAGGTGCTCTGCCTCACATGTACCGGGATTTTGTTCCACAGCATAGGGAGTCTCTGGGTGATGAATCTGTCCCTCCAGCACGTTCTATTTATAACCGTGTCAAGGTTTAAGTCTCCCGCCCTTGTGGTTCTGAGGGATCTAGATTTTTTTGAGGTGAAGCATATTCATCAAATCTGGGTTTGACATGGCCTTATATGTCAGACACAGGTCACCTCTGAGCAAGCGGTATGAGACTGAATAGAGCTGGAGTTCTTTCAGTCGGGCAGCATAAGACATATTTTGAGACCCTTTATCCTTTTGGTGAGGAACTTTTGGGGCCTTTCAAGCTGCAGCAGGTGTCTGGTCAGATACATTCCGAACGGGCATTGTACTCAATCATAGGTCTAATGAGTGATGAGTACAGGGGACGATGACCTCCCTTGATCTAGATGTGAATCCCTTCATGATCAGGTGGGCGATATAGAAGGTTTTCCTAACTACTTTAGCAACATGAGTGTCAAGCGAAGGCTACTGTCAACCTGGGTCCCCAGATCCCTGATGACTTTTTCTGTGCTCAGTGGATTGCCACCTATATGGTAGCTAGGGGTAACCTTGTTTTTCCCTAAGGGTATGACTATGCATTTTTGGCGTTTAACTTCAGGCCATGGCTCTGGCACCAGTTATCTGTTTCTGTGAGGCCCTTCTGAAGGATATCTGTGTCAGATGTGTTTTCGACTATGGCAGTTTGCAGTCATCTGCAAACTTTGTCAGCCATAACCCTCCTGTGTTTGCTTGTACTTCAGAAAAGTAGATGCCGAACAAGAGTGGACCCAGGACTGAGCCCTGTGGGACACCACTTGTGACAGGCTTTGAGTCTGACATGGCTCCAGCAACTCTGACCCTGTGGGTTCTGTCACTTAGCCAGTTTGCAACCCATCTTGTGATGTATGGGTTTACATTCAAGCTGATGAGTTTTTCGATGATACCTGAGTGGGGTATTGTGTCAAAGGCCTTTGCCAGGTCGAGGTAGGCTGTATGGACTGCCTTTCCCTCATCAATGGCCTTGGTGACTGTCTCGAAAAGTCAACCAAGTTTAAGAGGCAGGATCTGCCTTTGACAAAGCCAAACTGGGTTGGATCCAAAGTCTGCAAGTTCCCTATGTCTTTATTTATGAGTTCCATTATGATCCTCTCCATGGCTTTGCAGATAAGGCTTGTCAAGCTAATGTAATTTCCAGGGTCTGTGGAGGCACCGCCCTTATGAAGTGGGACCACAGTCGCCATGCATCCTGAGGTGAGGCTAAGATTAAACAGCTGTCCTAACGGTGGGTTTAATTCCTCGTTGAGTTCGTGAAGCACACAGCCGGGGACACCATCCGGTCCCATGGATGCTGTGTTTTTTGCCTTAGTGAGGGCAGTTCTCACCTGGGCGTTGGAGATGTTTGGGGGGCTACAATCCTCTGGAATAGATATCTCTCCTTTTGGGAGAAGTTTGCACTGAACCTGTCAGTCAGTATGTTGGCAATGTGTGTAGGTTCAGTAATTTTCACAACATTTTGAACTAATTCTGAGCATATCTGGGAGTTATGACAGCTAAGTATATGTTGGAAGAGACCAAACAAAAGATAACATAAAACTGAGAAATTAGAAGCTCTTGCCTATGAATGTGGATAGCAAAATACAAGCTGTAAAAAAATGTTAGTCCCTTAAATTTTATACAAGGGTCAGGGATATGTTTTATCATCTAGAGGAGAAGCTGTTGATAGTAGTTAAGAAATCTGAAAGGGGAACAAGGCAAAAGTCAAGTCGGATATGTTGATCAGAACAAAGAAGTTTAGGATTACCTGATGTGAAGTTATGTTATACAACTAGACAGTCAAGGCTTCTATACATAATGCAAGCAGAAAGCTACAATTCAAAGTGGAAAGGATGATGATGAAGCAGGGGGGATTCAAGAAATAATAAGAGTGGGATTTTGTATGCAGACATCAGTCATACAGAATATTATATTCATGAAGTAGCAGAAAAGTATACTAAGAACTAAGCCAACACAAGAATAGAGAAAGAAAATTCTGCAATAGGGATGTCTGCAATTAGGGGTACAGACAATACTGGAGGAAGCTGGCAAAGAAACCAAGGTATGGGGAAGAAATAATTAGAAAAGGAAAGGTAATAGAATTGGAAAAGGTCAAGTAGACATTTAGACTGCAGGCTAGATATCGCCTTCCTTATCAGGAATTAATATCAGAATATAGACAGAGAAAGGGACAGGGGTATCCCAAGTGAAAAACCTGCACTGGTTGAGTTTTTAGTTGAATCCGGAACAGACGCTGCTGTTAAAAAAGGGATAATTAGTAAGTTATATAAAATATTGCACAGTGACTATAGGAATCAATCAGGGGATGTCAGAAAAGATTCAGAAGAGAGATCAGATAAGCAATTTACAAAGAACCAATGCAAGGATATAAGTCTGGCTCCCAAATAGGCAACAAAGTCTAGAAGATTTAGGATTTTTGCCTGGAAGTGTTTGCATTTGTAGTTTTATACTACAAGTATTTTTTCCTCAGGTAGATGGCAAATATTAGAGGTGTAATGGGGAAGAAAGAGGCACCTGGGAGCATATGTTTTCATCATCATCATCATCATCATCAGCCCCCTTTTTTCCATTTTTTCTATATGGGGTCTAGGTATCGTGTTAACTGTTGCCAACTCTCTCGATTCAGTGCCACACTCCTGCCTTCTTCAACACTCATGCCTGACTGTTGCAGATCTTCTTTCACACAATCCATCCACCTCTATGATGGATGTCCTCGTTCCTCTTACCTTCTTCCTGCCTGTCCCAAATCTTCCTCATCAGATTGTCTTCTGCTTTTCTGTACGTGTCCAAACCACCGTAATCTGTACTCTTTGATCTTTTCTGCAATTGTAGCTACTTTGGCTTCTGCTCTTATGTCCTCATTTCTTCATTTGTCCCACAGTTTGCATCCTACCACCCTTTTCATCCACTTCATTTCCATCACCTCTAGCTTCTTCAACTGTTCTGCCTTTACTGCCCAGGTTTCTGTACCACACAGTAGTACTGGTCACACCACTGTGTTGTACACCTTACTTTTCAGCTTCTTTGGCATTCTCCTGTCACAGACAATACCTGACACTCTACGCCAGTTTGCTGCAGGCCCTCTGATTCTAGCTTTGACCTCCTCATTCAGACTTCCCTTCTCCTGAAGCACCCCTCCTAGATACTTGAACCTGTTAACCTGTTCCACTATTTTCCCTTCTATCTCAATTCTCAGCTTCTTCTGATTCCCCAATTTGCTGCCATTACCACCATCTTATCTGTACTTAGTTTCATCCCATATGCCTTCAGTTTTCCATTCAATTCTGCTATCCTTTGCTGAAGTTCTAGCTCAGAGTTTGCCTGTAATTCCACATCATCTGCATATAGCAACTATGTTGATCTGTCCCCTCCAACCTATTTGCTAATGTAATCCATCACCACTATGAACAGCAGTGGGCTCAGAGCTGAACCCTGGTGTACACCCACTCCCACTGGGAACCCCTCTGTGAGGCCAAACACCATTCGTACAAAGTTGCCTTTATCTACATACCTGCAAAGTTAATGCATTGTCTTTTAAGATTGCATTCTGTGGTTTGGCACTTGCTTGTGTTTAATAATAGCGTACAAAGCGCGTCTTGGTGTTCCATTTATAACATGCTAAAACAGGATACTTTGCTGCATTGGTTATGTCTTTAAACTACTTAACTGCATTTTGGGTACAAGCAATCTGTGTTTGGCACGTGGCTTGTATTTAGTTATATCGTTCAAAGAGCGTCTTGGTGTTCCTGTTCTTCCACGCTAAAAACGCTTAGCTAAGGTTGCATTGGCTATTTCTTTAAACTAGCGCTATCTCTTTAAATAGCGCTCAAAGAGCGTCTTGGTGTTCCGTTTATACCACGCTATAACAGCATTTTTAGGCTGCATTAGTTATCTCTATAAACCATTTAACAGACATATGAGCACAAAGACTCTGTGTTTGGTACGTGGCTTGTGATTAAATAATTAAGTGTACAAAGAGCATCTTGGCAGTCCTTATTCCATGCTAAAACTGTATACTTTGGCTGCATTTGGTTATTTCCCTAAACTTATAACTGCAGCTTGAGAAAAGCCTGTAGTAGCTTCTTTAGCGTTTAGCGCACTTGTAATGTAATTCCCTTCCTCTCTCATAGCTGGTCAGCGTATTGCACGTGGACCTTCCTAAACCTGGCGTTACATTTATCTAGTATCATCTACTATTATGCAAACTTAATGTAGAGCCCCATTTTGGATACCTTTCCTCATTGTAGACATTTATAAGGAGGACTTTTTTTCTCCTTTCGTTAGCTGTACAACTGCGTTCTGCACGTGGTCAGATCCAGTAACAGGAGCCAGCATTTTGACTATCCACAGAAACCCTGTAGACTCTTTACTTTAACTCATTAATCTTACTCCTGGTCCTCTAACTATTTTAATAATTATTTACAGAAACTGCATAGTATTTTCCATTTTCTTGTGCTCTTTTGAAGTAACACTGCTAACTTTACAGATATTTAGGTGCTGCTTTGCAGTCCTTTCCAGCGTAATAGCCTTTGAAACCCACCTAATTTTGCTTTCCTTCCTTAATCTGCCTGTGTTTAATCACTGAAAGACAGCCATATATGCGCTATTGTTTTTATATCAAGCTGCATACAGTAAAGTAACTTGATAATCCTTCTACCTGTGCTGCTCATTATTTTTATTTTTCTGAATGGTTGTAGTGTACTTTAATGTCTATTTTGTCTTGCCTATATATTGCACTGTTTTTTAATATTGCACTTCTCACTACCTGTCTTTCTCTCTCCTAATATTATAGCTCTGAATTCCTACTTATACTCTGACTACCAGCTACTGCCCTGCCTTGTTCTTCCTTGGTATTCTCTGTCTCTGCAAAGTAGCTCTCCTACCAGCTCCCGCTGAATAACACCCAGGAACAAAGCTCTCTGTGAAGCACACCCAGGAACTCTGTACTCAAAGTATGTTTGCTAGAGCTAACTAAAGACTGTACTCTTTTTGCTAGGTTAGCAGAGTCTCCTGAGTTGGTTACGACAGCAGCCAACCCCCCCCCCCTCCGGGGGCCTCTGTTGTCCCCTCTCCCAGCCTGTTCGCCACTCTATTTCTATTTCTTTTGCTACCTGTCTGCCCTACTTTTCACTGGGTCCTCTACACTCTATAACATTCTATATCCTCCTCTGCTAAACCCTTCCTCCCTCTACACTTTTCACCTACACACTTACTCGTTTCCTCTCTACCCTCTCTGCTTATCCAAATTATAATTTGGGCTCTCCGCTCTTCCTACCTATATCCCTACCTTTTGCCTATCTACTCTCCTTTTTGCAGTTATCTGCTCCACATTACAAACACTGCCTGCTTTTTACTTTGATACTATCCCTCTACTCTACATATCTATTTCTCCTAACTTTTTTCACCTTTTCTCGCTGATTGTTTCCTCTCCTTCTCTCCGCTGTGGTTTCTACCACCCGTGGCTAATCACACGGTGCTCTTCCTTTAACCTAATCTCCTCCCCTATTGTGTACTAACCTGCCTTTCTCACGGGTTTTCCAGTTATCACCTTACATGTTATCTCCTCCCACTACCACCTATTACCTCCCAAACCTTATAAATATACCACAATCGAGCTGACCATCTTTTCCACGGCAAGTCCTGGTTGCTGTCCTCCCTGCTCGGGCAGCTCTTCCTGCAGTAAGTAACTGACTTACAAATTACACGTTTTACACCAGCTGTTCTTGTACTCTTTGTAAGCTTGCTGATACTCTACTAAGTTACCTCTGAGTTCACTCCTGTCTCACTCCTTACTCTTACTTTACATTATAATCACTCTTTTCAAACAAAGTAGTGCCTCTGCTCCTCAGCTGGGCTGATTGCCTACACTCCCACTCCTCTGTCTGTTTCTGCCCCGCTCCCCTCCCTACCCCCTTATCCCACCCACCCACGCACTCCTACACTTATACCTCACAGTCCACACCCCCTTCATAACACACCTATCACATACTACTACCTCACTTGCTACTCTACCTCCTTAATTTTTCTTTTTCCAAATCCTCCCCACACTACATATCCCCTTCCTCTCTATCCCTAAACTATCCTATAACACTTACCTTCTAGCCTCGTCATCCTATAATTATACCTACCCCACCCTTTACCACTATAATCTCTTCCAACCTCCTCTCATCATGTCTCAAATTACCACCACTTCTACTTCCAAAACCTTTATAACAAAAAACATCTTAACTAAACTAATAGCCCTGTTACTTCTCTCTCTAATACTCACACTTCCTTACCTCTTGACCTCCTATGAAATAGAATATAACTACCACCTTAAAAGCTCTTCAAGGCAAACTGCCACTGAACGTATAACCCTAAACTGTAGCCACTCTAACATTACATCAACCTCCTGCTACCTGCTATCAAAATATCATAGACTATCCCACAACAATAGTAATAATCTCTTGTCAAGGAAAGGAAAAAATAAACTTTATCTAACTATTCAACCACACTCAGTATATAGGCCCACTACCCTGACAGATGGTGATATACACCCAAACCCTGGTCCTTCAAAGACCTCCACCAAAGACACCCCAAGAATCCCTAACTCACTACTTCCACTACCAATCTCTAAGTCTAACATTTTACTCTTAGGACACCTAAATATTCAAAGTGTCAACAACAAAATCACTCAACTACACTCTCTTCTGCAATGTCACTCATTTGACATTCTCTGTTTAACAGAAACCTGGTTAAAGCCCTACACTAAAGATACTGAAATCATTCCCCCAGGCTACAACATCTTACGATTAGACCGCAATAATCGTAAAGGTGGAGGAGTAGCCCTCATTTTTAAAACCGAACTTAATATATCCACAATTCCCTATGACCCCCCTGAAAACACCAATACTGAACTCCTTATAACTAAGTTTCAACTCAACCCTAATAAAGCCATCTACATTATCTGTACCTACCTACCACCTGGAAATAACTCCACAAGCATAGAAAGTATTCTTAGCTGGGCTTCCACTAACTACCCACAAGAAACCATAATACTTGGAGACTTTAACCTTGATTGGTACTCAGTTAATTCTAACAACCCATCCTGCCATATTAATCTCCATAACTTTACCCAAACTATAAATACCCTACTAGAACTAATAAACCTAACAACAAAGAAAGTATACTTGATTGGATCCTTGTTAACAAACCCCAACTAAATTACCAAGCAGGGACCCTGCCTGATGATATCAGTGACCATAACTTAACCTATATCATAAGGCAAAATAATATCACTACAAATACCCTTCAGTCAGGACCCTTTTAAGTATCAAACATTTTAACCCCACTCTATTTAAAACTGAACTCAATGCATGTGACTGGACTCCACTAAAAACTCTTCCCTTAATGAAGCAGTTCACTACTTTAATACCAAATTCTTAACTATCTTAGATACCCATGCTCCAAAGCGTACTATAAGAATAAAACTAAACCAGCCCCCTGGCTATCAAAAGAAACAAGACAGAAAATATTACTCAGAAACAAACTCTGGCAACATTGGAGAACTACTAAGCTACCCTTAGATCATCAAACCTTTAGACAACTAAGAAACATTACCAAAAAAGCTATTCTTTCTGATAAAAAACACTACTATAGTAACCTTCAGCAATCTAATCATAACAATCCCCAAAAATTCTGGGCAACATTGAACAAACTTCTACACCCTGGACAAACTTCCACTCCTCCCCTTGGGATCTGACAAAATTTCTTCCCTTGAAACTGCAAACACCTTCAATTCCTTTTTCACTGATACTATAAACTCACTAGCCTCTCACCTTTCATCTGATAACTCTAATGTTCATCAACATGCCACCACTAATTTACCGAGCTTTACTATTCAGCCCATCTCTACCACCTTTATCCTAAAATGTATTCAAAATCTTAAGCCATGTACTCCATCAGCGATCAACTTCCATCTGAATTTCTTCAAAAAGCAGCCATAGAAATAGCCTATCCCATTTCAATTCTTATTAACAGAACCATTAATGAAAGAAACATCCCTGATATCTGGAAAATTTCACACATTATACCCTTACACAAGGGTGGAAACTCTACAGAATATTCTAATTATAGACCCATTGCCCTCCTGTCTCCACTAGCAAAAATCATGGAAAATGTATTCACAAACAGCTAATGTCCCACTTAACTAAACATAACATACTATCTCATTGTCAACATGGCTTCAGGCCTTTTCATAGTACTACTACTGCTCTCCTTTCTTTTACTGATTTCATTAACAAAGACCGCAATAATAATACCCTTTCTTCTGCACTTTTCATCGACCTATCTAAAGCTTTTGACATGGTCAATCACCCTCTTCTCCTAAAGATCTTGGAATCACTTGCTATTGAACCAAATACCATCCAATGGTTCACCTCCTATCTTTCTAACAGGAAACAAAGCGGTACTCTGGGAGAATAAACTCTCCTCTCTTCTCCCAATCTCCCTCGGTGTACCACAAGGCTCGATTCTTGGGCCCTTCTTTTCTCCCTATTCATAAATGCGTTACAAGTAGCCATCCCCCAACCGACATGCATCCAATATGCAGATGACTGCACACTCAGCTGCGCTGCAAAACCATCCCAGAGCTTCAAAATGTTACACAAAATGTATTCCATTTAGTGGAAGCATGGTTCTTAAAACGCTGCCTACTTCTTAATGCCAAAAAAACAAAACTCCTCCTTTTCAAACCCACTACCAGATCCCCTCACTGGACTTCTCTATCTCTTCTATTAACAATACTCTCATAACACCTGACTCTTCTACCAAACTACTAGGTGTGACAATAGATAACAATCTTACCTTTGATTATCACATAAACAACACTATCAAAACTGTACATAGAAAACTGGGCTCCCTCTATAGAATTAAAACATTCCTATCCCCAACAGCCAAAGCTACTTTGGCTCACTCTCATCTCATCTCCACTCTTCTCTATGCCTCACCAATTTACACCAACCTAAAGAAAACTAATCTTACTAAATTGACCACTACATACAATAGTATAGCTAGATTTGTTACTGGTAATCAATCCAGAACACATCACTGCCTGAACCTACAACAAATTCACTGGCTTGAATTACAAAACATGTTGCTTCTTTCTCAACTTCCCATCATCCACAAATCTTTTTATCTGCCAAACAACACTCCTTCATTTTCTAACCTCCTCACCCTTACTCTAACCTGAGCTCTCTCCGCTCCTCTAACAAACTCCTAGTCTCTGCTACCAAATCCAATAACCTTGCTGGTGACTCCTGTTTCTAACTCCATTGGTAAACACTGGAACTTATTGCCCACTGAACTAACTTCTATTTTATCTCCTGTCCTCTTCAAACAAAAACTTAGACTCCACCTTACTAACCACTGGCTATGCCCCTGCCTTAACCCTGACTGAACCCATGTATTTTAGCTCATCCCACTACCCCTTGATCTCTGTGATCTTTGCTACCTTTCTACTTTTTTTTTCTCACTATTCAATCACTTACCTCTCCTTCATCCTTCTCATTCCTAATTATATTACTCAGTTTACTGAAGACTCCTAGAAATTTCTAATATAATCTATCCTACTTACTTAGCTGTCCTTAAACACCCTTTTCTCTTTCTGATAATGTTTGAATATTTTAAATAACGTATGCCTGTGTTCTGCTTCAAAGAGCCATAAGTACACTTTTGTACAACTGTTTATTTGTGCCTATTATAAGTTTGACTCTTTGTATAATATTGTCCTGATACAGAATACTTTGTATGCTGCTCTCTTTTGCATCTTATGTAATAGTTATTATGTCTTTGTGGAGCTTTTCTCCTCGGGCCTCTGCTGAAAATGGAAATATATCCAGCCAGACTAGCCCGGTTAACAAATGTAAAATAAATAAAAAAAATAAAAGGTATCGGGTCCTTTTACATAGCCTCCACTAATTCTACCAATATTTCTGGGACTTCAATCCACTGCAGTACTGCCCAGATCAGCTTTCTTGAGACCTTGTCATATGCTTTCTCCAAGTCTAGTAATGGCCAGTTGGACTCTCTCCTTATCTCTAGCTTCTTCTGAAGTATCTTTCTCACTGCAAACACTGGGACAATTGTACTGCGTCCTGATCTGAATCTGAACTGCTCATCTCCCATCTTACATTCTACTACTCTGCGTATCCATTTATCAGTCACCCTCTCCAGAACTTTCATGCAATGTGATAGGAGTTTGAAGCCTCTGTACAGCCCACAGTTGTGGATGTCCCCTTTGTTCTTGTACACTGGCACAAGTATGCTTATTCTCCAGTCATCTGGGATATGCCTTTCTCTCCATACTGCTATTAGTACCCTCAGGAGCCATTTCTCCCCTATCTCACCTGCTGTGACTTCATCTGAGCCTGCTGCTTTCCCTGACTTCATTTTCCTTAGTGCTGTTCATACTTCTTCTAGGGTGGACTTCCCTTCTTCTCTCATTTTAGGCATGTTCTCAGAGTATAATTAATTGACAGGGTTTAAAAATTTGCTACAGTGTACTCTGTCAGGAATACTGGGCAAGCAAATGATTGTAACTAAGGAAAAGATTTTTGGGGCTGGAATACAATATCATAATTGCATAGACATTGTAAGGCATTGTTAAGTTCAGTTCTGGTGCCTAACAAAAAAGCAATACTAAAAATTGAAATTAAAGTCTAAACCAAGCATAGCTGAAGTAGTGAATATTGTAATAGAGATAAAAGAACAGGAAGTGGGATCTTTAGAAAAAGGTAGGAGTAAATTACATAGAAAAAAATGGAAATTTTGGGAACAATGCATGCAGAAAAAAGTTGTGGAGAAGGAAAGAGGTTTAAGAGAAGGCAGGAACTGAACAATGTATATAATGTTGGATTGATTATATTGTATAGAAGAATATACGTGATGTATAATGTATGTATAATGTTTGTAAATGTGAACTTGTTATATGGTTTGATTACTTTTATATAAAAGTAAGTTTGTCACAAGTGATAATTCAATAAAGGTGTGCTTTTTGGTTAAAAAAAGGGGGGATGACTTACAGAACATATACAACATTCATTAACAGCCAGGGATGTACATCCATCTTTAAGGTGAGTAGCTAGGTGACTGAGACATGTCATTTACAAACTGTAGTGTGCAAAAGCACACTGTACATTAACAGCTGTACAGCAGTTCTTTTACTCTGCTTTACAGTTAAGATGGTAAGGCTGGAGGGGAATTCAACAACTAACACTAGTGATATGCTTTTAGAAGACCATATCAAAAATATTGATCTTTTCAAACGTTTTACTCATTTTTACTGATAAAAGCCCTCCATTAATTTGAAGCTGACACTGACCCAAAGTACAGCCCCTCTGATGCTAGATCCAGTTTAAATTTCATGACTTTATCAGAGCATGGGAAAGCACACAGTCCAAACAGTGGAAGCATTATGCTCCTCTGCTCTTGAATCTTCAGCTCGGACTTCAAACTAAATTAGAAGCTTGCAACAATAAAATCTGCAAATTCGCCACCAACTCTAGGAACTCATCCCATCACTGCATCTCCCTCCACTCACTGCAATGGCTCGAGCTTCCCAACTATCTGAACCTCCTTAAACTCACCACTGCCCATAAGCTCATATCTAACCCATCTTCCTGTCCCTCTCTCTCCACCTCCTTAACACCCTATATTCTTAATCACTCACTTAGGTCAGAAAATCAGAACCTGCTCAAATTCTACAAACCTTTACGGCCACCTGGACACTCTCTGCTATCCTGCTCCTTAGTTAAACTATGGAACTCTCTTCCTCCCTCCCTTGGAAATACTCATAACCACTCTAACTTTAAATCCCTCCTCCATTCCCACCTATCTTCAAAGTGGGAATGCCCTTGCTCCTTCCCCACATAGGATCCTCCTGTATCAAAACCCACCTTCTAACTCTGTGCATCATCTCTGCACTCACATCATTTGCCCTCCTACTTCTCCTTAACCTCCAGATTTTGTTAATAGTTTATTTCCAACAATTTCCCGTCCTCAATTGTAATTCACTGTTAATGACCCTTAGGCTGCTCTGTTGCTAGATTTTTACTACTTTTATTGTGGAATGTAAAATTTGAATTGTAATTCACTGTTAATGACTCTTAGACTGTACAGTTGCTAGATTTTATTATTATTGTAGAATGTAGAATTATTTTACTGTAGAATGCTGCATAAAGCTGTATGAGATGTTCTTCGTGTTTCACTGTTGCAGTCATAACTGTAGGGTGCTCCTGCCGGCAGGCAGCCCGAGGTCGGACAGAATCCCAAAGTCTGGGTCCGGCGTCGGCTGTATAAGCTAGTATCCTGACGTCAGTACGCCTTGGTACATAGCCCTCAGCCGACGCCATCTTCTCCAGTCTTTCTTGCCGTGTGGTGGAAAGCAGCTCGCAAAACGTTGGTTGGCGATTTTCGAACAGCGTATTTGGTTGTTGTCGGTCCGAAGTTCTTACTTCTCTTCTCAAAGCTAAGTACCCCATTGGGGAATCTTTTTCTTGTTCCTCCGATGTCAGAAAAAGTTAATAATTGTATAGCGTGTGGGAAACAAATACCTCATAAAGATTTCCACTCTTACTGTCTACCTTGCTTAGGCCCTGACCACGACGTTTCTTGTTGTCGGTTCTGTGCCAGGTTCAACTCTCGTACTATCAAGTGCAGGTACGATTGGGCTTTAAATTATTTTGGCAGACGCTTCAATTACAGAATGTCGTCGGACACTACCGGAGTTCAAAAGAAGTGCAAAGGTAAAGACAGGCCTCCGAGGTCCAAACAGGACTCGTTGCAGCTGGAGCCAGCGTCCGGTTCGGCTGTCGTCAGTGAGGCACTTTTGCAGCCCCTGTCGTCCGCCACTTCTGAACCGATGGCCGATACGGACTCCCATGGGGAGCCATCAAGGCCCAATATTTTAACTGCTGCAGGACCTTTGGACGTCGCTCCTTCAGATGGGTCCGGAACCGCTGTGCAGGTACCGGCTTCTGAGGGGGTTTTCAGGCCTACTCATATCACTATTTCAAAGGCAAAGACAAAGACTCCTACTAAGTCTAAAGTTTCAGTTCAAGCTGCTTCTGAATCCACTCCCAAGACACAAAAACAATTATTGAGGATGGCTGAAGATTTGCTTACAATGATTAGGGGTTCTCACCCCCCCTCCTGAGAAAAGGCCTCGACAGGATGTTACTCTGGATTCCTCTGACCAGGCTTCTGTATCTTCTGTTTCTTCCTCTGATCAGGACTATTCCTTTCCCCCTTATGAGGATTCGGATGCTGAGGATTCTTTGCCCTCGGCCTCTCCGCCTGAGGATTTTTCTTTTGGGGAAACCTTGCATGAGATGAGGGAACATTTTCATTGGGAAGGACAGGAATATTCCGCTTCCAAAAAGAGGCTTAGAGAATTTCTTCTTCTTCCTCAGCATAGGCCTTTAGCTATCCCTCCTGTCTTGGACATTGTAGATGATGCTTTTTCTGAGGCTAATTTGAATCCTGATTCCATGCCTCCTGCTCCTTCTAAGCCTGATAGATTTTATAGGGTTCCTGACTCTCATTTATTTTTATTTAAAACCCTTCTGCAGATCCTGAAACTATTTCTCAGGGCTCTAAGGCTGCTAAGGTTGCTACTTCTAAAAATCCTATCTCCTCTGAGAAGGATTCTCGTGCTTTAGACAGGTGGGGTAAAAAGGTATATACTTCTGCTACCCTGTCTGTAAGGGCTTTAAATTGCCAGTTTCATATGTTTAAATATCAGCAATTTATTTTGTCTGTTTTAAAGCAAAAGCTTGCTTCCCATCCTTCTTGTGCAGAGGATAAGGAACTTCAGGATGTTTTGCATGCTACTGAACAGGTTAACAAGCATAGCTTACATTGTGGTTTTGATGCTTTGGATGCTTCTTGCAGGGCTGCTGCCTCTGGTACTGTGATTAGGAGACATGCCTGGCTTCGTGAACAAAGTTTACCTGAACAGGTTAAGGCTAAGTTATTAGATGCCCCTGTTCAACAAGATGTTCTTTTTGGTTCTAAGGCTGAAGAAGTTATTAAGAAGATGGAAGAAAAGGCAAAATCCATGCAGACTGTAAAAGATTTCTTGCAAGTTCAGCCTCCTAGATTTTCCAGGAATTGGCCCTCTAAAAATTGATCCTTTCCCACATCTGACAGGCCTCAAAGGGGAAGATATAGACGCTCCAGAGGTCGTGGTCAAGGCCAGACCTCTTACAGATCTAGACAATGGACTGCTTCTTCACCTAGAAGGGGAGAAGACAGATCCCAATCTCAAAGAAAGCAAACTCAATGACTCTCTCGGTTGGGCTTCAGGACCCCTTCACCTGGACGCCCCTCTCGGAGGAAAACTGTCTCTTTTTTACAGAAATTGGACTCATATTACCCAGGACAGATGGGTATTGGACGTGATTTTAAAAGGTTACAAGTTCCACTTTCACACTTTGCCAAGGAGTCACGGTTGGCCAGATCTGCCAAAACTTCAATGGTCAGAGGCCTTAACTCAAGTGGATGCTCTTCTGGCCATGAGAGCCATAGAGCCTGTTCCACTCCCGGAAATGGGAAAAGGGTTTCATTCAAGGCTGTTTCTGGTTCCCAGAAAACAAAACTCATGGAGACCTATTCTGGACCTTTCTGTGTTAAACACCTTTTTGGAAATTCCAAAGTTCAAGATGCTTACTCTGCAACAGCTAATTCCAATGCTCTCTCAGGACACCTGGATGGTGACATTGGACTTAAAGGAAGCCTATTTGCATATCCCTATCAGACAAGAACGCAGGAAATTCCTCAGGTTCAAGGCAGGTACGAGGCACTTTCAATTCTCTGTTCTGCCCTTTGGTTTATCTACTGCGCCCAGAGTCTTCACCAAGTGCCTGGCACCAGTAGTGGCTTACTGCAGACTTCAGGGGATCCAGATTTACCCCTATTTGGATGACTGCCTTATTCAGGCAGACAGCAAAGATCTTCTGCTTCAACATCTGGACTTTGTTCAACGTCTTCTCCTACTACTGGGATTCTCAGTGAACTTAAAAAAGTCACATTTGATCCCTTCTCAACAAATGGTATTCTTGGGAGCCCTCTTAAATACAACCTTACAAAGGGCCTACCTCACTCAAGAAAAACAAACTCAGTTGGCTTCTACTTTCAACACCTTGGCAACTCTATCTCAGCTCACTGCAAGGAAATTCCTGCAGGCTCTGGGCTACATGGCTTCCTGCATTCTGTTGATTCCAAACGCAAGGCTTCACATGAGAAAGCTTCAATGGTATCTGAAAAGTGTATGGTCACAGCATTATCACGCTCTGGATATTCTGATTACTCTGATCCCCTGCCTCCAGAAGGAGTTCCTCTGGTGGTCCAGGGCTTGCACTTTAAACGAAGGAAAACCTTTTCGTCTCCCTCAACCTACTCAAATCCTAACCACGGACGCCTCAGATTATGCTTGGGGAGCACACTTTCTAGACAATTGCCAGCAGGGAACCTGGACAAAGGACCATCTTCACTGGCACATCAATCTGAAGGAAATGTTGGCAGTACAAAATGCCCTTTTAGCCTTCAAAACCTTTACAACCAGGGCCTCTGCTAATTAGACAGACAACACCACGGTCATGTGGTACATCAACAAGCAGGGGGGTTCTCATTCATACCCCTTTGCAGACTAGCTATGGGTTTATGGGACACAGCTCTAAATTTGAATCTGCATCTCCAGGCTCAATTCATTCCAGGAAACAGAATCTCTTAGCAGACAGCCTGAGCAGAAACATTTCAGATCCTCACGAATGGATGCTAGACACCAACTTGTTCAACAGGATTACTGCAGTTTGGGGATGTCCCCAGATAGATCTGTTTGCATCCCATCTCAGTCATCAGCTGCCTCGCTTTTGCACCAGGTCCTTCCACAAAACAGCATGGAGAGTGGATGCCCTGTCCTTCAGCTGGAGAAGCCTTTCAGCATATGCCTTCCCTCCTCTTCCTCTACTGCCTCGGGTACTACTGAAGATAAAACAGGACAAGCCCAAGTTCCTCATCTTGATTGCTCCAATTTGGCCTCGACAGTTTTGGTATCCAACCTTAAAGCTCCTGTTCTCGGGCCTCCTTGGATTCTCCCACTGAACCCTTCGCTTCTGTCCCAGCATCAGGGTCAGTTACTACATTCCAATCTCAAGACCCTTTGCCTGGCAGCTTGGCTCTTCAAAGGAATTTGATTTCCTCTAGTCTTCCCAAACAAGTTTTGGATGTTCTTTTGGAAGCTAGACGGCCTAGCACTAGGAAATCCTATGCCTCTAAATGGAAGAGGTTTTCTATTTGGATGCAGGACCGAGGCTCTGATCCTCAGGTTCCTGATCTCTCCTCTATTTTGCTTTACCTTTCGGAACTTTTATCTAAAGGACTTTCCTTTTCTTCCATTAAGATACATGCTTCTGCTATCTCTGCGCATTACAGTTCTGATCCTCCTGTTTTTTCACATCCTTTGGTGAAGCAGTTCTTGAGAGGGGCTAAAATTTGCGGCCTCCAAGGACCCCTCCTGTCCCTGCCTGGGATCTTAATTATGTTTTAGAAAAACTTACTTTGCCTCCTTTTGAGCCTGCTGCATCTTCAGATATTAAGTTTCTATCCTGGAAGACTGTTCTTTTGCTAGCATTGACCTCTGCCAGAAGGGTCTCAGAGTTGCAAGCTCTCATGGCTGTGGAACCATACCTTATTTTCCATCAGGACAGAGTATCCTTGAGGACCAATCCTACTTTCATGCCTAAGGTGATTTCGAAAGTGGCTTTAAATCAGACAATTCACCTTCCTACTTTCTTTCCAAATCCTCAAAATAAAGGGGAAAGGATTTTGCATTCATTGGATGTGCACAGGCAGTTACGATTTTACTTGGACAAGACTAAAGATTTCAGAAAGTCTAACCAATTGTTTGTTTCCTTTGCCTCCAGTTCTCTTGGAAAACCTATTTCTAAACAAACTATTTCCAAATGGATTGCTTATGAAATCAGATTTTGTTACACTCGTCATGGGAAACAGTTTCCAGGGACCATTAGAAGTCATTCTACTAGAGCAGCTGCTACTTCTACAGCTTTCCTCAGAGGAGTCCCTACCAAGGATATCTTGGAAGCTGCCACTTGGAGTTCTGTGCATACTTTTTCCAAGCACTACAATCTCCCCTTGTTTTCTAAGTCTAGGGCAGGCTTTGCCTCTGCTGTCTTGCAGGGTATTCTTGCCTCCCTTCTTCTATCTAAAGCCTCCTCCCCTCTACACTGCTTTGGGATTCCACCCTACAGTTATGACTGCAACAGTGAAACACGAAGAACATAGTACAGTTGTGTACACCTACCATAAATGTAGATGTTCGAGTGTCTTCACTGTTGCAGTCGGGTTTCCTCCCTCCTATCCCTCTTTTTCTCTTATTTGGGGTGTATTTGTGTTTCCTTGTTGGATTCATTTTTGATTTGTGGGGGACTTCTGACATCTAGGGCAAGAAAGGCTGGAGAAGATGGCGTCGGCTGAGGGCTATGTACCAAGGCGTACTGACGTCAGGATACTAGCTTATACAGCCGACGCCGGACCCAGACTTTGGGATTCTGGCCGACCTCGGGCTGCCTGCCGGCAGGAGCACCCTACAGTTATGACTGCAACAGTGAAGACACTCGAACATCTACATTTATGGTAGGTGTACACAACTGTACTTTCTTTGCTTTGTATGTGTATATGCTAATATGTTTGTCATTGTTACTGGAACTTTTCTCCCCGGGCCTCCACTGAAAACAGGCTTTTTTAAGCCCAGTGGACTTCCCTGGTCATCAAACTGAAATAAATAAATAAGGGCAGCTTGAGAACTTCTTGGTAAAGAATCGCCTGAGTGTGTATAATGTCTGCTTGTATTCACCACGTATACTCCATAGGTTCATAGGTAGGTACTAGGCTATCGGCCCAAGGGCCTACGTAAGTCTAGCCAGCAAGGTTCCATAGCTTACACCACCCAAGAAAGTTATTTTCTTGTGCCACTGTCCAGCAGAGACACAGAAGTGATCCCCAGGGTGTATTTACTATTTTCCATCCACTCATCAAGATTTTTCTTGAAGAGTGCTAATGAAGAACTTTGCTTGACATAGATGGGTAGCTTGTTCCAAAGTATAGGAAATCTCTGGGACAGGAATATATCCCTATAGCGAGTCCTGTTTATTGTGGTGACAAGGTTTAGGTCCCTAGAGCATGTAGCTCGGAGGGATTGGGATTTCTTTAGGTGTAGCATGTCCAACAGCTCTGGGTTTGACATAGCTTTATATGTTAGGCAGAGATCACCTCAGAGTAGGCGATATGCTACGGAGTAAAGCTGGAGTTTTTTGAGGCTGTCAGTGTAGGGCATTTGTTTGAGGCCAATAATCTTCTTTGTGAGATACTTCTGTGGCCTTTCCAGCTGCTGCAGATGTCTTGTGAGGTACATTCCAAAAGGGGCGTTGTACTCTATAATGGGTCTAATGAGTGACGAGTAGAGGGGAACAATGACCTCTTTTTTCCTGGATGAGAACCCTTTTATGATGAGATGTGCCACGTAGAAGGACTTCCTTCTGCGATGTGACTATCAAAGGAGAGACTACTGTCCACCTGGGTCCCAAGGTCTCTTATCACACATTCGGTGTTAAGTAGATTACTGCCTATGTGGTAGTTGACTGCACTTTTTGGCATTGAGCTTGAGGCCATGGCTCTGACACCAGGCATCTGTCTCAGTGAGGCCCTTCTGTAGGATGTTCACATCATTTGGGGACTTGACTATGGCTCCTAGTTTGCATTAATATTTTAACACACAAACATGAAGTGGCCATGGCTGGCAGCTGAACAAGTGGAAATATGTTATAAGGTATTTGGCATATAGCACTTCAGTTTAAAGAGCTTAAACTTGAAACAGTGCCCATACACACATCCCCAGGGTATATTCACTTAAGAATCACAAGAAAGGGGCATCTGCTACTGATGATGGCACTCACTGTCTTCAGTGGTTTCATCTGATTTTCTATCTCTGTACCACACCTTCAAAATGTTGGAGTTTTCACTGATTTACTTAGTAGGTATAAATCTTGTGACTTCTTCTCACAGTCTTGTAATTTCTTATAACTTTAGCTATTGATTTCTGTTTATGAATTTTGTTTTTCAATAGTCTTAACTTCTGATCTAATTTCTGTCATATGCAAGAGGAAGTGTGTGCTCGTGTGTGTGCGTGTATGTATGTGTATAGATATATGTCTATATATATAGACATATATCTAAGCTATGGCTCTATTGAAGTTAATTTAAATTTCAGTATACCAACACTAAAAACATAAACCAGAAATGGACGAAAAAAATCACCATCCTAACACGCATGCTCCAAGCCCCCCCACCCCATCCCACCCCACACACACACACACACCTCCCATGCTCCCTGCTATACTAAGTCCAAGATCACACAATCCCTGGGAAAAGGCATATTTCGCAACCTCAGGGACTGTTGATCTCACATACCTGTCCACCATCTGTTTTGTTTAACAAAGTGTGTCGACAAAATAGACATAAGCATCTGGGAGTTTCAATTAATAAAAGTGCTTATACATATATATATATATATATATATAGAGAGAGAGAGAGATAAATATATGTAGATATAGATATACATCTGTGTATGTAGGATAGACAAAAACAGAGAGAAAGGTAGACAGATAACTTCTCAGTCATTCAGATGAATTAGCTATCCCAAAAAACACTTCTTAGGCAAACATATGTTTTCCTTCATGGAGGATTATGCCAGGATAAAAAGCTATAGAGCATTAAATATCCTCATGTATATCACTGTTTTACAAGCACAGTGTATCCTCATATACATCATTGTTTTACAAGCATCAGTGTACAAAGAGTGTGTACTTTCAATGTTCATTTTAATGTTTGATATGATATTTCTTTTGCAAGGATGCCTTTAAGGAAAGGGAGCAGAATCAAACTTCTTTCTCTGCTACAACATTGGACAATCATATCTGAAATAATCAAAAAAGAAGAAGCACTGAGAAGGCAGGAGGAGAAAATGTGTTTCACAACTGAAAAGGAGTGAAGACACGTAAGAAATGCGAATGCACATCAACCTATACTCTTACCCCTCCATCTACAAATGATTTTCCCTGAGGAAACTCTGAATAACACTGACACTTAAGCTCATGACCCTGGTGACAATAGTGGGTCATCAGTACAATGCCACAGCTTTACCGGTAGGTTCTTACTATGTCAGTTTCATTTTTTTATTTTTCTTTGGAGATGGCTTTATTGCATTTCTTTAAGGGCCTCATTACTTTCGCTTCCAGCATGCACCAAAGAAGTGCTCCCTGCTGCTTCTGTTTTTGCTTCCTTTTCCCTCAGCTCCATTCGGCGTGATGCATCATTATACAGCACTGTTACTTTGCCGTCTCTTCATTATCATGTGAAGCTCAGGGATTTTTGCCAAGGTACACTCGTCTTCTGCCTGATCACATTGAGCTAATGGGATAATGACCCCCATTAGGAGAGACGGCATAAAGGTATACTGTCATATGTTACCAGCAATTATGCAAGCCACAGGAAACCCTAAGAATATTTTTAAATAAATGTTTAAAATAATGAACTTCTCGGTTTAAAGTGTTATACAGTATGTTTGTTTGAAAAGGTCATTCTGTACATCTGCATTTCTTCTCCCTGATGGTTTGAGGTTCGCACTTATTTTCTTAATAACATATTTATTGAAGGTAGCCAGCTCTAATGAAGCTTCTCATTTACTCTTTGCTGTTGACTAAAATATTGAAAGGTTATGTTACACTGCCTGAAACCTATAGCAGCTCTTGACTTCAATGACATGCAAGTCTGTCATTTACATTGGAAAGACCTCTAGCTGGCTTCCAGCTTCCTAAACAATCCTATTATGGTCATTTGTTTCCAGCAGGATCTGAACTTGAAAACTACTGCTTTCCTAAGTAACAACGTAGGGAGTAGTGTTAATAAATCTTTTGTTAGCGGACTAAGAACACTGAGCTCAATCTGTGCTGATGACTAGCAAGCATGAGATATTATATAAAACTGTACTACAAATGTACAATTTATTCAATAGTTCTGGAGTACTACAGTTAACTTTACAACATACGAACCACTGGTTTCTGCTTTTTTTGCCAGTGATCATGACAGTCTGATAGGAACTGTGTATGTTATCTCACCGGACATCTAACGCACAGACAGAGAAAGATGAGCATGCCCATCTTGGGATGGAGAGGCAGCCCACGCATCTGAAACACACAATGGATGTATGATTTCCTTGGTGGGGATAGGGGAAATTACAGCAGACTGATACTGGGGATGGAAGCAGTGGCTTGCTGATGTCAGCCCTCTGTGGAAATGGGGAGTGGTCCATCTCTGATTGTCCACTGCATGTCCCATCCTCAGAACATTGCTGTGCATGCACAGGGATGGGAACCATAAACAGGAAAAGCCCATAGCTGCAGTATAATGCTATACTGAGCGGCCTCAATTTCCTGGCTGGCCAAGACCTTTATCAGAGAAAAGTTCAGGGGAGGAAAGTAGGGGTAGGTAAACCCAACAAGTGAAGAGAGGCACCAGGGTCAGCAGGTAATCAGCTACATGGAAAAAAAAAGTATGGGGTAAAAAATGTATATGTTTCCTCCCTCTAAATAAGCCATTGCAAAATGAATGTTTGTCTATGCCACTCTTTAAACTTAACGTCTCTTGTTAAACACACTCAAAATGTATCTGCAGAAATATCTGGATTCCAAACCATCAGGCAATGAGTACATTTGTCTACCAAATAACAAAGATGCAATCATCTAGTCTCAAAACAGTCCTCACACATTTTTCTGGTGGTGACTGTGGTTGAAAATACACTTCTCAGGTACCAAACATTATGAGGTGAGCCTCTCATTTTACCTCTTAAAAATATTTTGTGGTATGAAGAATGAAATATTGCACACAGTGTAATGAAATTTGAAAGAACTGTAATTCACAAACATTATGAACAGAAGTATATTTGCGTAGCATTCTTGGATATTCAATGTCCAGTCCCTTGTCTCACAGTATGTTTATCATACTTTTGGGTGACAGATGTCTGTCAGCTTTCTTTTAACATATATTCCACATTATTGCCACTCATTATTTCTGTGATGATGTAACAGGTAAATTACACAGAGATAGGGACACTAACAGGGGAATGGTTTCTGACACAAAAATGACAAAGAAAAGAGCTTGTGTGTGTGTGTGTGTGTGTGTGTGTGTGTGTGTGTGTGTGTGTGTGTGTGTGTGTGTGTGTGTGTGTGTGTGTGTGTGTGTGTGTTTAAAAGCATTGTAGGTAGTATTTTCAGTGTAACACAGCACACAGAGAAGAGCTAATGTCATATACATGGCTATTCATTCTACAAGTAAGGATGTAGCCAGACATACCCAGTACACTCAGTACATTTTGCCAGAGCATTTCTTAGAAACTTTATGACTTATACAGCCCAGGTCATAACACCCAGAACAATCTAAAGTAACACCTAAAACATTGATCTGTACACAAACAGCATCCTTAGAACTTACTATATGTCTGTAAAAGCTACTTTTTTCATAACTGCAGGGGTCAACAGCAGAAAATGAATTGTGCTTTTCTGGAACTATAGGAGCATCTGAAGACAGATAATTTAAATGTTATGTAGGTGGGGGTGGGGGTGTGCAGAAGTATGAGATCTGAGTGAAAAATAGAAATTCTGCCAAGAGACGTCCAAGATTAATGATCAGAAGTGGTCAGGCTAAGCCAGGTCTAAGCTAAACTAGCTTTCTTTGTAAGCCAAAACATAAAATAACAACAGTGAAGTTAGATTCTTATTAAGATATTGGCTTTGACTTATTTATCTCACTGCACTGTCTGAACTTAAATAATACAGTGCTGCTTTACCCAAGGTTGGGGGATGGGTAATCTTCACAAAAATCAAATTGATTTAAAGGTCTGTTAGACGCACAGTGTGGCATTCTGAAAAGTTACTTATAATCCAGCTTTAGTAAAAACTAAAGGAGTCTGATGTGAAAAAAGTTTGTTATGAAATACTGAAATTTTTCAAAGCGAGAAGCCAGCAATTCACGCCTCTCAACTGTCCAGATTTTTCCAGAATATGTAGTTTTTTGCCTAATATTTTTGGTCTGTTCCTCAAAAAAATGTGTTATTCTAGAAAGTGACGGAAATCACTAAATAATGTCAGGCACTTGAGTTTCATACTTAATATTCTTCAGAAAATGCATGATAAAAAGTTGCTACAATAACAGATTTTATGTTAAATTTATAAGGACAATATTTAAAATCTGTCCCTATTTTGGGCCTTTGCCCCTGATTACTTTTGGCTTTGTCCGGATTTCTTGCACTAAGAGGTTTGTCCACCATTGAACAGCTGCATTGTAGACAGGAAGTTTGTAAGCATGTTGTTTAGTAATATTGTAGAACTTTGTTAGTTTTATCTTTGGAGAAGATCTCACACTGAAGGAGTGAATTGCTCCTGTTTTGTTCTATAGCTCTCGAATTATGGGAACTCTGAAATCAATTTGGGGACAGGAAATAGAGGTAAAGGGGAAAATTGAAAGTAAAAAGTCCAATAGTTATAAGTTGTGAAACAGAATAGGAAGCTGTTTTGCATCTGACCCAAAACAATCATTTTATGCAGCAACTGTGAAATCATGTTTGGCAATCCAAGTAAAATTATCTGCCTTGGATTTTAAGTACTGCAGTTGTCATACTCTATCATCCATATGTGTGCCAAAATCTGGCACACAGGTAGTCACAATCTTGAAATGCTTACAAAACATCATATATAGTTGTATTACTTAAGTGCCCTTTTGTTAAACCAAATTTTCATTATCAGTGTTATGAACCATCTGTATAAAGAAGGCGCACATATTTGAATAATTATTTAAAACCAGTATTTAAAAGATGTTTTTTTGCAGAGCATCATCTGTCAGAAAATAAAGCTGTTTGATCATGATCTAGTAGCAAACATTTATGACATGGCTTCAGAAAATGCATGTCTTCTGAATGTCAGTCAGAAATAGTGGAAAGTACTGGAATGTTTTATGTGCATTAACAAGATACAAACTGGAGTCATAACATGGATGTCATTTGACATTTTTACTGGATATGTGATAGTTCTATGAGAGTCAGATTTCCTGACTTCTGAATTAGGAATTCTTTTTTTGTATTACCAGCAGTGCTCACTATTGAAATATTAACAGCATAAAAGAATGAGACAAACAATTACAGATGCTGCATTCATAAGGTATAGTACACGTGTGTGCAAATTTAAAATACACATTTTAAAATAATCTAGAGCTATTACTCTGTATTTGCAAAAACTAATGTTTTATTACGTCAGTTCTACCTTCAGCTGCCAGTATAACCCTGGAATTTTTATTTGCAGCACTTCAGCTTGTTATCAGGGCAAGATATTCATATGCAAATTCATAAGGATAAGCAGGAGGAAGCATTGCACAGCAGCTCTTCTTCGTTCTAGGAGTGAGGACGAACGGTGAGGGAGGCAGAGCATGCCTGTCCGAACTATGACACTAGTTACCTTTATGTATTATATTTGTTGGCTAGTCTCAGAGGTGCACACCTGTTTGTATCTGCTTTTTCTCATATTATATGTAAAAACTGCTAGCAAATATGCTCTCTTCTGTTTAGCTGATTAACCACAGTAGCATTACACAGCTCTAAATGATGACAAGTTTATTCAGGGACCAAAATGTGTACAAAATGTAGAAGAATGAGGGTACCAAGAGTAATGTAAATATTTTCTTAAGTGTGTTTAATAATCATCTTCTTTTGTTATCTCAAATCTCTGCCTCTAGCTGTATGGGTACAGATATCTAGTCTGACAGCTGATCATTATCTATATAACATTTGCATATTCTCTCTCTATTAATATGTTATATATTTTTTTCTTTCCCTCGGTTCTCCAGATATTTCCCAACTTTCAAAAGCATTCTGATTTTCTGGCTACTCATAACTATCCAGATATTTTGCTTTTCCCCTCGTCCTTGTGGTACTGGTTACAGATGTAATGAGTCTGAGTCAACCAGTTCACTTTCCAAGTTATGAAATAAAATAAATTATTAGAAATAAACAGATTTAATAATTTTAAGTAATTATTTATCTGTTTTCTTTTTGCTAATGAAAGCTGCTGGCAAAAGTGGTAGTTACCATTCTAGTCTTATCCTGGGATTCAGATAGAATCCCTTACATTTGCATAAACTGCTACTACTGCAATATTTAAAATCACAAAATTACAAAATTGCACATACAGACATTCACAGACATCCCCTCCATGCACTCACATACACACATCAGTCAATCACAGTCAAGGACACATTCATCCACTCACACGCATATACACCCACTGTACATGACACATGTAACCCTCACTCAGTCACATTTACATACACACTCTCACACACACATGGGTCTATATTACTTCATCGAAAACTAACTTCAGAGAATGGCCATTCCTCGAATGTTCACATCAGTGAACTTTTCACAGGGCAGTGAGTTATTTGGCCAGCATTAGGAAATCTGTCCTTTTCGCCACTGTAATGTGATCTCAGAGTTGGTATATAAAAGTAGGGGAGTGTGGGAGGCACAGCCCCCCACCTCGGTGGATTTGATATACTGCTCTGTATGTGTGATGGTCAGTATGTTGGCCAATTAACTCACTTTCCTGTGAAAAATGTTTGCTGTTGTGAACATTCGATGAACGGTTGTTCACTGAAGTTAGCATTCGATGAACTAATATAGACCCCCCCCACATACACACACACACACACACACACACACACACACACACACACACACACACACACACACACACAAACACGCGTGCACATGCATGTACACTCACACACACACACACACACACACACACACACACACACACACACACACACACACACACACACACACACACACACACACACACACACACACACACACACACACACACACACACACACACACCTTTTCCACTTCACCTTCCCTAACATTAACTTTAACATGGTCTCTCACATTGAAAATAATTGTGGTTTTTGACCATGCTAATTAAGACGGCATGCTATTTTACGAATTACTTCACTCTGGTATACTTATGGGAATGGATATGGCTAATTAATATCAGACACTACCCAGAATGCCTCATTAGCATTTAGCACAGCTTTGAAGACAGCCCACGATGGAGATTCTATCAACCATGTAAAATCACTGCGGTGAGCCTGTCTCTGAATCACAAAGGACATCCACCAGTGGTTGGCTACTTGTGGTCAGTTTTAACTTGCAGTAGCCCTTTCTGAATCTTGCCACATCTTCATTTTCCACATGGTAATCATTCACAATGCCATAAACAAAATGGCAAAAATGTCTAACATAAGATAGTTTTTGTGTAAATAACACTGGCATTGAAAAAAAGAAAGTAAAATAATACTGAAATACTGATGCCCAAGCCGCATTTTCATTATAACATATGTCATTAATGACCTTGGCTCAGCAGATTGCACATTTCCTTTCACTTGAAGAGGATATTGCAGAAAACAGCTATCTTTTTTCAATTGAATGAAGCTTTACACATGAATTTCTCCACTTCTCTGATAACACTGTCATTCACTTCTCAGAACAAAAGCATCATAGCTCTAATCAGCAGTATTATTATTCAGTAAATACATCATTATCATATGAGTTAGACACACTTGTTATGCTTTTCAAGCAGATGATAAAAGGTCATTGTCATATTAAAAAATAATAAGCTACTTTCAGTGCATCATCATGACAGTCAGTTCAAAGATGCTATTCAACCCAGCAAAATATCACAGAGAATAGTTTATTTTTAAGAAGACCTGAACACCACATTTAATACACAGGAAATTTTTTAAGTACAATATAGACATTCTTATATTCAGTACATACAGTTGGCTGTGCAAAATGTGTATTTAAAAGTATACGGAAAAAGTTATTCCCATACCTGCTGCAAAGTCACTAAAGCCAATAAAGAAATAAAAAATAAAAAAGTCAAGCATTTCTCAGTGTAAATAAACTGAATTAAAAGTTTTTGCTGGCCTTGTGAGCTAGAAACCAGAATGAAAGAATGCAGAAAAAAGGGAATATTTCAGCATATGCAGAAGGCAAAGCAATAATTAAAGTATTTGCTGAGAAAAAGATATGTGAAAAACAGCTGTGGAAATGATCGACTGAATATTATCATGACTTTCTAATGGGATACCTTGGTATCCCTACTAAGCATTTTTGGTAGTCTAAATGACGGACAGATAGAACTTGATGGAGATAAAGGAATATGACACGCGATGAACCCTTTGCTAGGGGGCACTTAAGAGAATCTGGAACAGAATCGTATAGCATCCATCAGTTAAAGCATTAACAAAGTCTCCTCAGTAGCTTACATAAAGCTTTTCAAACACAAAAAAAAAGTTTTGTTAGAATCCATGAGCAAGCTATTTTGGAGAATACCATCACGGAGAACAAAGGGAGCCTAGGGGCAGTAAGACAGGTACTTCTCAAGCCAGGAGTATGTCTACCATGTTAAATGAATGACAAGCTGATAAGTGCTGAAATAATTGGTTAGTCATAACCTCAGATATTTAGTAAGCAAAATATACCTACCTTTGAGAACTAAACATTAACAAATCTGCTATAGTGCATAAGAAACAGCAGAGTGCAAAACTCAGAACACCTGCAATAGTTCTTATGTATCTAAGACACAGTTATTTTTCGATCCATAGAGATAATTTAAAATGGATAAGCAATACAAAAAAAGATAAATACCACAATGCCATAGTCACAGAAAGCTATATACTCTGTACAATTCAAAGGCTGTATCATCTGATACCTCCCACTAATATCTCACATACACATACACACAGACACACACCCACACAGACACACACACACACACACACACACACACACACACACACACACACACACACACACACACACACACACATACTGGCTTTCCTATTACACCTAACTAAATTATTATATTTACCTCTCAGTAGCACAAACAGTTTTCTGAGTGCATCACCTCATAACTTCCCCAGTTCAGCACAAGCCACATACACAGTGGTACCCTACTAGTTTCACCTAACAGAAGCAGAGAGAATCAGTAACTGATGCAAAGGATGAAAAACACATAAACAAGGTGCCTATGACTTAAACATCTGTGCCCTAGCTTCCACTGTTCAACTTCTGAAACATGAAATGAGTATCTGTACAGGAAGTATTTTCAGTTCGGTAGCTAGGGGAGTGATATGAAGACTATAACCATAACCTTTACTCTCCATACTCATAGGTTCTTAGGTTCATAGGTTTTTACTAGGCTAACGACCACAAGGGCCTTTTTAAGCCTAGCCGTGCATCTCAAATCTCTGACAAGTTCTGATACCCTTGATAAGTGTAAGCAGGGGTTTGGGAGATGAACCATTTACAGGTTACCTCTGTCCATTAGAGACATAGGTGCCAAACCAGGGATGAATTTCTGGTTTCCCATCCAATTTTCCAAGCTGCACTTGAATTGAGTTAGGGAGGAACTCTGCTTCACATGAATTGGGAGCCTGTTCCATAGATGCGGTAGTCTCTGGGATACATAACTATCTCTACAGCAGGACCTATTTATATCACAGGCAAGGTTTAAGTCTTTAGAATGGATCATTCTGGTGCTGTTTGTTTTGTGGATATGCAGGAGGTCCATCAGAGTGGGGTCTGACAATGCTCTGCATCCCAGGCATAGATCTCACCTCAAAAGACTTTAGGAGACAGAATACAGGGATAGGGCCTTGAGGCAGTCTGCACAGGACATTTTACTTATTCCCTGTATTCTTTTAGTGAGGAACCTCTGTGGACATTCCAATTGTTGGATATGCCTGGTTAGGTACATACCAAAGGGGGCATTGTACTCAATGATAGGTCTGATGAATGCTAAGTACAGCGGAACAATTACCTCCTTGGACTTAGATGCCATACCTTTGTTTATAAATTGTGCAATATAGAAAGATTTCCTCACCACTGTACACATATGATGGTTAAAGGCTAGATTACATTCTATGTGTGTCCCTAAGTCCCTGACTACTGTGTCAGCTCTAAGTGGTGTGTTGTCAGTATGATAGTTACCAGGGATGTATGACTTCCCAAAGGATACTATTATGCATTTCTTGGCATTTAGTTTTAGTCCATGGCTCTGACACCAGTTGTTTGTCTGTGTCAGCCCCTACTAGAGAACATTTGTGTCAGTGTGACATTCAATGACCGCTCCTAATTTGCAATCATCTGTAAATGTAGTCAGCCAGAGACCACTGACATTGGCCTTGACGTCTGAGAAGTAAATGTCAAAAAGGAGTGGCCAGAAAACTGATCCCTGAGGGACTCCACTTGTGACTGACCTCTTTGTAGAGGTGGACTCCCCAATTCTAACTTCCTGGGTCCTGTCTGTGAGCCAGATGGCTATTCACCAGGTGACATACGGGTTTGTACCTAACCTCTTGAGTTTGTCAACAATGCCCGAGCAGGTTATTGTGTCAAATGCATTGGCCAGGTCAAGGTAGGCAGTGTGAAAAATGTTGCCCTCATCCATTGCTTTGGTGACCTTCTCAAAACAGTCCACCAGGTTGAGTAGGCATGATCTGCCCTTGACGAAACCAAACTGGGTTGGCTCCAGTGTCTGTAGGTTTACAATATCTCTGTTGATCATCTCTATGATAATTCTTTCCATGGTTTTACATATAAAACTAGTGACACTTATGGGTCTGTAGTTTCCTGAGTCTGCAGATGGCCCACCTTTGTGAAGAGGAATGACTGTTGCCTTTCTCCATTCAAGAGGCATGAAACCTGTTTGGAAGCTACAGTTAAACAGTAATTACAGAGACCCTGACAGGTCATGTTTCATGCTATTTAGAAGGCATCCTGGGATATTGTCTTGGCCTAGTGATGCAGTGTTCTTGGTCTTAGAGAGAGCATTAAGGACCTATTCCCTAGTGATAGTAGGGGGACTTATATTTGATGCTATATCCTGATGGACGGTTGAGGGGGGGGGGGTAAAGTTGGAGCTGAAATAATCAGCCAGGAGGTTTGCTATGTCTTCTGGCTCAGTATAGGTGGTTCCATTTACAATGAGCTCTGCACATAATTGTGTATTGCCTTTAAGGTTGCAGACATAGTTAAAGGATGCTTTGTGGCTGTCCTTGGCCTGGGAGGCCAAACTTACCTCAAATTTGGCTTTGATAGACTTTTTTGTCCTCTGAGTTGTTTGTTTAGTTTGATGAGAGTGATTTTATCCTGCTGGGTGCTACACCTCCTAATTTTCTTCTAGATGTTTCTATTCTTCTGATCCTTCCATACTAGCATACCTCAAACTGTTGCTCTCCAGTTCATTACTGTCTGCTTCTTTCTTTAGTTAATAGAGGCACTTAACCTTTCTGCTTGTTTCATTCCTTATTTAATATAATATTTTTCTTTTTTTAGAAAGCATACCATTTTTATCAGCTGCAAGCCGAAGCACCTCTACTTATATTGTGACCTGTGGTGTTAGAATTAAGCATGGCAAAGAGTACCTGCCTTTCTGGCCTCCTGCTCTTTCAAGTCCCCCAACATATTCCAAGAAACCTTAAAGTATGTTCCAAGAGTGAATATTGCTGTTTGTTTGTACAGCCTCCACTTACCATTAGAATTCACTGCCTTTCTCCTCCTATCCACACCCTCTCTTTTTATAAACACATTCCTGCCTTCATTTCCCTGAAATCCTTACCTTTTCTTCCACCTTTTTTCCTAACATTTCCTCTAGCTAATTTACTCTATCTTGCTCTAACTTTCTTTCCTTCAATTCCCAATCCTTTCAAAGTACCATGGCTATACAATTTTAAACAGAATAATCCTGTTAAGTCATATCTCTGCTTGACCCTATACTCTATACTTCAGCTTTAACCTGATTATTCTCCAGCTCTTTTATCTTTACAGCTTTCTACACTTAACTAATTATTTGGTATGGGTCTGCATTTAATTACCTTACCTTTGGGATTTCTGATTTGTTTTCACTCCTTTGTGAGCAGTTTTCCCTGCTCAGTCTAGCCCCAATCCATTTGCCCTCCCAAGCACAGGCTTGCTCTGCTCCCCTACCCTGTCACCATTCCCATCCACCCCATAACTCATTTAATTCATACATATCCACCTAATTATCCACCCCCTCAATCAACCAATCGGCACCAACCAACTTTAAATCAGTCTCCGCCCACTTATTCAACATTACTCCTCTGATTACATCTCTTATTAAATTCCTCTTTGTCCATCCCTCCAGTGTTACATCATCTTCAACATAATCTTCCACCATACCCTCAATCTAGTACAACACTCCATCATCCCGCTTCTCACAATTCTCACAATTCTTCATTCTAGGCATTTCCCCTTTCTTACACTACCTCTCACCTGTGTCAAAGTAAACCACACTCTCTCACTCCTCACCATCTAAATCATGCTCCACAACATCCTGGCAACCTCTGCACTCCTCTTCTCAGACCAACCTTCATTATCTAAAATCTGCACCAATTCTCTCCCAAGCATACAATAACCATAACATCACCCTACTGTACTCTATTCCCCCCTCTCTATTTAACTTCTCCTTCATCCATCTCTTCAAAACCAAACTCTTGTCCTTCCCTACCTCTACCTCTCCCAGAGTAAGAGTAAAACGTCACTTCTATGAGTCCTACACTCTCATGTTTTCCTTACTGGCTAAAATTCTACTTCTAGCTGGTAACATACACATCTAACCAAACAACATATCTCTCCGCCATCCCCATCTTCACAGCCCACTCCCCAACCCTATCCCCCTCCTCCCCTAAAACCATTTTCTTTCTATCCATATGCATACAAAGTCTCCCAAACAAAATCACTGTACATGCGCCTCCCACTATACCCCACATATCTTAACCTTATCAGAAACATACCTAAAACCCCATAGCTCAAACAATGAAAATCTACACCCAGGCTATAATTTCTACTGCCATGATAGAGTGACAAAAATGTGGTGGAGTAGTCATACTCTATTCTGAACAACTTAACCTCTCCCCCATCCACCCACCCACCTGACTTCCACCCAGCCGAACTATTAATACTGAACTGCCACATAAATACACACAAAAATTCATTATTGCTTCCATTTATATCCCTCATGGCAAAAATATATCTATTCTTGAAAGCATACTGTCATGGGTCTCATAAAACATTCCCTATGAAACTGTAATACTAGGCAATGTGAATATTGACTGGAAAACACTAAGTGCAGACCCCCCTACCCAAATCAATCTTGTTAGATTTACCCAGCTCATCACAGCCCCAACTCGCTTGAATAAACTTTCCAACTCTGGGACTATCCTCGACTGGATACTAATGGACCACACATATACCACAACTCCACTACACTACCCGATAACGTAATTGACCACCTACCCATCCATACCCAAAGACACTCTTCGCAACTATATACACCTCATCTATATAAAGACTGCCATAAACTCTCTTCCTTCAACTCCATAACACTTAATGAAAGACTCTCATCAATAAATTGGTCTTGCCTGCATGCTATTCCCCTCAATGATGCAGTGCTAAAATTTAATAACATCTTCTTAAACATTCTCACCTCACTGGCACCTCTTCAGAAAATCAGAATAAAATCAAATTATACCCCCTGGCTTACTAAAGACACCCATTGCCTTATGCATCATAGAGGTTCTGCTTGGAAAACTTGTCTAAAATTTAATCCCCTACTCACCACCAAATTTTTAAAGAACTCAGAAACCAAACAAAAAATAAATTTACAATGACAAGAACAAATGTTATTATAATGCCCAAAGTATTCACCCCTCTATCCCCAAAAACATCTGGAAAACTATCAACTCAATCTTTCACCCTGGAAGGATTCAAACTACTAATCCTTTTCCCTACAATTCAGCACAAGACACTGCCTCCCTTCTAAACCATTACCTCATTGATACTATCCATAAACTGAACAACACTGATCAGGACTCCAACACCACAATACCTCCCCAAATAACCTCTAATCTTACCCTTTTTTTCTCTTAGTCCTATTCCCACCACATACATAAAATCCCTCCTCCAAAAATCTTAAACCATATTCTCAGGCATACAATCTACCTCCCTCATCTCAAACTTGCAGCCAACTGTATTGCCTATCCATTTTCAATATTTATAAATATATCAAGTTGTGAAGCCAATGTATCTGAGATCTGGAAATCTTTCTATGCAATACCTCTACACAAAGGAGGCAACTCCACTGATCCATCTAACTTTAGACCTATAGCTATACTCTTCCCCCCTCTCAAAAATACGCAAAAAAATTTATTCACTCCCAGCTTCTCAAATTTCTCATTGAAGAAAACCTTATGATAACTACTCAGCAGCCCAGAACATAGTACAAGTACAGCCCTTTTATCTTTCATGGATACAATAGCTGAAGCTCACAATAACAATAAACCTGTCTCGTGTCTATTCTTAGACCTGTCAAAAGCCTTTGACACAGTATCTCATTCCAAACTCCTAACCAAGTTAACAATCTGAACCTCTCAGCTTCCACTCTAGAATGGTTCTCCAGCTATCTCTCAAATAGATGCCAATCTGTCATATGGCATTCCTCCTGCTCCCCTTCTTACCCATCCATACATATTCTTCTATTCAATCTCTTCATTAATGGCCTCTAAACCTCTTGCCAACACTCCTCTCTTATTCAGTATGCTGATGATTCTACTTTCATCTCTTCTTCAGAAACTATCTCTCAACTGCACTTAATAACCCAAAACTTTTTTCTCTCTGTTGAAAATGGCTCACTGAAAATCAGCTTATTTTAAATCCTAAAAAGACTAAGCTCTTACTCTTTCACCTTCACCATCTCTTCCTTAAACAAAACAATCATTAACATAGCATCCCACACAAAGCTACTTGGAGTGATAATAGATGATCAACTCAGACTTGACCTCCATGTCCAACAATCCATCAAAAAAAAAAAAAAAACTGGGTCTTCTCTATAGGAACAAAAAATTCCTGACTTCAGACTCCCCTTGGCTCAAGCTTACTTACTCCATAACCTTCTCTATGCTGTCCCTATTCTGACAAACCTTCAGTCTTCATTAATTACTAAGATGGAACAGTCCTAAATAAAATTGCAAAATTCGCTACAAACCTACGTCATTTCTCTCATAGTGCTAAAGAACTTAACAATAGCTTGAATTCCCCCATCAACTACAACTTTCACAACTCCACATAACTCACTTCCTACTCAACAAATCCTCTGCCTGCCTCTCCTTATCCAGTCTTGTATCGTACTACACCCCCCTCCCACTAAGTAGCGCAGACCAACTTCTTCAAATATACAAACCCAGTAAAACCATTGGAAAAGTACTATACAAACATTCGGTATCTCATAATTGGAACAAACTTCCTCTCAACATAAGCTTCACATGCCTCAATAATTTCAAAAAAGAACTAAAAAATTGTCTAGCCAAATCATGGCTCTGCCCATGTCATGCCCCATATAAACCCTCATCCGTTTATGTCACTACTTATTCCTTCCTCTAGTTATACCTACTAATACCTACTATCAAAATCAAGAAGTTAAGGCACAAACAGCTTTACTTCCTTTTCCTGGTACAATACGAACTTGTATAAACTTATGAACATTGTATGTAACTCAGTTATCCTTATAACCTGTTTTGGATCTCTTACATTTAAAAACTGTTATATATTTGTCATTTATTGAATTTTATATCCCTGTTTATTATTATTTTTTTATTTTGTTTCTTCATTATTTTTCATAATATTTTTCATAATATTGTATAAGTATGTTGGTGCTTTTCTCCTCGGGTCTCTACTGAAAATGGGCTTGAGCTCAGTTGGACCAACCCGGTTAACAAATGTCAAATAAATAAATAAATTTAGGTGCAGTCATTCGAACCAGTTTGAGAAAATCTTATGTTATGCAGTAATAATGAGATATAAATAATAAATGTATTGCAAATCTGTGACTATATTACACCAATAAGGAGCTTTTTCCACATTTGAGTGATTCATAGTCATTTTTGTCAATGCATAATTGCAACGTGCAGGCAAAGCTTATAAAAAGCAAAGTTGTGCCTTCCTGTTCACTTTGCAGTCCCTGAAGATACTTGCATTTGTTGCCAGCTCAGCTGTTTCCCATTCTGTGATGTTCATTTCGGTTTAAATACTACCTTAGTTTTGATACTAAAAAGTTTATTAGTGTCCCACACATTAGTAGAACTGCAGATGAAAAAGCTTTAAGTTAAACATGGTAATTTACATTCAAATGGCAAGAACACAATATACCCTTGCTGGTGAAAGGAATGTAGAACACACAGTTCTCTAGCATACTTCAGCAAATATTTGATTCTGTAAGGCAAGCCATCTTTTTTTTCCAATTTCTCACTGCAGTCAAGAAAATATATGTTTTGATTAATCAGCACCACCATGTGCTTTATCATGAAGCGAAACTATATTGCTTTATGGTACATTTCTGCAAAGCAAGGTAGTTAGCTTTAATAAAAGACTGACCAAATATGACCTTTTATTTTAGTTGTGCATCCAGAAGTAATCTTCTGGGCACTACCTGTAGCAGTGGTTTTATTACATTACATAACATGACTGCAAAAGAACACAATTTGTCTATTTAATTTGTCCATTTCAATTTCTGTAGTATGTAACTCGTACCTACTTCTCTCCATCCTCTTCCAGTTGCCACATGCCCTCCTGTTAGCAGTCAGACACAGGTGATATGGTTTATTTCTTATGCCACAGATTAGTTAAACTCTTATTAATAACTCACACAAATGTGTAGTTTTTGTCTCTGTTTCTTATGCCACAGATTATTTAAATTCTTCTTAGTGACTCACACAAATGTATAGTTTTATCTCTATTTATCAGCTCAGTAACATATGAACATATTAGTAATGGATAATTGCAACCACCCCAGGTTCACTGGTTGTTCCATATTTTAAGACACACTGTTCTGTGTGTGGCAGACTAAACTACAACTGGGATTTCACATGTGCGTGCACACATACAGCCACAGTCATTTAACTGTGGCCAAGAGTTTGTAGATGGCTTCCTTCATATGTAATCTATAGTCATAATCATTTAACTGAGATGAGCTGGCTACAGTGAGCGTCCTCCACTCTAGCCCTCCCAAAAATATAACCAGTTTTGCATGGTTATCCTTCCAATGTTGTAATCAAGTGAAAGAAATTCTGCAGCTAGTAATATATATCACTTTGTTCCATATGTACAAACAGCTGTTTTTCCCACACCCGTGATCATTTGGCTGAGTTAAAATGCTACAAATCTGCTATGTCTGATCTTAGTGGTATATTCAGCATGTTTCATGTTCATAATCTACCCATTCACCATCCATAATCTTTTAACTGTAAGTAAAGCAGAGGATAACTCCCTTTCTAACACTGTTGGGCTAGATGCATCTCTGATGTTCAATATGATCAAATTAAAGAAAACCTACCCACGATGTTGTATTCCAGCTTGTTTTATGGGAGCCATATGTGCTGCCATTTAATCTTCAGTCACCTCTTGAAATGACAGTGATTCATTGCAGCAGCTCTTTCTTTGTCTCAGATACTGTGCTCTGCTTATACTGGCTCTCATGTAGGGCTCTTGAGCCTAAACACAAGCAGTGAGTTGTTTTAGTTACTTTTCTGTTCACTCAAGTTTGTGTAATCTTAGAGTTAGCTTATTTACAGAGCGGAATGGGGGGGGCTTCTACTTTTCGGGGATTGAAAGGGGTGCAGCTCAACTCCAGGGTCATTGTTACTGAGTGCTGTGAAATGTTTACATTTGCAATGTTATATTTTTGCACAGTTTAGTAGTTTTACCACTATAATTATGGTGTTTTGAGTCCTAACTTGATATGTCATCATGAAGTCTTGTTTCCCATATACATATCCCTCCTCCATTTATGATTATTTCACCATAATTGAGTGACAGTAAGGCAGCTACTTTCAGACACAAAAGTACCCCCCCCCCCCCAACACACACATCTTTCTTGAACACTGCTACAACTCACAGAATCCAACAGCTAATGACAAATTCTAGGCTATCACAGCTGTTAAAACCCTGTTGGAGGGGGTTACAGTAATTATCTGCACTAGGTCGGTGTTAAGAATCCCCTGTGTGAAAGAGCTATAAATGCTGCCTTAGCTACAGCCAGATGCCTTCAATGCAACCTTTCAAAGGGTTGGTATATTACAGTCAGTGACATACATCACCTCAAAATGGAAGGCACCAGAAATCCTGCAATTCACAGAGCTGTTTAGATGGCCAGTAAGGGAAAGGTAGTCTATGAGTAGCAGCAGAAAAGCCTGCATACCTTCACAGCCTTGAAGCTCTGGATTGCAACTGATGTCACTGCACAGGACAATGATAGGCTAGTTTTGTCAAACTGCTCTTGAACAAGGACTAATTGTTTATGCACAAGGTTTACCAGCTGTTTGTCTAAACTGACTTGGAATCCTGGAAAGTACATTTAGTGCATGTATACCTGACAACTGTCCAGATTTTCACAGAATGTCCAGATTTTTGCCTCATATTGTTAATCTGCTCCTCATAAAATTTTTGATTTTCTGGATTTTTGTGGCAAATCAGTGAGGACTGAATTTGCTGAATATTGACAGGCATTTGAGTTTTAGATGTCTTACCCTTCAGAAAATGTATGGTTAATACAAGACCTTTAATTCTAGCAACTTTCTAAGCTTATAAGACTAATATTTAAAAAAATCTGTCCCCATTTTTAGGGCTTTGTCTCCCTGTTATTTTTGGCTTTGTCCAGATTTTTTCTGCTAAGAGGTTGAGAGCTATGAGTGCATGTTGTCTATGCAAATTTTTTTATTTACCATATAAATAGGAATTCATATTATTATTAGGCTAAAATGGCAGTTGTCTGTTTGTGAGCCTTTAGTCTGGTTGGTGTGCAGTGTTTACAACCATATTTTTTTCACTTGGTCAGAGGATTTGCCGTGTTTTTGAGGATTATTGGTCTCAGAGATTGTTGTACTGTCCATGATCATTCAGACTTCAAGGTGGCAGTTGCACTGAGTTCAGGTATCAGAGCCTGAATTGTAGATGGAATTTTTGATGGTTCTGTTGGATTCTGTTGTGTCGAGGACTGGTCTGGGACTTGGGAGTTTGAAGTATGGAACTGGCGATCTCCGTGAGAGTGGTGTGGATGGAAAGGAGTGCTGTGGTCACTGTAATTGTTTGAGTTTCAGGTGGTAGAAGTTGCACCGAGTGCAGGTAACAGGATTGGAGGAAATTGGAAAGGACAGACTAGGACTTGAGACATTGCTGGTGTGAGGATGGACTGGCGACAGTGTGGATGATGTAGATGGTGAGATGGCTGCGGTCATGGCAATTGCCACTGGGATGGGCAGAGCATGGTTATTGTAGCTTTGATGCCTTCGGATGGCCTGGCTTGGACTCTGTTGTGTTGTTGTGTTGATGCTGTTGTCATTGCTGTGTTGCTGTTGCTGTTGTTATGTGTACGTTTTGCACATGAGCTTAAAGAAACGTAATTTCATTCAGCTGTGCACTGTTGCTTTGTGGTTTGAATGACAATAAAGTTTTACGTTACTTTAATGCCATTTGACTGGAATGTAAGTTCACTTATTGCAAATGTTTATAACCCTTAAGTTTATGGTAAATTAGTGTAAATTGTTTTTGTTTGGTTTCTGCTTGATGTTGGTATTAATTTGTTAATAAAGTTGATGTTTGCAAAAAAAAGTAAAACACTGCTACATTTCTTTTCAAACATGTAACTGCACTTTTTTTTTTGGCTTTTTCTAAAGTAGCTGTTGTTCAGCTTTCAATTATACCAGTGGCTGTAGCTTTCAGAAAGGATTAGTCAAGGAGTTCAGTTCTCCTACAGACAACACTCAACCTGTAAATGAAATAAATAATTTAGTGCTAACACCAGCATGGTGCAACAGCTACAGCTAACTCAAATATCATGGTCAACTTGTATGCAAAAATACCAATAATCAGGAAAGTTTAACTTAAACTATTTGGCTATACACCATCAGCACATGTATACAATTGGCTTATAGCCTTGGACTTTACCCTACAAGTGCATGGCTGCTCCCAACAAAGGAGACAAATGTTTATTTTAGCATAGTTTAAAGTACTACACTACAGGATTCCTACATTTCAAGGTTAAAGACAGGGGCATGGTTAGCACATGTGTAAGGTGGTGCAGGGGGGCTTAACATCACATAGTGAAGAAAAGGATGAACTCCCTTTGCCCACTGTCAACCAAATATTGACAAAACACTGTCAGTGCCACTCAGATGCAATGCAAGTGAAAAGCATGAACCCCATTCCTTCCCACTTACACTGATGCTACATCAATGCCATTTTGATAACAGTGGGGAAAGGAGAAATACCTAATACAATGCACATCCATCTGACAGAAACAGCAATCATGCTCTACATGCTTTATGATAAGAAACAATTTGAGGAGTAAGAACGTGTGACAAATGTAACAGGGAAGTTGAAATATGATCAAAATTCCTGACAGTCATTTGCAGAAAAGCCCTTAGAAACTATATGTAGCTATACAAGTGGGTGGTATATGGGCCCTAGACAGTTTATGTTAGATTATACTAGACCATCTCCCTCATTTGGCCGCCTTGGTCCATTCATGGTCAGAATGTAACTGGCATACAGCGGTTCTTTCCCCTAGTTACAATCTACAGCTACACCTAATGTGGCATCGTTAGTGAAGAAAACAATTAGATTTCTGGTATCTTCTGTAAGTTCTGATAAGAAAATGTTGAGCAGGAAGAGTATCACACTGGGTCCTGATGCACTTGTTTCAAGACTGGAGTACTGCAGGCAAGTTCTAATGAAGTAAAAAAATTTAAAATATAATACATCAATAGTCAACTACAAATGATGTTGCATCATGATTAGGCAACAAATCAAATATAAAACTCAAACAAAATCTATTAAAACACCCATTTAACTAATAGCCAGTTAGCAAACAGATACCAGTACATACATTCTTGCATGCATAAAGTTTTTTCACTTCAATGTTTAAGGAAATCGGACTTCAACACAGGTTTTTTATTCTTTATATAACTTGTCTTGTTTTTTATTGTATTCATACAGTCTGAAGAAGTGATGTGTACACTGTGAAAGCGCTTACTTTTTTCATTTACATTAAAGCCTGTGGAGTTTTTTATGGACTAACAGTCATAGTGGTCAGATTATTTTATTAGTGCTGAGAATTTCTGTATTTTTTTACCTCAGCCTGCTTGTATGGATATTATTTGGTTACTGCAGGTAGGGTTGACCTTACCAGGACCTTCTAAGAACAGCCTGATTAAAAAAAAATGTTATCTACCTTATACAGCTTTTCATACAACTGAAAGCACTTATAGAGCAATGTGGTACAGTGAGTGCCAAAGGTCTTTCCAGATTCAAGTAAATTATGTTAATTTTGTGGTTTGCAGCAAACCCCAGAAAAAAAGCTATCCAAACAGGTACATGCGGTAGCATCTACTGTCCATGTACATGTACAGTTAAGGGTTAAAGAAATAGGAACTGCTGAAAAGTCAAAGATTGACTTTTAGAAATATTTTAATTTCAAACGGAGAGATACAATGGAATATCTAAGTGCCAATCTTTAAGTTTTCTTTCTAATTCTTCAAGAAAGTCATCTGCCACAGTATGTGTTTAACAAGCTAAGGATGGATATATGGCCTTCTTATATTTCAGTCTACATGGCACTTGGCCTAAATGCTTTAAAAATCCAGAAAACATTTTAGTTCAAAATATGCCTTTCTGTCAAAAAGTAAGTCAAAGTATGAAGCTATTAATCATAGTTTTGTCTGGCCAAGGTGAGCCTGAGTAGAGGGTCTTCAAATGAGTCAAAAACAAATATAAAATATCGACATTGTTCCTGCTGTATGTTTAAAGGAGTTACTATCCCACATAACTGAAACAGAAAAATATTCATACTCATCACTTGCATCACGGAATTAAATGTGTCTATACAAACTGGGAAAAAAAAAAACAAGAAATGAAGTAACTGTCCTACTTTTTGAAAAAGCAGATTTATCATCAGTAAACAAAAATAGCATGTCCTCTGTGAAGGACGTTGCTTAATTCCTCAGGCAGGCTCAGCCAATGGGGAGTTTTACGAATACACCTGTTTCTTGGCTCTGGTTCCAGCATAGCTCTCAACCTCTTAGCACTAGAATCAGGAACAGAGGCAAAAATGATGGTAGTATCAAAGTGCAAATTAGGAACAAAATTTAAATATTGCTCTTATCAACAAAAATCTGGAAAGTTATTAGAATTTTTGTTGCATTAGAATGCATTTTTCTGAAGGATATGAAGTCTGAAGCACAAATGTCTGTGATTATTTAATGACTGCAATCTAAAGTCATTCACCAGAAAAAATATACATTTTAAAATGGATAGACCAAAAATATGAGGCTCAAGTCTTGTCATTCTGCAACATTATGGACACCCCCAAATTCTGCAAGCCCTGCACAGCATGCAGGACTAGTGCAGGAGCTCCAGCAGGCAATATGTCTGCCGTATGATCCAGGAATAACCTGTAGGGACGTGCAAGAGAGCTCCTGCACTAGTCCTGCACGGACTCAGCCCCTGTATGCAAAATACCCCATTTGCAGGAGAAATCCATGCACATGAGGTGAATTTGCAATCCAGGAAGCTGGAAACCAGCTGTGCAGGACTAGTGTAATCTGTAGAAAAGTACTCCACCAGTAACGGAGTACATTTCTGCAAATTACAAAATAGAGCCATGACAGCTCCAAATAAAGGGTGGATATCATGTAGAAAGCATGCCAATGGCCAACTATAAGGCCACTGGCATGGAAAACATTTGCAAAATTTAAAAAATCAACTTTAATTTTTTTTTACCTGATCTTGGCTGTTTAAGCATAGGGCAGTGGCGCGCAAACGGGATTGTGCAGAAAATAAGAAATAAAAAAAACATAAAATAAGAATTCTAACCAAAATCACTATTTTGCCATTATACTCAATGGCAGGCAGAAGACAACATGGCCAGTGAATAGTGGTTGCTAAGGGGGGAGGCTCAGTGTGGGACATGTAACTATGCTTTAGCAGGCAATCCTATGCAAATGAGGGGAATGATACTGAATCCCAGATTTCCTCTGCATGCTAGTCAGCAGCCAACAGTGTAAGAGCAGGGATAACTTGGTGCAAGCCTAGGAGTTAGCTGACATCATAGGGGGGTGTGTCAGGCATACTGGAAGTGGATTGGAGCCCTGTGACTCGGGTTTGCTCCTAGCTTAGCAGAGCTAAACAAGGGGGTGTGTCTGAGGCTGCCTAGCACTTTTTACATTGCCTAAGTGGGTGTGCACCGTGTTTTAAAGGAAAAAAAGTAAACCAGGAAATAGCAGTTCTGTGCACATTTGAGCCCTGTGTTTGTGCGGTGTGCCCTTGGGCTTAAACAGGAAGGCAACTGGAAGGGAAAACAGCAGTAGGAATGTAATCTAGGAGAACTAGCATACATGGCGGTGAAATGTATCAGAATCAGCCAATTACATAGGCAGCAGACCAGCCCAGCCCAGAACACTACTATAAACTATGCAAACTCTTTTCCCTCTGTTTTTTTCCCATACTCTACACCACCGGTGTATACAAGAGGGGAAATTTTAACAAACAAAACAACAAAATGATAGGGGCTGCAATAGCCATCATACAACAACATGTGGAAGAGGCTGAGGGTGGTGAGGATGTGAATGCTGTCGACCAACCCACAGTGAGGAGACAGAGAAGAGTGTACAGACCCAGGGTAACCTACCAGAGGCTACATGAGCTAGAGATAGTGGAGTGCTATAGGGTGGACAGGGACCTCTTAAAGCAAACTGTTGAGCTGTGCCGGCCACGCCTGATACACAGAACTAACAGAGGGGAACCCATCCTAGTGGATACCAAGGTATGTGTAGGTCTATGAATACTAGCTACAGGCACCTTCCAAAGGCCAACTGGGGATATGATGGGGATCTCATAGGCATCAGCATCCAGGGTACTCCACCAGTTCCTGGATGCCATGTTAGCACATGCCGGTGAGCACGCATTTTTCCCCAACACCCATGAGGTATTGGACAGCAATATGCAACTGTTCCACCAAATAGCAGAATACCCTGAGGTTGTGGGTGCTATAGACTGCATGCACATATCCATCAAAGCACCACTCAATGAGCGGGGTAGGGTCTACATAAACCACAAGGACTTCCCCTCCATCAACTGCCAGGTCATGTGCGATGCCCAGGGCATAATAATGAATGTGTGTGCTGGCTGCCCTTGAAGCTATCATGATTCCCACATCTGGCATCTGATGCAGCTGTACCAGAGATTCGCCAATGGGGACATCCCTTACAGTCACCTAGTGGGGGATGCTGGTTACTCACTGGAGCCATGGCTGATGGCACACATCAGAAATGCACACACACCTGAACAAGAACTCCATAATGAGGCACACGCACAGACCAGAATTATAAGAGAGCATGTGTTTGGGATGCTCAAGTCATGGTTCCAGTGCCTAGACACATCCGGTGGAGCCTTGCAGTACTCACCAGCTACATGTACCCAAATTGTTATCGTATGTGCCATGCTACACAATATGATCCTGTGGAAACAGCTGCAGCAGGAACAGCACGGGGCAGGGCCACACAGCCCCCCACCATTGCCAAGGCCTGCACAGTCACATAGTGACTCAGAGGAGGAACAACCTGAGCCTGCCCCAGTAGGCAGAAGGAGGTGTGCCCAGTATGCCCTGGCCTTGGCAAAGAGGCAACTCATAGCACATACACTGACACAGGAGGGACCCAGGGAATGACACCTCTCTCTGACTCGCACATACAGTAAAAGGGATGCCAAACATGACACTACCTGTGCTCAACCATGTGCAGGGAGTGTACAATGTGCATCCAACATAGGCAGCCCTGCAGCACCACCCTCAATACTGGTATACCCACAAGGTAAGTCACTCAACCTACCAATTGCCAAATGGAGTAGTATGTTTTGTTACCTGCATCTATGGTATGGATGTGAGCATGCAAGGGAATCGGGTGGCTAAATGGTATGCCAGCATATAACAGACACCTATAGTAGCACCATGAGATCTGTAACAAATACTGATGTCACCATAGTAGCCAGTACTACACAGGGCGACAAAACCCACTGCAGGAAATGTGCTGGGTCACATGTGTGTCCATATGACTCACACATGCCAGTCAGGGAGGTTCACATACCCAACAACAGTCTCAGCCAGCAGAACAGGTGTAGACAAACACAAAGGCTGTGCTATGGCCTCTGAATGATGCCTATGGGTAATCTCCGCCCCAGGCCTACACAAAGAGACTACATCAGGTCAGGCAGTGGGATGTTAGTTCTGAAGGGTAGGAAACTAATATGTAGGTCAATCAGACCTAAGACCTGTAGTACACTGATATGCCTCTAGTCAGCATGATAGGTTAGAATACAGAATGAAATGGAGTACCTGACATACCAGTACAGCCATAGCAAATGTGTACAAGTGTCAGATGTGCCCCCCCATCCTATGTAGGCATGTAGAAACAGTCAGGTGTGCCCCCCCAATCCTGTGTAGAAATGTAGAAACAGTCAGGTGTGCCTTCCAATCCTGTGTAGAAATGTAGAAATAGTCAGGGGCGCCCTCCCCCCAATTCTGTGTATAAATGTAAAAACAGTCAGGTGTGCCCCCCATCCTATGTAGAAATGTAGTAACAGTCATGTGTGCCCCCCCAATCCTGTGTAGAAATGTAGAAACAGTCAAGTGTGCCTCCCAATCCTGTGTAGAAATGTAGAAAAAGTCAGGTGTGCCTCCCCCAATCCTATGTAGAAATGTAGTAACAGTCAGGTGTGCCCCCCCACACTTCTATGTAGACATGTAGAAACAGTCAGGTGTGCCCCTTTGACAATCCAGTGTAGAAATGTAGTAACAGTCAGTTGTGCCACCCCAAACTTATTTAGAAATGTAGTAATGGTCTGGTGTGCCCCCCCCAATCTGATGTACACATATCATAACAGTCAGGTGTGCCCCCCCTCAACTCTATGTAGAAATGCAGTAACATGTATGTGTTGGTATAATACCACTGGAGCACAGATACCCAGAGGTGGCCAAGGTAGCAAGATAGATTGTAGCATCTGCACAATATGCAGGTATGTGTGTGTTAGGTTGGTGTGTGTTTCATATTGTGTGAGAGTAGTCAGTATGTATGCATGTTGAGGTAAGACCTGGTGGCCATTGCCCACTACTGCTGATGACAGGGCCAAGTCCTCACAACTGCAGTGCCAAAGACAATTCCCACCAGTATAACACATGCTATCAGTAAGCCATTGTAATTGTATGGTGGTAATATGTGTCACCATTTGAAAGATTGACATGGCATGGCTGTTGGGCTAGATATACAAGCAGTACACAGGGAAACGTACCCCAGACATACAGTATATATTGTGTAACTGTAAAATGGACACACCCTTGGAATTGTACATACAGGTATGCATCACATTATCTGGTCTGTAGTAGGGGGATACTGGTGTTGTCTGCCCGAACACTTGCAGATCACAAAGGAGGTAGGACTGATGTATTGGGAAACAGCTGATGTACCTGCACATGCCAGCATAACTGGAATGCCCCATGCATAACTGTGTGTCAGATGCAAGTAATGTCCATAGCACACATGCATCCAGCTCACCCAAACACCACCCACAGGTACCTCTCTAGTCGTATCCCTGCTGTTGTGAATGGGTACAATATGACCCCACCTGTACATGGCAATAGCGAAAGAATGCAGCACGCAGTGCAGGTGTTCCATGCAGGTGTGTCCCTAGCTGTAGGTAGCACCCTGCCAGCATCCACACCACCTGATCAAGACTGATAGAAGGTATTGGCATGAACACCTAGGACACCTACCCTGTCACCCCAGGGGAATATACTGTATGGCTGTCTGAGACAGTATGACTGACAGAATGCAACAGCCTGCCATATCTGGCCCACATCAACACCAAATGGCCCACAGACCTCTGCCAAAGGCTTGTGTCTCACACATACTGCCAATGCATGTTATGACATGGACACCCAAATAACCTAATACACTCCACATAAGCCATATGCAAGGCCATGTGGACAAACCAGAGTAACATGTCCACCATGTCCCACTGCATGAACTGTGGACCAACACCAAAACACAGCCGTGATGGGGTGATAACCTTAGGGAAAGTATCAGAGAATGTATGCATAATGTATGGAAGAGGATATAATAACCGAGGGGGGTGAAGCATGGGCAGCATGAAATGTGCAAGGTCTGACACAAAGCTGTGTACACACACTATCCCTGGCTGCAAACACATAAATGGGTGGCTACATTTTTTTTCATAGGTTCATAGGTTAGTACAACCCAGGAACCCCACTCAGCCTTCCTGAGAATACTGGAAAATATGAAGGTCTCTCCAAACACCATTATATTGGGCAACTTCAACTACCCACACATAGACTGGGAGCATTACTCTAGCTCCAACACCCTAGCCCAAAGGTTCCTAGAATTTATAAACTCAAATGCTATGGAACAACTTGTTACCACTCCCACAAGAGGGGAAAACATACTGGACCTGATCATCACCAACATGGGGACTCTATGCTCCAGACCAGAAGTGTATCCCTCACTGGTAAGATCAGACCATAAACTAATCTCACTGGATATTCACATCCCGACCCCACCCCCTGCCCAGAAAACCACAGTGAAAAACTTCTCTAAAGCAAATTTCACACTCCTCAAAACTGAGGTGGAATCCTTCAAAGCCCCCGGGCCTGTGGAAAATACGGCCCAGACCGCAGAATCCTTTATAAACGCATTCTATGAACACCTTCAGGAATGCATGGATCATGCAATCCCAAATAAAATGAAGACCCAATCCTCCAAAGGGAGACATCCTGTCTGGTGGACCCCAGCCATAAACAAACTATACAATAGAAGGAGGAAGCTACTACATGATAGAGCAAAATCCCAAAAAGGGAAGGCATCTCTGATCAGTATTGGCAAAAAACTACGGGCACTCATAAAATCGTCTAAGGCCAGCTTCGAGAGAAAAATTGCACAGGACACTAAGGATAATCACAAGGCTTTCTTTAGTTATGTTAGGAACCCGGGTGGGAATTCCCAGATATGCTCAGAATTAGTCCAAAATGACAAAAAATACACCGAACCCACAGACATTGCCAACATCCTAGCTGACAGGTTCAGCAAACTTCCCCCAACCAAAAGGGCAAATATCTATCCCAGCAGAGTGCTGCCCCCCTGACATCTCAGATGCTCAGGTAAGAGCCGCACCCTCCAAAGCAAAAAGCACAGCATCAATGGGACCAGACGGTGCCCCAGGCTGCGTCCTATATGAACTCCAAGAAGAGCTAAACCCAAGCATAAAACTACTGTTCAATCTCAGCCTTACTACAGGATATGTACCCAAAGAGTGGTGTACAGCAACAGTGGTCCCTCTCCACAAAGGTGGTGCCTCAACGGATCCTGGAAACTATCGCCCCATAAGCCTGACTAGCTTGGTCTGCAAAGCTATGGAAAGGATCATCATGGACCTCATAAATAAAAATATTGGGGACCTACAGACACTGGATCCTACCCAGTTCAGCTTTGTTAAGGGCAGACCCTGCCTCTTAAACCTGGTTGATTTCTTTGAAACAGTCACCAAGGCCATTGACGAGGGGAAGGTGGTCCACACAGCCTACCTGGACCTCACAAAAGCCTTCGATACAATACCCCACTCGGGCATTATAGATAAGCTCACCAGCTTAAATATAAACCCCTATGTCACTAGATGGGTTGCAAACTGGCTCTAGGACAGAACCCACATGGTTAGAATTGCTGAAGCCATGTTAGACTCCAAACCAGTTACAAGTGGCGTCCCACAAGGCTCAGTCCTGGGACCTCTCTTGTTCGGTATATATTTCTCGGAGGTACAGGCCAACACGGAAGGTCTGTGGCTGACCAAGTTCGCAGATGACTGCAAACTGGGCGCCATAATCGACTCTCCAGCTGACACAAGCATCCTCCAAAAGGGCCTCAAAGAAACAGACAACTGGTGCTAGAGCCATGGCCTCAAGCTAAATGCCAAAAAGTGTATAGTCATCCCCTTTGGCAAAAACAAAGTGCCCACAAATTACCACATAGGTGGTAATCCATTAAGTACAGAGGAAGTAATTAGGGACCTGGGGACCCAAGTTGATAGCAATCTCTCATTTGACAACCACGTGGCCAAAGTGGTTATAAAAACATTTTATATAGCCCACCTAATCATGAAGGGATTCACATCTAAATCAGGGGAGGTCATCGTGCCTCTTTACTCATCCCTCATCAGGCCCATAATTGAGTACAATGCCCCTTTTGGGATGTACCTTACCAGACACCTGCAGCAACTGGAAAGACCCCAAAAGTACCTCACCAAGAGGATCAAAGGGCTCAAACAGATGCCATATGCTGCCCGGTTAAAGAAACTCCAGCTCTACTCAGTGGCATACTGCCTGCTCAGAGGCGATCTATGCCTGACTTATAAAGCCATGTCCAACCCGGAATTAATGGACATGCTGCACCTCAGAAAATCCAAATCCCATCGAGCTATGTGCTTGAGAGACTTGAACCTCAGCACTGAAATAAATAGGACATGCTGGAGGGACAGATTCATAACCCAGAGGCTCCCTACACTCTGGAATAAAATCCCAGTCCAGGTTAGGCAGAGTCCCTCATTGACTCTCTTCAAGAGGAATCTTGATGAGTGGATGGGAGATCATAGGTTTACCCCAGGTATCACTTCTGTGTCACTGTTAGACAGAGGCACAGTATACAAACCTCGAAAAAGGGCATAGCAAAATTAATTTAAAATGGGTGGCGAAAGCCAAACACACTCTGGCTAGGCTTATAAATGCCCTAGGGCAGATAGCCTAGTATGAACCTATGAATCTATGAACATACCTGCCCATACACCACAATAGGGGTAATGTCCTGACTCATGGCCCCTGCCTCTGGGTAACCTGTGCAAATCTGTACAGCTATGAGGTATTGCCACAGCAAGATAAGGCCAAACTGTCATGTCGATGGATGTACAATTATGGGATCCTCTGCCAGCACTGTACCAAGGTGCTGAACCAGATACACAGACCCAGAAGCAAGTGTCTGCAGCTCCCCTCCAAAATGGCATAACTTACCATGAATATGTAGGCATCTGTTCACAATACCAGACACAGCTGCAGTCACCCTTATCCCCCAAGTCATCACTGTGAGCAAGAATGTCCACCTGACAGTACATGAGGACAGAAAATATCACAGTGTATAACAGTACACATGTCCGAATATCTCTGGTAACAGCAGTACCATGTACCTGAAGCAGCACAGACACAATCACTTACAGTACACACTATCCCCTGCACAGTTTGTCCCCATATTGCCAAATGATCAATGGATACCCTGCAGAAACAGTTTGCTAGTTGTACGTGTACAACACAAAGGTCTGCACTGGAGTACAAACTACCTGGAGTCGATCCACACATTCAATACAGAAGGGCATACTGGGCATGCTCTCACACTTAAACAAATGAAGCCCATGTCCGCAAACAACAGTGTACCATACATATCTGGCAGTTGCAGATGTTAGTGCATACACTCCTCAGTATGCACCAGTCATGCTTTGCACACACAGTGGATAGGAATAAAGATATATATCCAAGGACAACACACTATAATAAGCCAAAAGTAGACATACATAGATGTGTGGAAGAGAGTGACTGTGACAAGGAGCCATCCATTATGAGGCCTGTCCCACCCAGCACACAGCCAAATGGCTACAACCACATGAGGTGTAAATGTCACTCACTGTAGACTTTAGCCACTGGTATCCATCAGCATTACAAACTATGGGATGCAAGAGCTAGCTGTGCAACATGACTGTATAAAGAAGTAGTCATCTAGCAGCTGTATACACGTACCTGCAGAATATAACCCTGCGTGTGCCTGCATGTGGTGTGTCAACCTGTAAATGAATGGGTTATGGCCCATGCACACACACTGCCCTCCCTTTAGGCCTACTATGACAAGCCTGCTGAGGTCATCTACTTTGAAATACATCTCTGGGAAAAGTGTAGCCAAGTAATCTCCATGGCGCATCCTATAACTGTGTAATGCTGTTGTGTGATAAGCTACTTAGGAAGGAGTTCTAATCCCAGACATGGCAACTGTGTGTGTATGTGTCTGTGTAGAGAGCACTGCTTTTTAGGCTAGTCACACTCACTACAATTCAAATGCCCTACTTTGGCAAGGCTGCTGATGTCATTCACTGTGAAATACACCTTTGGGAACAGTGTAGCCCCGTAATCTCCATGGCGCATCCTATAACTGCGTACTGCTGTAGTGTGATAAACTAATTAGGTAGGAGCTCTAATCCCAGACATGGCAAGTGTGTGTGCCTCTGTCTGTGTAGAGAGCAATGCCTTTTTAGTCTAGTCACACTCACTACAATTCAAATGCCCTACTTTGGCAAGGCTGCTGATGTCATTCACTGTGAAATACACCTTTGGGAAGGGTGTAGCCCAGTAATCTCTATGGCGTGTTCTATAACTGCGTACTGCTGTAGTGTGATAAACTAGTGATGTAAGAGTTCTAATCCCAGACATAGCAACTGTGTGCATGTGTGTGTGTCTCCGTCTGTATAGGGAGCAATGCATTTTAGGCTAGACACCACACTCACTACAATTCAAATGCCCTACTTTGGCAAGGCTGCTGATGTCACTCACTGTGAAATACACCTTTGGGAACAGTGTAGCCCAGTAATCTCTGTGGTCCATCCTATAACTGCATACTGCTGTAGTGTGGTAAACTAGTTAGGTAGGAGTTCTAATCCCAAACATAGCAATTGCGTGTGTGTGTCTCTGTGTATGGAGAAATGCTTTTTAGGCTACGTATGCCCACTACAATCCAAATGCCCTACTTTGGAAGCCTGCTGATGCCATTCACTGTGAAATACACCTTTGGGGAAGGAGTACTCTAGTAATCTCCAGGGCATGTCCTATAACAGCGTAATGCTGTAGTGTGATATAAAACTCTGGTAGGGGTTCTATTCCCACACATGGCAAGTGTGGATGTTTCTGTGTGTGTTTCGATGTCTGTGCAAGGAGCAATGCATTTTAGGCTAGTCACACTCACTAAATTCAAATGCCCTGCTTTGGCAAGCCAGCTGATGTCATTCACTGTGAAATAAACCTTTGGGGAAAGAATACTTCAGTAATCTCTGTGGCATGTCTTATAACAGCGTAATGCTGTAGTGTGATATAGAACTCTGGTAGGGGTTATGTTCCCACACATGGCAGGTGTGGATGTTTGTGTGTTTCTATGTCTATGTAGGGAGCAATGCTTTTTTGGCTAGTCACACTCACTACAATTCAAATGCCTTACTTTGGCAAGCCTGCTGATGTCATTCACTGTGAAATACACCTTTGGGGAAGGAGTACTCCAGTAATCTCTGTGGCATGTCCTATAACTGCATAATGCTGTAGTGTAATAAAATAGTTAGGTAGGAGTTCTAATCCCAGACACGGCAGGTGTGTGTGCGTGTGTCTGTTTGTGTTTGTCATTTGTATCCTGTGTGGAGGTGGCTGTGAGTGTGTAACAACTAGACTCATTGTGGAGTGGGTTTTTTAATTTCTTATATGGTGGCCCTAGTATATGTCACAATGTCCACTTTACAGGGATAACAGATGTGAAATAGCTGAGAGGCTGGGGTGCAAATCCATACCCCTACATTTGACATCAAGGCCTGGCGAACAAAGTTAGCAACCCTTGTATTACCCAGAGAACACTCTCAACCCATGTCTCATACACACACACACACACACACACACACACACACACACACACACACACTTGCCTAGGTAACAACCGCTATGTTGGTAGTACCCTGCATATTGCTCACTGATAGTAACCATAGTGTGATTGCAGTGGGCTACAGAGGGCATGGCACCCTGTCCATCAGTCCAATAGGCATGTACATGCAGACAGTGCACATTCACTACGTTCCCCACTGGACACCTGCAACACCTGTGGTGCCATCACATGTGACCCACTAAGGACATACCATGCCTTAAACATGCCCTGTATGGACAGATGCCACTGGCACCAGGGAATACCTGTATCATGCTTTCAATGTAAGTGCAGGGTCAACCTGCTGTCCATTACCAGTTTCCACCACATGAGGCCAGGACTGGCACATCTGATGATAACAATCTGTGTACACAACATGGGCTAGACACCCTGGGTACAGTTTCACATGTCACTGTACATGCATGTGGGATGTGTGCACATCCCAGACACCATCCATGTCATGGACTAAATAACACATACATGGCAAGCAATGCACAGCAACGGCCACACACAATAGTTACCCAGGTGACTGGATGGTGAATACAATACCCACCTGTGTGGGCCAATCCAGGCACTACACCCCTGAGCCACACTGCAGACCATTATCATGTGGCCTGATGCCAAGGTATATCCATCATCTAGCCTTGTATAACCATCTGGCACAGTCGACCACTACACACCCATGAAGCAATGCACCCATGCATGTCAGTACTGGCACCCTCTGTCTGTGTGTGTTGTGTATGATGCCTGTGACAACATTCACACTCACTACAACCCCCATTGGCATGCTGAAGCATGCTGTCTAATGTCAGACACCTCCACATACCCTTTGCCCATATAACCTCCGGATAACCCCTGTGGTACATGTGATACCTGCACAGTACTGTATTGTGGCAATCTGACTAGTGAGGAGTTGTATGCCTGACCCTGGTAAGTGTGTCAATGTGTGTGGGTCCCTAAGAGAGTGTGTTGCTGCTGACAGCTGTTCATGCAGACAGGCACATGTACTACACCTACCATATAGCTACCATATCACTGTTGCAGATGTCATTCACCATCACATATACGTTTGGAGGGCTTCTCAACATGTAACCTATGTGGCACAACCAATAACTACATAGACATATGATAGCAATACATAGTCAGGGGGGTTGATATCCTGTACTGGTAAGTGTGTGACACAAACATGCTTAAGTTTTACTCTCCCACCCCTCCCTGATTTATCTTTGCCTCTGTCTGCCTCTCTCACTCCCTCTCTGGTGGATGTGGAGACTTCCACCTGCTTTGCTTAAGCAGCAGCATGTGTATTGTAAGTGAGTCTCATGATCAGCTGATGGCCTCTGCATGAATTGCAGCCCTCCTCTAGCTGATTTCATGTGGAACAGCTGGGGTAACATCCCCATAGCCAATTGCATGGAAACACACTCCAATATTTAGGAACATCATGTTGGTGTTGGGCCTTTTCATTCACTGTGAACAGGACCTAGATCTGTTGTTTGGCAAACAGCATCACAGATGATTGGGAATTTACCTCTAACAACATAAACTGTGGAAACAGGCCAACACACAGGAGGGGATGTGCTTGACATGACTACAAAATGTAAGTGCTGCTGTACTGCATTTGGATTAATGTTGGTTTAACAGGGTGTGTGTGGATATGGCTGTTCCTCATGTTTTAATACCTGTCATCTCAGTGCTATGTTTATGAGGAAACCCCCATCTGTAGGGTCATCTGCAGACTGGGCAGTGTGTGGTGCCTTTTTTTTCTTGTGTTACCCACAGAGCACCTATCTGTGAACTGCAGAAGCATAGTGTGAGGATTGCAGTCAGTACATGGTGACAGCCATAAGAGCTACTGACTTCATATCCCTCATAGGACATATGTTGCAACAAACCCTGTTACAACAGTAAATGTATGAGGTTATCACAGCAACATGTCAATATTGGCCCTGTGTTTGTGTCTCCAGCCACAACTCTGTCAACCTTTGTACATATGTCATGCAGTAAGAGGTGCATATGTTCTGTACAACATAATATATTGACATCATATCTGATAACAAGCCAGTGAGATATCAGACTGCGACACATGTTATGTATAGTAGAGGTTATATTTGAGGACATAACCCGGGCATTATGTGGTTGTCTGTACAGTACTGAGGTCCGTGTAATTATGGTGATTGTCGACAGTATGTGTATTGTGAATATGTACCTTGGCCTTTGTACAGACTGTGGTAGATGTCATTGTTCTTGATCCTGTTCTATCTGATGTTATATGCTGCTCCACTGTATGTTACCCTATCGGCTTACATGTTTATAGGGCCAAACACACACATGTCTCATACCACAGACAGGCATCGGACCACACTGTGTAGCGGCCCAGTATATATAGGGTTAGTGTGTGAGTGGCATATATGAGGATGGTGTTGATCAGATATTCCATATACTGTAATATTACACTAGCTTACCATATGTGGCTGTGGCTGTGTTCACATTGGTTGTGGTTATGCACTTTCACACAGGTGTTTATTACTCTGTGCTGTGACATGCCTGTAGAGCCTGCTATATATGCAGGTACATGTGTATTCCCCCATATGAAATGTAGGCCACTGTTGTGGCAGTCTGCCTGCAGCCTACAGAGTGCTTTGTTACATGCCTAGCAGCTTAATGTACTTACCCAGTGTAATGTTATGTCCAGATACTTGCAAGATGTACTGCTGCCGGGCCACCATAACAGTCATGTATGTCAGACAAAGCAGTGGGATGCTGTACAGATGTATGTCACTACCGAGTGCGTAGTATGTGGCCATGGCACCTCTGTACCAGTGGTTATAATGTGTCAGGACAGACAGGGGTGTATGAATGCATAAACTATGAGGTCAAATGTATACCAGTATTTACATGATATACCCATCTACATAGCTAACATTCACATTGTCAGGCTTGGTTGACATGTCTTGCACTAAGGGGTTCTGTATGTACCTCAGGACTGACCAGTGTGTGTCAGACTGTCCACATTTATTGGCCATATCTCTGCTCTTGTCCACAGGATCATTACTGTGCTAGCAGTGGTACTGTACTATGATGTCCTTAGGATGTCTGTCAGTAGCCAGTGGTGTGCATGTTAAAAGCAGATGTGACCTCCCACACACAACATGTCTGTGAAGACAATCCCTATTACAGCAGCAATAGTCTACATATATACCTGCAATACATACCTGACATCCCCTTGCACTACAAGGTTGGTACTATTGGGGCTGAGGTAGGGATCCACCCCATGTTCAGGACATATGCTGAACATATATGTATATATAATTATCCATATATCTATATAGATATATACACATATACATATTGACATACATAGATGGATACGTATATGTGTATATATATATATATATATATATATATATATATATATATATATATATATATATATATGCATATAAACACTCAGGTATATACATATACACAGCAATATATGCTACATATATACAGATACATATGCACATATACGTATGGATATCTATCTATCTATCTATATATATATATATATATATATATATATATATATATATATGGGTCTGCCTGAGATGGTCGACAGGCCATATGATCGGCACTCATTTGGTCGACAATTCATTTGGTCGACAGGCATGTTATGTGGGGGGCTTTGCCCCCCACACCCCCCTAACTATATATATCAACTCCAGGGTCGCACAACATTGGGGAGGGGGGCAAATCTGCCTGTCGACCAAATGAATTGTCGACCAAATGAGTGTCGATCATATGGCCTGTCGACCATCTCAGGTAGACCCGTATAGATATATATATATATATATATATATATATATATATATATATATATATATATATATATATATATATATTGACAGTAATAGGTATATCAGAATAGATATGTATGCACATACAGTTATAGATATCTACATATATATCTACATAAATAAGCATATCTGTACACATAGGATGTGCATACATATATAGCTATGCATACATATATCTATATATACATATATATATATGTGTGTGTGTGTGTGTGTGTGTGTGTGTGTGTGTGTGTGTGTGTGTGTGTGTGTACATACGAAGAGATGTACACATGACCACATATATGTTGCACTATACAGATGTGTATACAGACATATGTATGAGTATACATGTGTATGTACATGTAGACATATATCAACCTATTATATGTACATATCCATATTCCTGTCATGGGTAAACCTCACGGTTGTGTATAGTCTCCCAGATGTATCTCACCATATGTATCAGCTATGTGTACATTATGATAAAACAACATATGTGATGCAACAGTCATATTAATAACAAGTACTACATAACTGTAGAAGTAAAGGCAATTGTTCAATACTACTCAATATGTGCATTGACAGATATATTGGAAAAACAACAGCTGTCTTCACAGTGGTCATGGCATAGTGGTTAAGTGTTGTGACTATAGTGTACAGGGTCCTGGGTTCAAGGGCTGTTCATTTTGTTGCTGGGCAGAACAAGGGCTGTCGGATACAAAGTGGTTAAGGCAGTTCTGAGCAGCTTTAAGTGGGTTTGCACAGGTTTGCGTGAAGCTAAGGGGTGCTAAGTTATGGGTAAACGTACGGACATGTATACAGTGTAGGCTTCACTTACCAGTGCGCAAATCAGCTCAGCTGTTATATTGCAGCAATGTTGATACTTGCTAAGCATGGCTTAGCCCTGGTAACCAGTTCACACCACCCAGTCTGATAACATAGCAGGGTAATGACATCTGTAATAAGTGTATGTAATACCATGTACAATACATGCACCTATGTGCTGTCATTACAGTAGCAAGGGGTGTGAGTGTCATGTGAGACACAGATGTATATGAGGCCTGTACAGCACTGTTATTCATGTGAATGTGTTACATACAGGGGTAGTAGCCCAGGGTACATGCTGTCACACTGGCATGTAGTGTATCATGGCGGTACTACTGCTGACAGTGCTTACCCAGGAAAGAGTAGAGTGCTAAATGTAGTACTGACAACAGGCACACCTGCAGGCATAGCTGGACTCTGAGGCCTCCCTGTTGTATCCATGGCATGTGAGCTGAGTCATAGTATATAACCCCACTGGGTAATGATACATTTGGAATGTAAATGTAGACTACCGTCTGTACAGCACATGTTAGTGAGGGCTTCTGACATATAGTTATGGCATACATATTGTCAAATGTCTATCTGTCAACACATTCATCCTACTGCATAGCTACTTGCCAAGCTGATGACTGTCAGTCCCTGTACAGATGTGCAAATGGCAGGTATCCAGCTGGGATAAGTACAGGCAACCTAAGCTTGATTGACACTGACATGTCTACCCAGCTGTGTAAGAACTGGCACATATAGGAGATACCCTGTACACACCACATGCCAAGGGTACCTCCACCACACTACCACAGTCAACAGAACACACTTGGGTACAGGTCTCCATCACAGACACTAACCATGTGTTGTAATGCATGTTGCATACATGTCAACTTGATCACCTCTATGCCATGTGCAGGAGGCATTTGGAAGATTGGCTGATGCATGTCACTCTCACCCTGAGGGTCACCACAGTAGTGTCTGTCAATAGATTGCCTGCTGCCACATGGCAGGTGGCAGGATACCACTGTACACAGAACCCCTACACAACCCATCTCTCCTTGGACAATAGATAGGTACACAGCTATGACCACCTGCAGTGATGCACCCCAGTACTGACACATGTGTATGTGTGCATGACTGAGTATAGCAGTGTCTGTGTGTTAGCACATCTGTACTTGGGAATTCCATGAGGGCCTTCACAACCACCGCAACACCCATTGCCATAGTCAGTTGTGGTTGCTGCTGTATGGGACATTACATGTACCCTGTTAAGCTCCTCTCCATACTGGCTACACGAGTCTTGCAGAACCAGCACAACAGTGTTGCACAAATGGGTTGATAGGCATGGAATACCCATTGTGTACTGGCAAGTGTGTGTATGTGTGCATGTCCGTATATCTGTAGGGTACAGCATTCCGAGGCCACATACTCCTATTACAATACACATTGCCACACAGTAGTACAGATAGTGTTGTTGCTGCCCATAGGTGAGGCATGACAATGCAACACCCTACTATGCATGTGGAGTGTGCATTAGATGCATATCCCTGTAGTACCACCACTGTGATATACTATGGGTTGTATCGCATTCATGTCCAATGTGTGATGGTGAGTATGGCAGAGTGTCATCATGGGTTTCAGGGTGTACAATATCCACTGGGGGATGTGGGTGCTGTGTACACTGTCAGTACACCAAGGTACACCCGGTATATGTCCCATGTACCACGTTATGGTTACCACTGTCACAATCCAGGCCAGTTATGCATGTGCTGTGTACTGCCTACCTGTAACACATTGGACACATGGTCATGTTAGCTAGCAGCGATAGGCCCTGATCTCTTGGATATGTGTCTGCCTGTTATGTGTCCGTTAATGTGTATATGAAGGTATGTCACACTATGTATTGTCCATATACACCCATTACATCCCCCATTAGCATACTGTACATGTCTGGGGATGTTCTGCATGTAACATGTAACCTCGGACACACCTCACCCTAAACGCTGTGTGGTGTGTGCAATGTAAGCCACACACTTCAGTATCACTACATACCTAGGTAGGGGTCTAGTCACAGTGTTGCAAAGTAACAGTGTGCATGTATGTGGATGGGTCTACATCAGGTTGCAGGGTATACATGCCCCAGCGGGTCACCTGTCCATGTGGCACAGGCAATAACCGTTATACTAACCTGTGACATGTGTTCAACTGTACCGCAGATATGTCACAGCCATGGTGTCACCACAGTGCCATACCCCATTGTGGAATATGACTGCAGACCATCCTCGTGCTGACACATGTACACCTACAACACAAATGGATAGCATTATAGAGACCACAATCAACCAGTGTTACTAACAGCTATAATGCATCATTGCTGGACAACTACACTACCTGACATATATGCATTACATTTTACTCCTTACATGTTACACTGCAGTACTGTGGTACACTGTAGTACAGTCACTGTGTGCATTTGAACCATATTAGCCTGTCCCTGCATTGATGGTATGGATGACAGGGATGTGGCACAGGTATCATCATATGCACAGGACATCCTTGTGCTGACACATGTATGCCTGCAACACAAATGGATAACATTATAGAGACCACAATCAACCAGTGTTACTAACAGCTATAATGCATCATTGCTGGATGGCTGCACTACCTGACATATATGCTTTACACTTTACTCCTTGCAACATGTTACACTGTAGTACTGTGGTACACTGTAGTACAGTCACTGTGTACATCAGAACCATATTAGCCTGTCCCTGCATTTATGGTATGGATGACAGGGATGTGGCACAGGTATCATCATATGCACAGGGTGTGTGGTTGGTTTGCCAGAGGCCGAGGGTGGGCCATACATATGACACCATGTGTGTGCGAGTGGGGTGTACTGAGGTGTGCTGGGCATGGTGATGTGGTGTGTGTAGGCATGGGTTTGCCCTAGGTGTGTTTGTATAGTGTGTGGGTATGCATGCACACAGTTCTGCCATGTGGCTGCCCTACACAGGTGTTTATGGACAGCTGCAGACCATATCTGGCAGGGTGTGCAGTTCACTGCCTCTGGCCATGGACACATGGACTGTGCCTGCCAGGGGTTCCATGGGCATGTCCAGGTACAAGCCTCGATGTGCTACTCTCACCTGATGATGACAAATGTCCTCTGGTACCTGGTCCCTCCTGGGACTGGCCAGGACCACGTGCATGTGGCCTGCTGTGGTGTGGTATGAACAGTGACCCCCCCACACTGCCAGGGCTGGTACTGCCACTACAGGAGCCCCTTGGTGTCCTAGCATTACCACATTGACTGTCAGCTGTTGGTGTTGCTGGCCTATGTCCATGCGGCCGTCGCTGCACCCCCACCATATGTTCGAGCACAGACATACTACGGTCGATGAGGGCCATCATCTCACCAGACCCTCTATCCATGAGCTTGGTATAAGCACGGATGGCACCAGACAGTTCACGGAAGTTGTCACTTGCAGATGTGACAGAAGCCCTCTGCAGCCTCAGGCCCTGTTTGGTGTAATGTTCCATACGTGCCTGCACTGCCATGGCAGCCTGAAACATGCACCTGCTGGTACCAGCTATGTTGCCTCTGCCAGGGGCATGATGTCCAGCGGCCCTAGCATGAGCACCCTGGGACATATGCCTATGTGGTGCTCTGCTGGACATCTGGCTATGTCTGCTGCAACCAGACACAGTAGGCATGGTTACCACACTTTCCTGTGTTCTGTCACCAAACGCCAGCTGTCCCTCTGCTATGGCCACTGGTGATGGGGAATGTATAGGCACTGAAACTGTGTGCGGGGTTGGGGTGGCTAAAATGGGGATGTCAAATGATGGCACAGTGTCAGCCTCTGACAACCCCACCTGTGCCTCAACAGTACTATTATCATCTTCGGTGTCTGTATGGACACCAACATCAGATTCCATGCAGGAGGGACCCTGACCCACCTTGCCACCTGTGGGGGAAAACAATAAATGCACTTTAGAACCTGTACAGCATTGCCTAACAGTGCACACACACACACACACACACACACACACACACACACACACACACACACACACACACACGCACACACATGCACACACATGCACACACACACACACACATGCACGCATACATGCACACACACACACACACACACACACACACACACACACACACACACACACACACACACACACACACACACACACCACCATAATACCTACCTGTCCGTGACTTTACAGACAGTCCCACGTATATGCCCATGTGCACCCCATCCTGCATCACACTTGGTTACATACACACATTGATACCACTCATTAACATATCAGTCCTCTAAATGCCTACACAAGCAATCACAACACAAGACGTGTTACTACATTACCTGCCTGACCTGTGCATAGTGGTTTTAGATGGCTTCACTGCTGTCATTTGGTGTTCACCCTGTGCATATCCAGACATCGTGAGCATGGCCCCTATATGTGTGGGCTACTATGTTCACCTGAAAAAGAAGAAAAAGCCAGCAGACTGGATCCTTGGTATTAAATCCATTTAATATGGACAGCAAAAGAAAAAACAGACCGGTTTCGGCTGGTTAATACTACACAGTCTTCTTCAGTGTAAAACACTGTAATCAAAAGCTGTCATATATATACCAAATAAAAGTACATGATTGGTTCAGCCTAAAACTGCTCATTAAGCCCCGGTGCAAACAAACCACCTAACTTAATGATCCATTTATTTTCTTTCGAATTTAATAAAGAATGCCAACCTGTTTTATTTTGTTTTTTGCCCTTGATTATATCAATAATAGTAAATGAAAATTTAGCAGTTGGATGTATAACATGATGTTTATACAAAGCATTGTGGACTCTGCCTTTCTTAATATTACTAGTATGTTCAGAAATCCTGAATCTGAGTGTTTGTCCTACATAGAATGCCTCACATGTGCATGTAGCCAAATAAATAACCCATTCTGAGCTACAATTGGCAAAAAACCTAATATCATACACTACAGGGGAATTTTTACTTGAAAATTGTTTTGTTGTGCTCACTTTATTACAATTAACACAATGGCCACAAGGATAGCAGCCAGTTATAATGCCACCTGTAAGTATAGTTTGTCGGGATTCAGAAAAGTTAGACTCGTGAATGTTTGTAGTGATTAAAACAACTGCTTAGATTCTTACCTTTCCTAAAGGAGAAAAGGCATCTCTGGGGGATGATATTAGATGTTTCATGGTTATATTGGAAAATGTTCCAATGTCTATGTACACTCTCTATAAGATTCTCAGAGTTCCTGCCAAAAGTGGTAGTGAACCTGATTGGTTGTGTAACACTATGGTCGTGCTCCTTATAAGATAATAAATCATTCCTCTTGAGCTTGTTAACTTTGTTGCTGGCATCGAAAACATTACCCATTTTGTAGCCCCTAAATCTAAATCTGTGTATAAGGTCCTTACTCTGCTCCTGATATGAAGATTCATCAGAACAGATCCTTTTCATTCTAATGAATTGTGATTTTGGTATGTTTTTGGCAATATGTGGTGGATGGAAACTGGAGGCATGAAGAATAGTATTATATTCCGGATGTCTCCTAAACACCTTTGTACCTAGAGTATTGTCTGATAATCTGGTAACCAGAACATCCAAGAACATAACAGTCTCGGTATCCTGATATAAAGTAAAATGGAGACCCCATTTGTTGTTATTCAAATAAGCCAGAAAATCAAACAATTCCTGAAGACCCCTCCTCCAGACCAACCAACAGTCGTCAAGGTAGCGTCTCCAAATATCCAGTTGATCCAAATAAATATTATTACCGCTGTTATAAATGAGATCTTGCTCAACATAGGCCATGAATAAATCAGCATAAATAGGGGCAAATGAAGACCCCATCGCTGTCCCTTTAGTCTGCCAGTAACAAGTCTCTTGATAAAAAAATACATTATTTGTTAACACATGGGCAGCCATGTCAAGCAATAATTCAATATAATCAACTGGATATAAACCTGACGCATTTAGCCAATATGCCAAAGCCTCCAGGCCACCAGAATGGGGAATGTTAGTATAAAGGGCACTAACATCAAGGGTACACATACGCCAGTCAGGCTCAAGTTGTGTCTCAGAGATAATTTGTAGAAAGTTAGTAGTATCACGTAAACGTGAGTGTATAAGAGATAACAAAGGTTTGATTTGCTTAGTAAGATAAAGGGACAAGGGTTCTGTAATATAGCCCTTCTCTGACACTATAGGCCTCCCTGGGGGATTGATAGGATCTTTGTGTACCTTAGGCAAAAAATATATATATTGGTTCATCGGATCCTGAACCAGAAGTTGGTGCATAACTTCACTATCAATAATAGCTGCATCCCTGGCCTGAACCAAAAAATCCTCAATCTCTTTCTTAAATCTCATAGTGGGATTAATGACCATCTCTGCATAATATTTCTTGTCTGAAAGTTGTCTTTTGGCTACCTGATCATAGGCAAGCCAATTCAAAACAACAACCGCTCCACCCTTATCAGCTGAAATGATAACAATATTATGATTATTCTGTAATTCCTGTATAGCATGTTTTTCTTTCATGGAGATGTTGTTAGGTTTCAAATGAGAATCAAATCTATGAAAATGTAAATCTTTCAGAATGTTATTTTGGAATTGTAGCACCACAGGATGCATCGGAGGCGAAAATTGAGATTTATGATACACAAATTTATCATAAGCATAATTACTGTCATTATCTCCAAAAAATAATTTTAAATTAAGCAATCTACAAAAGGACACAACATCTTGTGCGTATCTTCTGGTACAAAAAAGCCTGGTACAAATGTTAAGCCTTTATTGAGAACCATCAGTTCAGTAGGTGTCAAAACATGGTCAGATAGATTTAAAACATTATGGTTAGACCAAACATTTAGCTCTGCATTGCTAGTTTGAGCAAGCCCTGAATGGTGTTTATTTGCTTTATGCTTCCTTCCACCCCAGTGGTATTTGGGCCTAAAGGGACACCAGGAGAAATTCTTTTGGGAGAGGGTGATCCTGATGCAGTCTGTAAGTCATTCTCATTACAGGACGAAAGTTCATCCGTAGATGAACCCATATCAGAGATACGACTCCTTAGTATGGATATGGGTCTTTCCTTTCAAAGGGCTTAATTGGTTGTGACTGAAACTTAACATGCTTTGTGATAGTGAAGGGGTTGCTCCCTTGGTAGTCAGATTGATCTCTATTGAATTTTTTAATTTTCTTAGATTTCAATTGTTCTTCCAAATTATTGAGGCCAGACGCTACCTTGGTAAGATTTTTATTGAAAAAAGGTTCCCCATCAAAGGGTTTAACATCATTAACTAATCCCAACACAATATTAACCTCTCTGTCTATTACACATTCATAGAACTTGGCCAAAGCTTTAACAAAAAGCATGCTGGCTTGATGTTGAATGCCAGCCCATTCATTAGTGAGTTCATCATCAATTTCACTAACAAGAGGCTGAATTCTAACTCTTAAACCACGTGGCATTATATCCTTAGCAATATACGCCTTAAATAATTTGGAGTGCCAAACATTGGATTACTGTGTTCACTCCATAATATCAGGCACTGGTGTGTCATGTGTATGCAATGCTCAGTACATGCCAGATATGCTGCTCAATCAGCCTATCATGTGACAACTGTAATATATGGGCACACTACCTGGTTTTGACTAGTACTTCCCCAATGCATCTGTAGAGCTGCATACATGGGTTGTATGTGACCTCTCTGCTGAATGTAATATTAAGGGCGCACCTGGTGTCTACCTTCCCTCTCAATGCCTGTTCTATGCTACAGACCATATTATACTATCAGCTGTCCTGTGATTACATACATGACAAGTATTCCCGGACTGTAAAGTGGCAGTCCGTGTCCATGTACTGCATGATCCCAAAGGGAGGTACTGCTGTATGAACACCTCACAATCACACATGTGTATACTTGGCCAGCCACACAAACATACTCACATGCACACACGCATCCTACATGCATCAACCTCCCTCCACTTCACCAGAGTGACCCTACAGACAAACTAACTACCCACCAGGATGCACACACACACACATACAGGTAAGGTTGCACAATGATAGTACACACAGTCCTCCTATTACCCATCTGTCAACATGCATAACATATGGTACCCAACAGCATGCAGTGCAGCTATAGTCAATCCATGCTAGCAACAGTATACATGTGTGTGATGCATGTGCTGTGTCACTAGGTGATGCCCCTTCCCCTGGATACCACTACACCCATGTACACAGTATTGCTGTGCACTTGTTCTGCACCCTGTAATGTACTGTGCACCACACCTCACAGGTGTACAGCCCATAGCTGAATGTGTACTACTGTGTCAGTTATGTCAGCTTTAATGCTCACAGCCCCTATGTTTTCAGCAACACATACCTGGAATGATATCTGGACAGATGTCAGCTGTGAATGCCTGATGTCTGATTCACAGCTCTCAACATCAGCAGATCATGTATGACCAATCCAATGCTCTTACACTGACAACCATCAAAGCATATCATGGCTATGGTGGGTGTACACACCCTTATTGATATGATGCACCCATCCTTGATCTGCCATGGGACCACATCATTGCATATCCTAAGCCCGATATTGTCCTTTACTTTTACATGCAGTGTCTACGGAATGTGTGAGATGTGTGGATGATGGCCGCAATGCATACACACTGTTTGGGCATATGTGTGCACACCCTTATCATGACGGTTTGTCACACCTCTTGTTGTGTGTGTACTACAGCAGTCACTACTCCTGGCAGGGTTATACCAGTGTGGGCCATCTGCATTTGACAGTGTATGTTCAGTCTGCCCTACACATGTCCCCATAATCTGCATGATTGCAAGGTCTACTCATGTGCACATCGCTTGGTGTTCACACACTGCCGTCACTATTGCTGTGGGGGTAGGGTTATGGCTGCCACAGGTCCTGAACCTGACTATGTGCAGATACAGCCATTCTTAGCATCCTTAGGATCCCTTCTGCAGTGCACTGTTGTGTCATGCTGACACCCCCCTCCTTCACCCTTTTTGCAGATGCATGACAAGTAAGCCCGACACATGTGTGTCACTTTGCAGTGTCCCATACACTGAACACCACATGTTACAGCCTAGTCCCAGCTGATAATGTGGACCACTGCAATGCCTTATGCCAAAGTGTATCTCTGCAGCAGTTGCCATTGTCCTACAGGTAGATACACTGGTGTTGCACTGTATATGGGTGTAGTTCCATACATGTCCCTACTGTAGGCCATGTCTCCCACCATTATGTTGCTCCCTGTGGACACATTCCGCAATGACAGGATGTTAGTTATCATGCAGATGTCTGACATACCCTTCCAATACCCCATCAGGGTCACCCCTGTGATGCCGTGCATTTCACGGCAACAATACATGCAGATGTACAGCATGCATTCTGGGTAGGTGTGTTAGATGTGTGCATAGAATATACCATTGCCATTACATGCCCAGTGTATTGGCAAGCATCTACCTAAACCATACTCACCAGCTACAGGCTGCTGCCTTGGTGGTATCCCGGAGGGACCTACATAAGAGGGTGAGAGATGCAAAGTCAGTGGCATTGCTACAGGGTGGGTGCAGTATTACAATACATCAACAGTATATTTCCACAATACCACCACATATGGACATCTGGTTATCACTACTATGCAGCAACAAAATATATCTATGACTTGTCAGATATGCATGATCTACCTGTACTGATGTGGATGTATATGCAACAATGGTCTATTGATGTGCCCTCTGGCCTTACCTGCATGCTCCTCGGCTGGTGTGTGGGTAGCACCCACCTCCACAAAGGTGTCTGGTGATTGGTGGCTGGCCGGACAGGCAGGTGCCACGAGGCTGGCCAGGAGCTCCTCCACACGTGTCAGGGGAGGATGGATGGCATGGCCCCCCCATGTCGAGGTGATCCCCCTGGACTGCAGCAGCTCGCCGATGGGCATTGCGAAGCAGGTCAGAACAATAATGCTGGACTTGCTCATAACTGCAGTTGTGCAGTCCGACATCATTGACCCTGTGGACTAGGTCGCTCCACAGGGTGGTCCACTCATGCTGATCATGGGCAGCCCAACCAAACAAGATTGCATAGTGCTATATTAGTTAATTCAGCAGGATTTCATTCTCAGCTGCTGTGTAGGCTGGCAGCCTTCCATGCAACATCGTACCTGAAAGACATAAAGATGGATACAGGTGTGAGCAAGTCATGCAGCAAGGTTTCCACAGTTCTTAATACACATCACTGTCACCCCCCACCATATCAGTGACAACAAACTGTACAGGCACCTCAATAGGTATGGCTACAGCATACCTACCAGTTGGGCAGATATTGTACTGTACAACACTTTGCAATGTGTTTGTAGCCATGTTCCCTGTGTGGACACTATCATTGCTGGCCTGTTACAGACTATTCACCTGCATGCCATTGTTAGGGCCACAATGGTTCCATATATGCCTGTGGTATGCTTGGTATGTATTTGCTGCACATCTGACATTCTGTGTTATTGCGGTTATCTATGCATGCTGTTGGACATGTTCTAGGATTGTGTAGACTATTACTACTGAAATATGTTCTATAACAGTGACACAATAGCATGTATATGTACTATTGGAGCAGAACCACCTCTCCAAATTCATCTGCCCATGTTACCAGGCCACATCACATGTGTGACCCACCTTGGTGCCTCCTCATGTACTGGTCCAGCAATACTGTCAGGTGGAACCAACCCAGGGGATGTTGTCCCCCCCAGGGGCATACTCAGACATGTTCCTGTCCTCTGAGGACAGGTCCAGGGTCTGTTCCATAATGGGCTCCACAGACATATGTGGGATGTGCTAATTCACCTTCAGACACCCAGTACACATTCACAGGGCCCACATGCTCCTCCTGCTCAGCCTGCAGGCCAGGCACCTTTGGGACATGGACTGCTGTTGTGAGTAGCAGTGGAAGGGAGGCTTATTCCCATTGTGTCCATATTAGGGCCCTTGGGCCATCCACATCACAGACTACACACACCATCCAGGGCGTTTACCCACCACATGTGTCACATACCACCCCTGTAGGCTGTTCTCTATATCTACCAACCCTTACCACCTCCACAACTATACCTGCCCTACTTCCCCATATTCCCATTCCATCCTTCACAGACAAGGGCAATGCGGTCCCAACAAGGGGTTCACATGTGACATACCCATCCATGTTGCACACACTGACAGCTGTAGATATCTGTGTGTATTTCTATGTGTGCTGTTTCCTCGCACATAGTATGCAGCACTGTGGCAGTAATATAGGGGACATGTATTTACATACATATATGTTTGTGTGTGCGTTTGTATATATGTAGACATGTGCATATAGGTATATATCTATATATGTGTAGATATATGTGATGTTGTATATATGTGCTCACACATGGGTATCTGTATATTTGTGGACATACCTGTATATATATATATATATATATATATATATATATATACACACACACATATGCATACCAATATGTGGGGTACATTCAGACATCAGGTCCACAATCTCACAACACCTTCCTGCACAGCTGCATTGTTCTGCCTTGCTACAACACAGACAGGTGCCACATATGGACACAGCCTGACATTAGGGGGTATATGTAGGGCTGGATTGCAGGTAACCCTATTACACACCTATGGCATTCATGCATGCTACAATACAGGTTACCCTTAGTATCCTGCAAGAGGTGGGCTGTGGAACCCACATGTCCATCATTATGGCATTACTTCCATCACCAGCTATTGGCCACATAATATACATGCTTCCCATTACATAACACACACTATGATGGCTTACATCTTATCAGTCAGTACTTCTCTGCACGGTTGACGGGTATGGCCCACTATCCACAGGGACGGACTCTATTGTCCTTAGCAGTTGCTCAGCTGAACATCATTACAACAACAACACCTGAAGGCACATATAAATCATTCCACATCATCTATCCCATTATTATGGACAAAATACTATGGTCAATTACATACATATATACTTCACATACCTGTTCTGGGAATTCATTCTCTCTCTCTCTCTCTCTCTCTCTCTCTCTCTCTCTCTCTCTCTCTCTCTCTCTCTCTCTCTCTCTCTCTCTCTCTCTCTCTCTCTCTCTCTCTCTCTCTCTCTCTCTCTCTCTCTCATTTGTAGGTGATGCACATGATCAGGTGATGAC
>NC_056739.1:267445764-267472336 GCF_019279795.1 Protopterus annectens
TTTCCTATGACAGTACATGCAAGAGTATTACTAACCTGCCTCACATCGCAACCTCTCCAGGCGACAGCCATGGGCCTCCTGGTTTGCGGTCCACTCACATGCAGCTGTGAAGGACATAAGAGGAATATTTAGCCATACCTATCCATAATATACATGAGCTGGCAATTATTAAACAGGTAATGAAGTGATACTTACACACTGCTGGGACCTCCCCTGTCGTCCTAGCCTCTTGGATCCACTGATCCAAGAGATCCCCCTTTCACCGCTTCAGGTCAGCATAATGACGCCTGACCTGCTCACCAGTTCAGGGTATGCCAGTGGCACTGGTGAAGTCATGGGTGAGACAGTCCTAGGCTTCCGCCTTATATTGGGAACCCTGTTACTGGTCCTGCAGCAGTCTCTGCTCATGGTCCTTGACAAGGTCTCCTGCCATGACTCTGGGCTCCTGGATGACCAAGCACTGCGCCTGGAAGCGCACTCCCTCTCCCCTCTCTGCCATGGTGCCTGCTAGGGGAAGCTACAACCAGTTATGAGATGTATTCCCACCTGTTGGGTTTAAGTAGGGCCGTTTTCCCACACTTTGCCATGATTGCAAAGTTTTGAAAAGGCTAAGCTATGGGCAGACCTGCTTACCTAAGGTTGGCATTGTTTAAAGGGGTATACCACTGGGCACATTGAGTTAGCTGGCCTGCACATTTCTTACACCTCCTAAGCTGGCCTGTGCAATGCTTAGCATTGCTTAAAATTGACTTTGCATTATATTTGCTTTTTGGCATTGATTTATTATTCATTACAACTTATATATACATATATATATATATATATATATATATATATATATATATATATATATATATATGTGTCTGGTATCCATGATTCATGTGTATGTGTACTGTATGGGGTTCTTGTGTTTAGTAGGGGACTTCAACACTCTATTACATTTACACTTCACATCTGGCCTTACTTCAGTACTCCAGTTCACATATTTATGTTATGTAGTAGGTTATAAAACATATGACTGTATACTGATTCCTTTCACATGTTCAGTTTGGTTTTACTATAGTGAGGGTTTGTTTGCTGATACCTCACTCTTATGTACTGCTGTGATGGCTTGGTGGTTAAATACTGTGACTATAGGGTCCTGGGTTCAAGTCCTGCAAGGCTGGTCATTTTGTTGCTGGGCAGAACACTGGCTGTTGGATACAGAGTGATTAAGGCACTTTTAATCACTTCTAAGCAAGTTTGCATGAGTTTGCGTGAGGGTAAGCGCTGCTAACCTCCAGTTAAATATGCTTACAGAGAGTTAGCTTCAATATTGCTTAACCTGTATGCGCATTGCTTACCCCCACGCAAATGGGCTTTAACCTGTTTACTAGTGCTTACATATGCTTACTCTTGCTTACTACTGCTTAATGCTGCTTACACTTGCTTACTAGTGCTTACTTCCACTTACCACTGCACTAATTTAGACAGTAATGTCTAATGGTTCTTGGGAAAGTGGGGGCTTTGGAAGCTGTATGGAGTTATCATTCATTACACATTTTACCTTCCATTTGTATCCATAATTCCTGTGTACATATACTGTATGGGGCACATGTGATTATCTGTGGACTTTGCAACATTATGACATTGACACCTCACATCTCCATTTAATGCAGTACTCCAGTTCACAAATATATGTTATTTAGTAGTTATGCAACTAAAATATTGGTCATAATGTGATTTGACATGGAAAATGGAATGTGCTGTACTCGAACCTGGAATGCCTGCTCATAAGGTGAATGCTCTGCCCACTACACTATTGCTATACTGCGTCATTTGCATATATCTTCCTTGTTATCCTCTTCTGCCATTTAAGCTGAATTAACCATAGCTAAGCGATGGGCAAACCTGCGCACCTACGGTTAGATTTAATCAGATTCATAAAAAAAAATGGTATGTTTATTTTGTTTGTATTTGCTATTGCTGTTGTACATGTGGGGGGATGCTGCTGGGGGTATGTGAACTCCTATGAGCAGTCTCACTCATTCTTTTGGCCTTTCTGCTGTTCTTCATTGCAGGGGCATGTATATTCTGAGAGCTCTGCTCTCAGGCACGCCCCCTGCACTCTTACACCCTCTGTGTAAGATTTGGAACTCAAGCAGCGCGCCTTCATTAATATGCATGGAGCGCTGCCATCCTGCTCCTAAATGGCCGCTTCTGTGCAGGACTAAGCTAGTCCTGCATGGAAGATTAGTAAATCTGGGCAATAGTTCAAAGGTACGGGTTTTAGCCACAGTGTCTGTTTAAAGAAGAAAGGAAAAGTGATTAAGAATCATGTCCCCTTCCAAAATTGTGCATAGCTTTGTTTTTTTACCAAACCTTTGAAAGATATACTGCAAAAAAAATATTTTTATAGGAAATGTAACATAAAGCAGGATCTAAATGCATACATATAATAATATATTATATTATATGGTAATATATGGCATTATATTATATTATGTACTAATATATGGTAATATATAATAAATGGTAATCTCAGGGTAAGTTGCTGCAGATTGTTTTTGCTAAACCAGTAGGCTCAATGAGCCTTTGGTCTTTTTTCCTAGTAGTAACCTGGGAAGACAAGACAGTTAGGTGGCCAGGTCCCTATTTGTGGGGTGGGGTGGTGCTTTATATACCTAAACTCCAGGTTTCCGAACTCACAGCAAGCTATATACATATATATATATATATATATATATATATATATATATATATATATATATACACACACACACACACACACACATATATATATATATATATATATATATATATATATACACACATATATATATATATGTGTGTGTGTGTGTGTGTGCGTGTGTGTATATATTTACTATGTGCATTACTATGATTAAGCTGTTTATGTACTAAAACATTCATGTGGTTTTGCCTATTAAATGTCTATTTTTGTTTATATTCTGGTCCAACTCCTGTAGCCTTAGCAATACCAGTAAATGGACCAGAATATCAACAAAAATAGACATTAACAGGCAAGTTCCACAGGAATGTTTTAGTACGTAAACAGCATAATCATAGCAATGCACATAGCAAATAGTTGTAACAGAAATGTTATATACTGAGCCATCAAAAAATGCAGGGACATTGCAACTTCCAAATCCAACATACAAATTTGAAAATGTGGCCTGATATATATAATTAGCAAGGGGTGTAGCGGGCACATCCCATCCCCACATAGAGGGTGCAGAGTGGGCTTGACCTCCTGCAAAAACATTGTTTTTTGATGTGTTTAGTTTCTGTCAATCTTTCTTTTTTGGACTTTTTTAATATAAACCATTTTCATGTTGGCATTAAGCAGTTTTGACTAATGACACCAGATCCATATATTTATCTATCTATTTATATATATATATATATATATATATATATATATATATATATATATATATATACAATATTTATATATATAAAGATATATAAATCTGGTTCACCCCCTTCAACCAGTGATACAAGGAATTCTTCCTTGTCTGTCAGGATGACTGAACCTGGTAAGCCATCCCCTGTGACAGAACTCTCCCTTGCAATCTTCATTCGACAGTGAACTTGGCTCATTATGCACTTATGAACACCTACCATGTCTATGTCCCACAAACTGCCACAGCTGGTCCTGTAATGTAATTGCTAGTCTGCACCCCTCTACCAATCATTCAAACGCCATGTTCCCTGAGTGCCTGCACCAGGACGTTTTTTCAGCATTGCTGACATTATCCATCCACTGTCTGCCCTATCCTGTGGTCAGGTTGCATCCTGTTCATATAGGATGAAAACAAGAATATACTTAAAAGCACTGAGAAAGCACCTGTTCCTTGTGTAATTCCCACTAAAAAGCATAAACACAGTATGCTCTGTTATGGTACCAAGTAATTGTTCCCAGCAGGCGTTAAATGTACTGCCTACTGCTGATGTGGGAGTTGTAAACACCTCTACCCAAAAGAGCATGTTACCAGTATGCAAGTTTACAGGTTATGGTATTATACCAGATAATGCATCTTGAAAGAGAATAGTCCTTACCAGTCTGCCAGTAATGCATGGTATAATACTCTCTCCAATCCAACAGTCAATTGCTGTGATAACAAAACCATAAAATATGCATTTCCAAGCAAATACTGTATATACATATTATTATTTATAATTGTTAATGTTCTGTCTTGCATACCTGGGTAACCCATGTTAGTGTGTGTGTGTGTGTGTGTGTGTGTGTGTGTGTGTGTGTGTGTGTGTGTGTGTGGTTTTCTGGTTTTCTTTTGTAGTCTAAAAGGAATTGATTCTGCAAGGGTCTCTCAGTGCTATGACAGTTTTATAACCTCTGCAGTAGTGTCGGGGGAGGGGACTCTCAATTCCTCTTGAACTACAAAAGAAAACTCTGAACAAAGGCCTGCAATTTAGTTACTTTTCTGGCTGTAGCTGGATAACTTCTAAGTATAGTGTAAAACAAGTTCTGAGCCAAACGTAGATGAGGGTGACTAGAGACAGAAAAATAGCAGTCCTTTTACAGAAGGTAAAGAAAATAACAGTGACCCTCACAAATCCCATTATATGTCAATGGCATGGGAATTTAAAGTTCATAGGTTCATAGGATGATATTAGGCTATTGGCCAGAAGGCCTTTTTAAGCCTAGGCAAGAATTTTGCCCATGTTACCTCAAAGTCAGCACCTGCTTCCCCTGTCCAGGGATCCCAGGAGTGTATTTTCTGTTTCCCATCCACTCATCCAGGTTCCTCTTAAAGAGGGCTAGAGAGGTACTCTACTTGACATGGAGAGGGAGTCTATTCCACAAATGGGGGTGTCTTTGGGACAGAAAGCTATCCCTCCACCAAGTTCTATTAATGTCACAGACCAGGCTAAGGCCTTGCATGCAGGTTGTTTGAGTGGAGTTTGTCTTATGGATATGCAGCAACTCCATCAAGGCTGGGTCTGAGATGGCCTTGCATGCCAGACACAGGTCAGGGCTTCTAGCCTATCAGTATATCATAGGTATTTGAGACCCTGGATTTTCCCTGGTTAGGAACCTCTGTGATCTCTCCAACTGCTGCAGTGCTTGGCAAGGTACATGCCAAAAGGGGCATTGTACTCGATAATGGGTCTGATAAGAGAGGAGTACAGGGATGTTATGACCTCCTTATTCCTGGATGGAATACTCTTATTTATGAGGTGGGCCATGTAGAAAGCCTTCCATACAACTGAGGCAATGCGGTGGTCAAAACTGAGGTTGATAACCTGGGTGCCCAAGTCCCTCATGACTCATTGCGTGCTTAGTACATTGGTATTAATGTGATAATTAGTGGGAATGCTATTTTCCACAAAGGGGATAATGATGCATTTCTTGGTATTCAGTTTGAGGCCATGCTTCTGGCACCAGTCATTAGTGTGATTAAGGCCCTCTTCAAGGATGTTCACATCACTAGGGTAATTTAAGACAGCACTCAGCTTGCAGTCATCTGCAAACTTGGTTAGCCACAGACCACTGGTTTTGGCTTGCACCTCAGAAAAGTATATCCCAAACAGTAGAGGCTCCAAGACCAGTCCTTGTGGTAAACCACTCATTACGGGTCTACTACTAGAGGTGGCTTCCCGTACTTTGACTGAGTGGGTTCTATCAGTGAACCAGTTAGCTACTCATCTGGTAACATATGGGTTGATGCCTAGCTGGGAGAGCTTATCTATTATTCCTGAGTGGAGAATAGTGTCAAAGGCTTTGGCTAGGTCAAGGTAGGTGGTGTGCACTGTCTTCCCCTCGTCCATGGCTTTGGTGACTGTTTCAAAGAAGTCAACTGAGTTTAACAGGCATGATCTCCCTTTGACAAAGCCAAACATGTGGGGTCAAGCATTTGGAGGTTGCCAATGTCCTTGTTTATAAGGTCCATGATAATGCATTCCATGGCCTTGCAGATCAGGCTAGCTAGGCTGATGGACCTAGAATTGCCTGAGTCAGTGGGCATTCCATCTTTGTGTAGAGGGATGACAGTGGCTGTCCTCCATTCAGCTGGGATGAAGCCGGTGCTCAGGCTTTGGTTGAATAGGGTATCTAATGGAGCTAACAGCTCATGCCTGAGTTCATGTAGGATACAGTCAGGGATGTTATCGGGTCCCAAGGAGACTGTATTTTTTGCTTTTGAGAGGGCATTAAGGACCTGCTCCCTGGTGATGAGGGGAGGGGACAGGTGCTGGGGATGTCCTGGTTTACTGATGGGGGGGCAGGTGGGTGAAGTTTTCACTGAACCTGTCTGCCAGCAGGTTGGCTGTATCTATGACATTTGTGTATGCGGTATTATTGACCACCAGTTCAGAGCAGATTTGGGTATTACCTTTGGGATTGTGGACATATGTGAAGAAGGCCTTGTGATTGTCCTTAGTGGATGTGGCCAATTTGGACTCAAAGTTACCCTTAGAGGATTTCACCAGTGACCTTATTTGCTTGTTCAGACAAAGAGAGAGATTGCTTCCAACTTGGCACCTGGCCCTTCTTGGTCCTGGACAGCATTTTTTTCCTTTTATTATAGAATTTGTTTATTGCTGCTGTCCACCAGACAGGTTTACTCTTCCTTGAGGAAGATGATTTGGTCCTGTCAGGTATTGCTGAGTCCATACAGCTATGCAGGTGCCCATATAGGTTTTTGGTGTAGGCTTGGATATTAGTGCTAGTTCCAACTGAAGGTACAATGGTTGTGAAGCTGCTTATACGTGCTCTGATGAGATTGTAGTCAGCTTTGGAAAAGTTTTTTCTTTTCAACCTGACAGGGGGGGGTCAGTGGAGATGGTGACGTCAAAAGTGATGGCTTTATCGTCACATCTTACCAAGGAGGATGACACTGCAGGGGTGCTACAGTGCCTACTCATGTTGGTTAGCACCAGGTCCAGGACAATTTCACCTCTCATAGGGGTGTTGACCAGCTGATCCAATGCATTGGCATTGACAAAGTCAAGGAATCTCTGGTTGTTCATGTTTGTGCTTGAATAGGTCTTCCACTCTATGGTTGGGTAGTTAACATCACCCAGGATTATGGTAGAGGGTTGAACCTTGATGGATTCAAGTAAGTCCAGATAGGTGGAGTGGGTGTCCTGAGCCATGGTTGGGAGTCTGTAGTTAGCTATGATTTGAATAGGTGTTTTGTCAACAGTTAACTGCACTTGGAGTGTCTCCTGTGCATCATACCATTTGACCAACCTGGAGGTGTGTATGTCTTTGATAAATATTGAAACTCCACCTCCTTTGGCTTTTTGGCCCTCTGTTTGGGGTCTGAAAGTATGGTAGAATGAGTAACCTGGTAAGGCTGTAGAGTGCTCACCACAGCTTTGAACTAGGTTTCAGTGAATGCACAAATATCAGCATCCTCCAGGGCAAGGAATGCTTGTAATGAGTGCAGTTTCATGCTAAGACTCCTAGCATTTAGCAGCCTGACCTTTACATTTCATTTAGAAGAGTTTTTCATGTTGGTAATTTTGTGCTCATGACTTTGCCTAAAAAAGGCACTATGAGGGAAGCAAGAGCCTTTGCCAGAAGCCTGAAGCCCAGGGGAGACAGATGAAGGCTATCTCTGGCAAAGCATCATGGTCTGTAAATCATGTCCTCTCAAGCTGCCAGGTACTCGATCCCCTTGGAATGACACCAGAAACTAAGCCAAGTGTTAAAGTAAATCATTTTCTGTTTGTATTGAGGCATAATTCTGGGTTATGGTAGGCTGCTGCTTAAGGCTAGGGACATACCTGCCTGGGACACATATTCAGCGAGCTCAATCATGTCTCTCTTCATATAGTCCAGACAGGTACATCTCAAGTCATTCATACCAACATGGACTATAACAGAGTCATAACAGTACCTGTTATTAAGAGACTTCAGTGCATGCGTGATATGGCAGATTCTAGCACCTGACAAGCAACTTACCATGACTTTCTCCTTGTTTAGTCTGGTAAGGGGCACATCTGTGTGTTTCATGATAGAGTTTCCTATGACTAGTATGTTGGGTTTGTGGCTGGGCTTTACAGGCTGTGAGACACAGACATGTGTACTATGTGTGATGCTTGGTGCTGTGGGTTGTGATGTGCATGTGTGTTTTTGCTTCAGATGTCTCTTTTGTTTATGTATGTTTTTGTTGAGAATCCCCACATATATAGGAGTGTGTTGTACAGATGTGGGTGGTGTTAGAGGTGTGGTGTTCGTAGTGTTTGTGCAGACAATCTTCTCAGTGCCAGATGTACTGGCTTGTGACTGAGACAGCAAGGATTCTAGGTTCTTTATGTAATTACATCTCTCACATATTGTGTTTTAGGTGGTAGTAGTAGAGCATTGTCTGTGTACATAGGGCAGTTGCTACACTGTTTCAGGATGCCCATATCAACAAGACTATCAGGAGAAACCATAGGGAATTGTCCATCCATGGTTATTAGAATCTGTGGAAGAGAGGTCAGGGATAGTACAGTGGGTACTATCTGACGAAAGTACCTATAGGTGTGAGTAGGGCTGGATAAAATCAATACAGTAGCTCTAAGCAAGGGCCTCACTTACACAGGAGTGCTGGTAAGGGAAAATGCAACTGAGATACCTCGCAAAGGGTTAAAACAGCACAGCGGTGGTGCACGATGGGTAAACAAGCACAAACCTATGCAAATGCTGGATTTAAATATCACAAAACCAAAAGTAAAATAAAAACACTGGAATTGATCAATCAGCCCTTGTCTCTGAGCTCTTAGCTCAACACCCTTTGTCAGACCAGTTCCAACCAGTTCACTTACTCCCACTAAGTGCAGGCAGGCCCTGGCCAACACAAGAGGGTGTAGCAGGAAACACAGGAATCACACAAACTGATCTGGATACAGCAAAACCTGTAACCAGACTATGCTAAAGATATTTAAACTCTGTTTAGGTCAATTTAACACAGGAAAACAGATACACTCTTAAATATAGCAGTAACAAACAAGAGCAAACTGATTTAAACAAATTAACCAATAAAAAAGCTCAAAACTGAGCCCTGTTCCAGCAGTCTTCAATCAGATAAGTTCTAACTGCACACTTCTGCCACTAGGGTGCAGGGGAGCCCTCTCCAACTCTCCAAAAAGATGGCCTGGATGACTGCTCAAGTTATAGAAACAGAGCTAGATTCAGCAGGTCAAAATCTAATCTATGCTACAGCAAACAAGGCACACCAATTCCAGAAAGAAACAGTTCAAATAAACAGGCACAATAAGCTTTCAACCAGCAATTCCCAGCTCAGAAGGGCAGAATCTACCCTCTCCTCCCACAAGAGTGCAGACCACAAACTTTCTTAATGTAAAATAACTGGCATGAAGCCCAAGTGCTTAAACCAGAACTAAGACACTTTTAGAATAACAGACACTAAGCCTTCAACTAGCAATTCCCAACTTTGAAGGATGTAAGCTACCTCTCCTGCAACAACAGTGTAGACCACAAACCTTCTTAATGTAAAACAACTGGATCAAAGCCCAAGTGCTTAAATCAAAAGGCTTAGAATAGCAGTTACAATTTAATCAGGCTACTAAAAAGCAGTAATAAATGCAGCAGAATAAATGCAATTGAGTACTTTTAAGAACAAGCAGCAAAAACAAAATAAAGTAGGAGGCAACACAAATACAGTAAAAGCAGATGAATAAAGTGCATTTTTTTATTTCCTTTTGTCTGGCATGAGTCATACAAAGCATTATGGGAAAGAAAAAGGGTTGAGGGAGAACAAGATCACGTTGATACATCAAGCCCCATTGGTACCCATGTTGTGGAAAACAGGCTAAAATTACTAATAAAACACTTACAGTGATTGTGAGGTGTTAGAATAGGTCAGGATACAAAGATATAGTGAAAAAAAACAGATTGTTAATTCTAGGGTGGAGTTTTTCTTTAAAAATCTTTTAAGTATGAATAACCCAGCATACCTCTCAACTGTACAGATTTTTGCAGAATGTCAAGATTTCTGCCTCACATCTTTGGCCTGTTTCTCATAAAACTGTGGTTTTCTAGCAAATCACTGGTAAATCATTGCAGGCTAATGTCCGAAAATAATGACAGACATTTGAGTTTCAGACTTTATGCCCTACAGAAAATTCATGCTAATCCAAAACCTGTTATTCTATCAATTTTTTAAATATTGCTCTTACAAACTTAGAAAATACCCCTATTTTGGACCTTTGTCCCCCTATTATATTATTTTACAGCTTTGTCTAGAGATGAGCAGAGGATTTACATGCTGGCCTTAGCCATAAGGGACAAAGGTGCTAAAACATTGGTAAATTTGTGGCTACCCATCCATTCATCCAGATTTTGTCTGAACTAATTAAGGGAAGTACTTTGCTTTGTCTGGAGAGGAAGACTATTCCAAAGAAGTAGTATTCTCTGAATTTATGCCCTCATTGGACTTGCGTAGTTACGTACGTCTGACAGTATAGGGTCTATTGAGGCTCTGTATGCAAGCCAGAATGTGCCCCTTGGTAGTCTGCATGACACTGAGAAGAAGGACAAGACTTTGAGACAGTCTCTGTTGTTTATATGATATAGACCCTTGATTTTCTTAGAAAGAATGCATTGGGGTCTTTCAAGGTGTATCAAAGTGTTTTGACAGGTACATAATAAGGGGACATGATACTCAATAATACACCTCATGAATGCAAAATACAGTGGAATGATCACATCCCTGGACTTTGACACTATATGTTTAGTAATAAGCTGCATAATTATAAAGCAATTACAATACATAGTAGATACATGGTGATCAAAGGGCAGTTCATTGTCTACATAGGTTCCCAGGTCCCTAAGTACTTGATCAATTTTTTCCCTCAAAAGTTTTTTATTTTTCAAATACAGTTGAATAAATTCCATAGTATTTGTATATAACATCTTAAATAACTATGTACAATATTTACATCAGCCTGACACTATAACAGAGCTCAATATATACAATTACTTTATAGGTATAACAATCCAGTTATCAGAGTTTATCTGTTCAGTTATTGTAAAGTGTCAATTAATGATAAGACTTTTTTCCATGGATTGTTAATAAATGGCTTAGGATGACTCCTTAATTCTTTAGTTTTAATTTCCAACAATGCTGTAGTCTTCAGTAGGCTGTAGAAGTCTTCCAAAGTTGGTATTTTGTTTGTATTCCATCTTCTTGTTATACACTTCCTTGAGATTGCAAGTATTGTCCAAGCTAGATACATATATGACACATTCAAATGAGGACCTTCGTACACATTTAATAATACTAGAGCTTTAGATAAGTTAAACGATTCATTAAATAAAGCTTGTAAAAAGTTTTTAATATCATTCCAAAATGGTTTCATTTTAACACAGTCGAAAAAAATGTGATTCCAATCTCATTGTGTATTTGCTCACACCTCCAACATATTCCCTTTATGGAAGAATTAATTTTAGTAATTCTATCTGGAGTTAAGAATGCTCTGTGCAAGCATTTCCAATTAACAACTTTCCAGTACTGTGTAAAGGATGTGTTTTATTTATAATAAAATATTTGATTTAATTTCTTCCGTTAGCTGTAATGACTGTCCAATATGAGGATTTGGGTGTTGTTTTATAATTTATCAATATCTTGTAAAATTTCGAAATACTACTTTCCATGTCATAATCATTATATATGATTTCATATACATATTTCGTAAGTTTAGGTATTTCTTTAAATGAAGAATTACTAATTATTCTACATAAATCTTGCAAATACATCAGAATGCTTTGCATAGTTAGTCAATCTTGTTGTGGAATTTTGTATGTTGTTTCTATTGTTTGCATATCCAGTAGTTTTAGTTCTTTGATACATTGAAACCAACAAACAAATCCTTTCTGTTCCCAGGAATTAATTCTTTCTCTGTATATTTCATGTGGATAGCTCTTTGTAACTATGAATGGTGTTAAAATATCAAACGAGATTTTTAAATCTTTATTTGAATTAATGATTTCCTAAATGAGTCAATGTAATAATTAATCATACGAGTTTTAGTGGGCTTAGTTATATTATATTGCATAATAATACATAATATGTGCCATGGCAAATTGTTTTTATCTGTTATTTAATTTTTTTTGTAAATCAAATTAATTTATTGATATTACAGTTAGTAATTCTTTCCAATTTGCAGAATAATTTGGACTTATCCAATCTGAGATGTTTTAGATATTGATGCTTTTATATATGCTTCTATATCAAGAAAGTTTAATCCTCCCTGTTTCCATGATCTGATATGATGTATTAAAGCTATTCTGTTTCTTTTGGAAAACCATAAAAATTTTATTAGACATGAGTTTATTTTTTTAAGTATATTCCTTTCTGGTAACAGTTATATTGCCAAGGCTATATATAGGATCTTGGGCAGTAAAACCATTTTTATTAACTGTAGTCTATCTTCAAATGTTAATATTATTTTGTTCCATTTTTTCCACAGATATTTTAATTGTATTGATGATATTATTGTAGTTTTTTTAGACTAATTCATTATTATCCTCGCATAACTCAATTCCTAGATATTTCAAGGTAGAGTCTTGTTTCCCTATAATGTAATTCCCCATCTACAATTCTTTTTTTTTGTTTTATTTAAAAATAAAAAAAAATTGATTTTGATTTATTGAAATGGAGTCCTGAAGTCCTGTAAAATGTGTCAATTAAAATATCTAATTCTTCTAATGTCTCTTTTGTATTGTATAATGTTAATAATATGTCATCAGCAAAGAGCATTACTTTAGAATTGTATTGTTCATAAACATCTACTCCTTTGATGTTTGTATTGTTACATATTGAATCTGACAATATTTCAATAGCCAAAGCAAATAGAATCGGTGACATGTCATCCTTGTTTAGTACCCTTTGTTATATGCATAGATTCAGAGGTGAAAGGACCTAGCTTAACATACGCTAAATTATTTGCATATGTATATATATTTAGTAGATGAACAAAGGAAGGAGGAAATTCAAATAACACCAGAATTTTGAATAAATAGTCTCAATTTAGGGAATCAAAGGCTTTCTTTATATCTAAGCCAATTATGAGTGTTTCTTGATTTTGTTTATTAATATAATATTTAAGAGAAATTATCCTTTTAATATTGCCATGTGTGTGTCTATGATATAAAAATCCAGTTTGATCATTATTTATTGTTTTGGATAGTGGTATTTTCATTCTGTTAGTTAATATTGTCATAATTATCTTATAGTCATTATTTAATAATGATATAGGTCTATGTGAGGTAGAGAGGTTTGGGGATTTGTTTTCATTTACGATTGGTGTGATTAAGGAATATCTCCAAGAGGGTGGTATTAAAGCTTGTGACTGAATTTCTAATAGAGTCTTTGAAGGAAAAAGTTTACATATTTCCATAATTATGCCATCTATACCTGGAGCTTTATTATTTTACACTCTTTTATTTTATCTGTAATTTCTTTGTAGGATATGAGTGCTTGCAGATCTAGTTTTAATTTCTCTGGTATTTTTTTATATTAGAACATTTTTCATCTAGATTTAATTGATCAATATGTATATTTTCTTTTTGGAAATGTTCCATATAGTGATTTCTATAGGCATCAAGAATGTCACCTATATCCGAGACATTTTTCCCTTTCTTTTTATGGAAGATACTTTTAATGTTATTAGCTTTTGATTGTATTTTGATTCTTGTGGATAAATTATGTAGATATTTGGGAGAAGTGGCCAAGGTATTAATTTTTAGTTTTTCTAAAGCTAAACTAGTTTTATGTGTTAGAATTTTGTGGTATTTATTGTTTAATACTTCTTTCTTTTTCATCTCCAAATGATTTTGATTTTTTCATCTTTTACTGACAAAAGTTTGAATTGTAGATCTAATAATTCAGAATCCCATTCCCTGATTTTTTTTATACCAAGTTAGGGTTTTGCCATATATGTAAGCTTTTAATGAGTCCCATATCATTATTTTATTTATCTCTGTGGTGTAATTAATATCTAAGAAGAACAGTAATTCAGATAATAACCAGGGTTTGAACTCTTTAATTTTAGTTACATATGCTGGAATTCTGGAGTTAAGGATTAATTGTTTGTACCCATTTTGAAGTTTTAGCATCAATGAATCGTGGTCTGAAAAGGGGCGGAGAGTGATTGAGAAATTAATGATTTTAGAGTGTAAGTCATGGGCAGCAAATATTTTATCTATCCTAGTTTATTTACCAAATCTGTGATCTTGAGGGGAAAACAAGATCTTCTTTAAATTTGAAAGTATCTACAAGATTAAATGATTCTTCCCACTTGTTTAATGCTTTTAATACAGCAGATGTACACAGTGGTCTTTTATTTGTAGTTTCAGAAATATCAAATATACAGTTAAAATCTCCTCCTAATATTAAGTTGCCTTTATAATTATTGGAAATGAAATCCAAGTGTCTTTTAACAGTTCCTGATCCAATGCCTGGGAACCAGTATAGATTGGCTAGGGTCCATATTCTGTTATTATATTTAACTATTACTAATGGCATAAGGCCTTCTTTATCTTCATACTTATAAATGTTTTCTGGGTTAATCACATTTGTTTTTCATAAAATTGTTAACCCTTTTGTCTTTGTCTTATAAGTGGATTGTGCCGATATCATATATTCCTTAGGATTCCATTTGTAATTGTCATTTGTTTTGAAATGAGTTTCTTGAAGGAAGACAATTTGTGCTTTGTTCAGTTTTAAATATTTCAGCAGATTTGATCTCTTGCTTGGATTGTCTAAGCCATTGGTATTTAAAGATAATAAATTTAAATCCATCTTAGGTTATTTAGACTATGTATTTTTTGTTTTATTGTGACTATTAAGCATTTTCCTCTGATAACTATAAAGTATATGTTTGAGCTTTTAAAGGATATTATACTTTGAGTGTTTACCAATAAAGTAATGTTTTGGTCAGGCATACTAAACATATATTTGTGAAATAACAAATTTAAATTAATAAATGTTAATAAAACTAAGATTCGCACTAGCCATGGAATGACAATCATTCCTAATCTGACAGATAAACCTAAGTCCATCAGATTATCACTTATACCTAGACAATCCAGAACATCTGAGCTTCATAAATTGAATTATCATATGGAGAATATTTGTAATAGGAATAAGCAATATTTATATTATTTTGAACAGATATAGTACTATTGTAGATTAGACAGAATTCTAATACAATATAAATGTCTACTTATTGTATAAGTAAATAATATTTACATGAAAGATAAATGACAAGCAATTCAATCATAGTGAAGTAGGATGTATCATATATAAAACCTCAGTAAAAGATTATAGCACACAGATATTTAACATATTAACCCGTATTGCTGTATTTCAAAACTTATTACTTAATATAAATAGATAGTAATAATATTTATACCTAATGTTAATAATACAATGTATTTTACTGGATATATCAGAAGTTGTATTTCATTGTTCACCAGCATTTAAGTAATCACTTTGTTGCTAACTTACTTAAAGCATCAAGTTTGTTTTATGTGAACATTGATGAAAGTTAGTGCATTTTAATTATCGGTGTATCCCTCTTCCCCCCATTTCCTACACATAAGGATTTTCATATCTGTCATTTCTTATTATAAAATGAGTGAAATTATAAGTTAAAAACAACTTCACCTATTGTGATTAATGATTACAAGTTCCCTTTCCATATTCATAAATTGCCATTTTATGGCATATACTGAAAGTTTTTAGATTTAAATGGCAACATTCTATTTTGTATAATCAGCAAAGGTTAAACTGAGTGATTATTGTCAATTTAATACTATTTGTTCAGAATGTGATTGTTACATTCTGTGACATTCCTAGTTCAGGCATCTATTGTTTCCCTTGAACAACTTTGTCAGTTTGATGTCATGTATAAAACATTAGTTACCCTGGTAACTGCTTAAGTATTATATATGGTCAAGATGGGTTACAAAAACTACAATTCAAGTTAAAGCAATTATACGACTTTTTATGCATATTTACTTATATAAGAAAATCATCATGCTTCCCCTTGATGTTCAATATATTGTATGTCATTTATGACAAGTTAAAACAGTAGTGTTATTATACTCAAGCCCATGTTATTAAACTGTCTGTTGTCAATTTAATACTATTTGTTCAGAATATGATTGTTACATTCTGTGACATTTCAAGTTCAGGCTTCTATTGTTTCTCTTGAACAACTTTGTCAGTTTGATGTCCTGTATAAAACATTAGTTACCCTGGTAACCGCTTAAGTATTATATATGGTCAAGATGGGCTACAAAAACTACAATTCAAGTTAAAGCAATTATATGACTTTTTATGCATATTTACTTATATAAGAAAATCATCATGCTTCCCCTTGATTTTCAATGTAGTGTATGTCATTTATGACAAGTTAAGACAATAGTGTTATTATACACAAGCCCATGTTATTAAATCCTATCTTTAATATCTAAATTCAGCAGACTGCTTCATCGTATATGACGACTATATATTTTATGTCTAGATTTACTAAAATCATACATTACATAACTATTGTGTGTTTTTTTTTTATTTATTTTTTTATCAAGAATCAACTTGAGCTAAACAAAGTGTTGGGAGACCATCAATATGTGTACATGTGGTTTAAAACAGCCATATTTTTTTAAAACCAAAAGCTTCATTGGCGAGAATCATCTCAGAGGCTCCTTAGAGCTGTTAAGCATTATTGTCACTCTGTCTCCGTTACCATAGCAACCTGGGAGTGTCTGTTTCTGTTAGTGTGTCTGTCTACTGCATACCAGAGGCTCGCAATGCATCTGAAGCAAAGCTTCACTTCAATGCAACTTCCAGACTAAATTTCCTCCCTTTCAGCGAGGCAGCAGCCAGGAAGAGAACAGAGAGCAAAGAGATAAAAAAAAAATCCCAACAAGCCGCCACAACAAGAAACAACACACTTGTCCAGCCCTCCCAACTCTCACTCAGCAGATGTACAAACAAACCATTCTCTGCCAAAATATCCCAAATCACAGTTCTATCCACCCCTTCCCCTGGATCCAGGCTAAAACACCAAATGTATCTTCCTAATACACAAGCACCAGTAATCCTTGATCACAAGCCGCAACACACAACTTCCTGGAGACAAAATCAGCAACACACAACAGCCACCAGACACAGCTGCATCCACATACACCATGTCAGGCTCAATCAAACAGCACTCAAAGCCATGATACCTGCTATAATTGACATTGATTATGTTTAGACAGAATAACAATGATATGTGTACTAGCTGCCAGACACAGCTGCATCCACTCACACCATATCAGGATTGATCAATTAGCACTTGTAGCTGTGATACCTGCCATAATTGATATTAATCATATTTAAACAGAATAATGATGACATTTGTACTAAGAGCTTGCTACTATTACTTAAACAGGATAAACATGACATTTTTAAATCATACTCTAACTGAAGAAGTCATTAGTCTCCATGACAGAATTTTTTTTCAAAACACTCTACTGTTACTGCTATTATATATGCCCCAGGATTTACTAATCTTCCGTGTAAGATTACATTAGTCTTACACGGAAAAGCCAGTCTAAGACTATGATGGCAGCGGGCCATGTATATTAATGAGGGCGCGCTGCCTCAACTCTAAAGCTTACACGGAGTGTGGACAAGTGTAGGGGGCATGTCTGACTGCCGAGCAGTCCAAAAATCCACACCCCTGCAATTTTGAAACTCGGGAAATGTCTAGTTACATGAGCGAGTCCGCTCACATGTGTACATTCTAACACTACACTCCCCCATATATTAAACCCTGTACAAATATAAAAAGTAATAGAAATGTTTTTTTTTTTTTTCATTTCCGATATAGCTGCCCATATTTGCGCGTGTTTGCACGGGTTTGCTCATTGCTTAGCTACAGTTAGCAGTTTAGACACCGAAGAGGATAATAAGAAAAATATATGCAAATTAAGCGAAATAGCACTAGCGTAGTGGTTAGAGCCTTCGCACAAAGAGGAGGCATTCCCGGTTCGAGTCCCACCACTACACATTCCATTTTCTGTTAGAAATCTGTATACAAAAATATTTCCTGACATTTATTATTTAAAGTTTTACAAAAAGCATTGAAATGTTGTGTGTAGTAGTGAACGAATTTTATATATATATAAATATATATATATGTATATATATATATATATATATATATATATATATATATATATATAGGAAGGTGAAATGGTTATGCATACTGATGCATGAGTAACTTATTTTAAGCAATGTAAAGCACTGCTAAGCATATTTTACCAGTATTGAGCATATTTATATTTAATTGCTCGTAGCTGAGCACTGCATTAACTAGCACAATGTCTTTGCGTTGAGCTGCGCATCGCGCAAACTAGCCCAACCAGAGCATGTTTGCGAGTAGCTGCGCACCGCGCTAACCAGCGCAACGTTGGGCAACGTCGAGCAACGTCGGGCTACGTCGGGCAATGCTGAGCAAAGTCGGGCAAAGTTGAGCAAAGTCGGCTAAACACGGCCACACCTCCTTTACTGTACCTTAACCATTCAGGTCTGGCCAGTAGGAAAATAAAAAGCAGTGACAGGGCTCGAACTTGGGATACTGTGCACTATAGTCACAGTATATAACCACTAAGCCATGACAGCATTTCATAACCATGCACTTTCAACAGACACATATCTATCAAAGGAATATTAAACATTGCTAACATCAGCTAAGCAGGTGTGCCTACAGCTGAGTTTTTTCAAAACTGGCCAATCACAAATAAATGTGGGAAATGAGGCATATTTAAGCTCCACAGGTGGGCATACCTACCATAACTGGTTGTAGTTCCCTTCTGCAGTCAGCATGGCTGGTGATGGAGAAGGCACTCGATGTTGAGCGCAACGTTGGGGCATTGAGGAGACCAAAGTAATGGTTTGGCTCCTTGTCCACAATCATGAGGAAAGACTCCTGTGGGGCCAGTACCAGGGTACCCAATACAAAACAGAGGCCTGGAACTGTCTAGCTCATGATCTCACCAGTGCCACTGGCGTTCCTCGGACTGGTGAGCAGGTCAGGCACCATTACTCTGGCCTGAAGCGACGTAAGGAGGATCAACTAGACCAGTGGATCCAGGAGGCCTGTGTGATGGCAAATGCCCCAGTACTGAGTAAGTAGCCATTGTATTAAGTAGTTAGGAATTGCTATACTTGTCTATACTATGGATAGGTATGTCTCAATATCACTGCATTTATTTGACAGCTGCAGGTGTCCAGGCTATGAATCAGCAAGCCCATGAAGATAGGCTGCAAAGGCTGTGTCACCAGGCAGGTTAGTAATTATTCTGCATGTACTGTTATATAAAATAAATGATAGAGCCTTCAAAAAAGTGTTTTAACCCAATAAATAAAGGTGTAATAATTCTTTAATAAAGGTATAATTCCTGGAGTGCGTCTGTGTGATTTTCTTTGATATGTTGTTGTACTGTTGCATTTTAGAAATAGTACTGTTGTATTAAGCAGTGTTAACCCACACTTGGGTAGGCCCATATAAAGTGGATGAAGGGAGTGCCAGTAGCTTTTATGCATATTTACAGCCCTCAACTGTTGGTTCATGCCCAGCATGCACAGGTTAATCTGGCACATGAGTAGCTTGGTATTGTGTTCCCCAGAAATGTCAGTGTGCTGCCAGAAATGTAGGGAGCTGTTAACATATAACTGATAATTTCACCTGAACATATCTAGATAATTATATGAAAGTAGAGCTGTCAGTGTACCATCTCAGCAGTAGTGTGTGTGTGTGAGCAACTCTCAAAATATGTAGCAGTAACATCTGCATCCTGGACAGTTTGTATGTCAGATACAGCTCATGTATATAATGATCTAGCAAAATCCAATTTCACAATAGAAGGACATTGGGTAGTGTAATAATACATGTAAGGGACATATAACTGCAGTTAATAGGAATGTAGTGTAAACTAGAAGGATATATAAGTTGTTAATTGAGCTATCTTTTTCCACCTTACTGTATGTGCATAAAAAATGCAATTCCACACCTCAATGGGTATGTCTAATCTCAAAACATTTGTTGGGACATATGTCCTATTGGTTTATAAATATTTGCATTTATTTCTATGCATGTGCCCTGTTCAAATACCACAATATTGGCGGCCTATTGCCATCAATTAAACCTGCATGCTGTTGTAATGTCCACTATTGTTCTATATATGCATGTGTTATGCTTGCTTTTCAACTGTTGAAACTCTGGTGTGTTGGGTTAATGGGAATACTTCTGCATGCTGTTATAACTTACTGGGAATGCTGTTGACTGTTACTAACCCATATCTTTATTAAATTCTCCAAAACATAGTTCGTATGGGAAGGCCGGTCCCAGCGGACCCACCTCTCCCACCTCAGCTGGCCATGGCACCTGGCACCGGCTGGGCCGGTGCCCAGCCTGGGACCTCCTCCTCCATTGGCCCTGTGCCACCTTTGGGTGGAAGTGCTGCAGGGGATAGGGCTTGGCCCCCCTGTGCAAGCATGGGCAGAGGAGGGCCACCTATCACCCTTCGAACGGTCTGGGCTGTAGTGCACAGAGAGATCAAGTGTTCTGTTGCAGAACATCTACGCCAGCTTGAGGCACGAGTGGCACAACTCCCAGGTCAGCCTGCCCCTCCTACACAGCCCCCAGCACAGCCACCCTTTGGGCTGTGAAGGTGCAGTGGTGACTGCCCATGGGTGGGGATCTCAGTTCCACTGTTGTCATCTGTGGGCTCATGGGTTTGCAATTTCCAAACATCCCTCCCCGTCAATGGTGTTCACCCACCACATGTGTCATATTCTGCCCCTGTATGTGTCTTGTTTGTCTTATCTGTTTACCTCCCCAACCTAACCCCCCAAATATACCTACTTCTCCTACCCCACATTCCACTCTCACTTGAAAAAAAGGGCAATCTGCTCCCAAAAAAAAATGACGCCCCATACATAGCTGCTCATTTTGCACACATGTCCCCTGGACATATAAAATGTAATTCAATTGGCATTACAACATACTTTGTTGTCCTCACCCCTCTCTCAGGGGTTGAAGGTTTCATATTTACCTCCAAATGTATTCCATATGCACAGCTGTTGCTGTTAAAGAAATGGGCAGCTATGGACCTTCCCTACACACATCCTGCACATCCCGAGCTATTTTCCCTACTGTCCTTCCCTCTTTGTGCCCCTTTTTCACCACTTCCCTTTCTCCCCATTTTTCTTTTCTCTCAAAGAAATGAGCGCGGAGGTTAGCAGGAGTAAGCACTATTAAGCAGTAGTTAGCGGGTTTGCGTGAATGTGCGCTTGTTTGCGCTTAGCTAAGCATTGCTAAGCATCACGCAAACCCGCCTACAACTGCTTAAAAGTGCCTTAGTCACTCTGTATGTGAGGGCCCTTGTTCTGCTCAGCAGCAAAATAAAATACCTCTGTCAGTCTCGAACCCCAGACCTTGTACACACTACACTGCATGAAGTACCACTAAGCCACGGTAGATATACAACAAGTTGGTGCTGAAATAAATATATCATGCATCAGAATGAGTGAATGTAAAGGAAAAATAGGAATGCCATACCACACAACTTGTTCTGTGGATCTTTACCAACAGTTGTTGTGGGATTACATTACAGGACTGTGATAACAGAAGCAGCCATTCTAGCAGGAAATAATGTTACACCATCACTTTACAACCGCCACACAGTATCATAGCAGGACAAACACTGGCATATCTGTATAGGGCAGAGGCCATACCTCCCAACTGTCCCTAATTTTCAGGGATGTCCCTGATTTTGAAACAAAATTTAGCTCTGTCCCTCTGAATCCCTCCGAAAACTACTGACTTTGGCCAGAAAGGTGGTGAATTACACGTAATGAGTAATGACAATAATTAAGAGTTAGACACTTCTTTTACTTCAAAAAAAGTGTATTAATCCATATGCTCTGGTTCTCTCAAAGTCTCAACTTAATGGCACTAATATTTTAAAGGTGTCCCTGACTTTTTCTCTACTTTTCCCTGAGTCTGTTCAAATGTGTACCTGAGTGTTTGAGAGGTCTGGCAGAGGCAGAAACACAGAGGTATAGCAGCCTTTCTGCTGTTACACACTGTGCAAATAGCTTTGGAAGGAGTTCTGGAAGCATGCAATTATGTAGAAATACAACACTGAAATACAAAAGGATGTAGCCATGTACTGGTAGCAACCAACTGTAACAATGCCATTGCTCTAGTGCTGAAAAGACCTGTGTGGTGCACATACAAAGAATAACAGGGTAATCTCTTTCTATCATGTGGATAGGTACACAGTTGGGAGTTACACAGACAGACTACTTGCCTTGATAAACTAACATGTACACAGCAACCCTGTAAGTCCAGCAAGATAAAATCCACACAATAATATGTACACTCTCTGTACTTCTGCACCCCTACCCAAATGTAGAATATACCTGTATGTGCAGGGTCTACCAAGGATGTAGGTAAGTATACTCACAGTACTGAAATGTGTCCAGTTTTCTTGAGCAGCTTGTGGTAATGTCAACACTAAAAAAGCACAAACTGTTTAGAACTGAGTAAATGAATATTCACAGTATAGCAGTTCACAAACAATTCTTGTGCCAAAGGAATACATCTCAATAACTAGCTTTGTATCGCAGTTAATTGTAAAATTTGAAAAGAAAGTACATCCCCCCATGTATCTTGGGTTAGCATTTTGAGGGGTGAGTACATTTCTACACTGACAAGTGTGTACTGGTAGCAGCAACATTTAGGTCATCATCATCATCATTCTCTTTCGGCTTTTCCCGTTAGGGGTCACCACAGCGGATCATCTCTTTCCATTTCTTCCTATCCTCTGCATCTTGCTCTGTCACACCAACCGCCTGCATGTCCTCTCTCACCACGTCCATAAACCTTATCTTAGGCCTTCCTCTATTCCTCTTACCTGGCAGCTCCATCCTTAGCATCTTTTTCCCAATATACCCATCATCCCTCCTCAGCACATGTCCAAACCAACGCAATCTCGTCTCTCTTGCTTTGTCTCCAAACTGTCCAACATGAGCTGACCCTCTAATATACCGATTCCTAATCCTATCCATCCTAGTCACACCGATTGCAAATCTTAACATCTTTAACTCTGCCACATCCAGCTCTGACTCCTGCCTTTTGTCAATGCCACTGTCTCCAACCCATATAACATAGCTGGTCTCACTACACTCTTGTAGACCTTCCCTTTCACTCTTACGGATACCCGTCTGTCACAAATCACTCCTGACACTCTTCTCCACCCATTCCACCCTGCCTGTACTCTCTTCTTCACCTCTCTTCCACATTCACCATTACTCTGAACTGTTGATCCCAAGTACTTAAACTCGTCCACCTTTACCAACTCTACTCCCTGCATCCTCACCATTCCTCTACCCTCCCTCTCATTTACACACATATATTCTGTCTTAGCCCTGCTGACCCTCATTCCTCTGCTCTCTAGAGCATATCTCCACCTCTCCAGAGTCTCCTCAACCTGATTCCTACTCTCACTACAGATCACAATGTCATCTGCAAACATCATAGTCCACGGGGCCTCCTGTCTGATCTCATCTGTCAACCTGTCCATCACCACTGCAAATAAGAAAGGACTCAGAGCTGATCCTTGATGTAATCCCACCTCCACCTTAAACGGATCTGTCACTCCCACTGCAGTCCTCACCACTGTCACACTACCCTCGTACATATCCTGTACCACTCTTATGTACTTCTCTGCCACTCCCGACTTCCTCATACAATACCACAACTCTTCTCTAGGCACCCTGTCATATGCTTTCTCCAAGTCTACAAAGATGCAATGCAACTCCTTCTGACCTTCTCTGTATTTCTCCATCAACACTCTCAGAGCAAACATTGCATCTGTAGTGCTCTTTCCTGGCATGAAACCATACTGCTGATCACTAATCATCACCTCCCTTCTTAACCTTGCTTCCACTACTCTTTCCCATAACTTCAAGCTGTGACTAATCAGTTTTATCCCTCTGTAGTTACTGCAGCTCTGCACATCACCCTTATTCTTAAAGATAGGTACCAAAACACTTTTCTCCACTCCTCAGGCATCCTCTGACTTTCCAAAATTTCATTAAACAATCTAGTTAGAAATTCCACTGCCATTTCTCCTAAGCACCTCCATGCTTCCATTGGTATGTCATCTGGGCCAACAGCCTTTCCATTCTTCATCCTCTTCATAGCTGCCCTTACTTCCTCCTTGCTAATCTGTTTCACTTCCTGATTCACTATCCCCACATCATCCAACCTTCTCTCTCTCATTCTCTTCATTCATCAGCCTCTCAAAATACTCTTTCCATCTACTCAACACACTCTCCTCTCTTGTGAGTACCTTTCCCTCACTATCCTTTATCACCCTTACATGCTGCACATCTTTCCCAGCTCTGTCCCTCTGTCTAGCTAATCGGTACAGGTCCTTTTCTCCCTCTTTAGTGTCCAATCTCTCGTACAACTCTCCATATGCCCTATCCTTAGCTTTTGCCACCTCTCTCTTTGCCATCGCCTCATCTCCTTATACTCATGTCTACTTTCTTCATCTCTTTGACAATCCCACTTCTTCTTCGCCAGCCTCTTCCTCTGTATACTCTCCTGTACTTCCTCATTCCACCACCAGGTCTCCTTGTCCTCCTTCCTCTGTCCAGATGTCACACCAAGCACCTTTCTAGCAGTCACCCTTACTAGTTCTGCTGTAGTTACCCAGCTATTCGGTAACTCTCCACTGCCTCCCAGTGCCTGTCTTAACTCTTCCCTAAACTCCACTTCACAATCACCCTTTTTAACTTCCACCATTTAATCCTTGGCACAGCTTTCACATTCCTCCTCCTCTTCTTGATCACCAACGTCATTCTACATACCACTAATCTATGCTGCTTAACTACACTTTCACCTGCCACCACTTTACAGTCTCCAATCTCCTTAAGACTGGCCCTCCTACATAGTATATAATCAACTTGTGAGCATCTTCCTCCACTCTTGTACGTCACCCTATGCTCCACCCTCTTCTTAAAATACGATTCACCACAGCCATGTCCATCCTTTTCGCAAAATCCACAATCATCTGACCTTCTGCATTCCTCTCCTTAACACCATACCTACCCATCACTTCCTCATCCCCTCTGTTCACTTCACCAACATGCCCATTAAAGTCCGCTCCAATCACTAGTCTCTCACCCTTGGGTACACTCACCACAACTTCATCCAACTCACTCCAAAATTTCTCTTTCTCTTCCATCGCACACCCAACTTGAGGAGCATATGCACTAACAACATTCATCATTACACCATCAATTTCGAGCTTCATAAACATCACTCGGTCAGACACTCTCTTCACGTCTAAAACACTCTTGGCAACATTTAGGTCTGAGTACAAAATTTAAATCACTGGCTACACCCCGGCTTCTGATATAAGAACTATACCAACCTTCTGTGTTAAACAATGATGTCCACAGCAAACAAGGATGATCTCCATCTTGGAAAGCTGAAAGGGCCACGCCTATCTGAGTTAGCAATTTATAGTACTGGGTTGCTATGACAGTGATTACTGCAATTACTACACAGCAGGCTGCATGCAATTAGCAAATGGTGGCCACTAATCGGTGCAGAGGCCATCACATGCTCATGTGCAAATACCTACAAAAGCAGGCTGTAATCACTGACAACAAACTCAATCACTCTATTGCAGAGACTGACAGAGAGAGAGAGAGAGAGAAAAGGAAAAAAAAAGAAATAATACCAAATCATACAAATGAAAGGTATGTGACACATATGTATTTACTGGCATGTAGTAGATGTTTTTGAAGAGTAGTCTACATAATGTGAACCATTCATATGTGGCAGCAGTACTTATCTATGCACAGATGTCCTGCTTAACTACTGCTATGGGCAATACAGTGTGTACCTGTGGGCAGTGGAACACACCTGTGAAATGTGTAGCTCAGCATTAAATGTCAAGGATCTGATCCATGTTATCTGTGTTCTGTACAGTAGAGTGGCCAATGGCTGTTGGGGGGATTAGCGCTGCCATTATATAAACATGGGTGTGACAGAGCAACACATGCATGATAGTCATATTAAAGTGTAGCTTAGCATTGGCAACTGCTGTAGCAGTCTAGTATGCTTATCTAGCATTTGTAGCTATATATATACCCCCTCTAATGTTAGTGTGTGTTCACATGTGACACCTGTTTGTGTTGCAGCAAGGCCCAACAGTTCAGCTGTGAGGTCCAGGGACTTACAACAGTGTGGACCTTGTGTGTGTATGCCACACACATATACGGAGAAATATATATGTGTCATATATATTCACATCTGTATATGTGCATAGAGCAGGGGACATATTGCAACTGTTTGTGAAGGGTGGAGATATACCTGTTGGTGAAGGTTAGTATGCATATTTGTATGTAGGTTTTAGTGTGTGACAAGCAAGACAGCATACAGTGCTGGTATATGACATGTGGTGGTTAAACAGTGTGGGTGGTTTGTTCAGTTTGCAATGTTGAAGCCAAGTTTT
>NC_056739.1:267472836-267727836 GCF_019279795.1 Protopterus annectens
CATTGGCTCCCCTTTGACTGACTGCATTACTTCAGCCGATTATTGTACTTGATCTTCTTGTCTTCATAGTGTGGCATCATGCTTGGTGAGGGTGAGATGTTAGGCAGGGTCTTCATGTTTGCATATACTAGATGATGTTACATTGCTTGACACATGGCAATCATGCCTCAGGTGGTGCTGCAGGGCTGCCTCTGTTGGATGCACATACTACACTCCCTGTACATGTTTGAGAGCAGGTTGTGTCATGTTAGGCATCCCTGTTACTATATGAGTGCAGTATCATTCCCAGGGTTCCTACTGTGCCAGTGTATGTGCTATGCGTTGCCTCTTTGCCAAGGCCAGGGCATACTGGGCACGCCTCCTTCTGCCTACTGGGGCAGGCTCAGGTTGTTCCTCCTCCGAGTCACGCTCTGCCTGTGATGGCCTTGGCAATGGTGGGGGGCTGTTTGGCCCGGCCCTATGCTGGTCCTGCTGCAGCTGTTTTCGCAAGATCATATTATGTAGCATAGCGCATACCATGACAATTTGGGTACATGTAGTTGGTGTGTACTGCAAGGCTCCACCAGATGTGTCCAGACACCGGAACCATGACTTGAGCAGCCCAAACACACGCTCTATCACATTACATGTTTGTGCGTGTGCCTCATTATGGCGTTCCTGTTCAGGTGTGTGTGCGTTTCTGATGGTTGTCATCAGCCACGGCTCCAGTGCATAACCTGCATCCCCCACTAGGTGTCCATGTGGGATGTCCCCATTGGCAAATGTCTGGTACAGCTGCATCAAATGCCAGATGTGGGAATCGTGATAACTCCCAGGGCAGCCAGCACACACATTCATTATTATGCCCTGGGCATCACACACAACTTGGCAGTTGATGGAGGGGAAGCCCTTGCGGTTAATGTAGGCCCTACCCCGCTCACCTGCTGGTGCTTTGATGCGTATGTGCATGCAGTCTATAGCACCCAGTACATCAGGGTATTCCGCTATTTGCTGGAAGAGACGCATATTGCTGGCCAATACCTCACGGGCATTGGGGAAATATACATGATCACCGACATGTGCTGACATGGCATCCAGGAACTGATGTAGTACCCTGGAGGCTGATGCCTGTGATATCCCCATCATATCACCAGTTGGTCTCTGTAAGGTACCTGTTGCTAGTATTCTTAGGCCAACACATACCTTGGTTTCCACTGGGATGGGTTCCCCTCTGTTGGTTCTGTGTGTGAGGCGTGGCCTGCTCAGCTCAACAATCTGCTGCAGGAACTCTCTGTCCACTCTATAGCGCTCTACTATCTCCAGCTCATGTAACCCGTGGTAGGTGACCCTGGGCCTGTACACTCTTCTCCGTCTCCTTACTGTGGGTTGTCTGGCACCATCTGCATTGTCACCACCCTCAGCAAGTCGCCTATGTCTCATTATGACAGCTATGGCAGCCCCTAACATTTCTGCTCTGAGTTAAGCTTTTTCAGTTTTCACTTCTATTAGCTTACTCCTGTCTTGCAGTGTCTCTTAATGGAAACATCCTGCACTACTGTTTGCAGAGTTTTAAGTGCTGGGCTACTATTCTGCCTGTGTAATTGCCTGCTTCTAATTATTTTCACCTGCTAGCTTCAGCAGTTATCCCTGCTAGCTTCCTATTAATTCTGTTGCTTCCTTTTTCCTTTCTGTTTCCTCAGGGGGGAGCAACTTGCATACTATCTGAAACACGCTCACAGTGGCTTACACGCTCGCACACGTGCTTACACGGTTAAGAATCTACTTATTCGGGTTTAAACGCGTGTACACACGCGCAAACACCGTTACACGTCTGCCAACAGCCTCCAACATACTCAGACTGCCTTACACACGCGCACACCCACGCAAACAGTGTTAAACATCTCCCAACACGCTCCCACATGCTCACACTGCCTTACACATGCGCACACTGCCTTACTCGCGCTTCATTGCGCGCACACGTGCACATGCACGGCCAGCAAGAAACTTTGGTGTAAGTAACAGTGTACACCTTCCATTTCTTGACTTTCCATGACTTATCTAGTGGCACACCTCTTTCCATGATCTGTGCCTGTCATCTGTCATGTTACACTGGCCTCCAATGAACTGCATTTCTTTCTACCATTCCCCCCTGTGATGTCACCTATCTCCTACTCTATTACTCCCCCTTTTGTATCTCTTACACTACTCAGACTGTGCTCATTTGGTATGTGACTGTGAGATTCAGTATCCTAACCCTCATTTACATGAGATTGCCTACTAATGCTTAGTTACATGTCTTAGACTCAGCTTCCCCCCTTAGCAACCACTACACGGTGGCCATGTTGGTTTTGGTCTGCTGGTCCCTGCATTGTCATTCCATGTATTGCATGAAACCCACATTTGTGGGTTTATAACCTTCTTTTTTATGTTTTTATACAGCGCAGCCAGTTTGTGCTGGGCTGCGCTGGGTTTAAACATCGGCGATTGCCGAAAAAAAAAAATCATATTTGTAATATTTTTGCATCGGGTTATCTTGCCAATGGCCACATATTTGGCCATTGGCATGCTGCCTGAATCATATGCAACCTTTTTTTGGAGCTGACATCGCTCCATTGTGGATTTTGCAGAAATGTACTCAGTTGTCAACTGAGTACATTTCTGCAGCTAAAACGTCTCCTACACGGACTGGTTTCTGCTTCGTGGATCGCTAATATACCTCATTTGCATACCTTTCGGATGCAAGTGAGGTATTTAGCATGTCCACGCCCAGTCCCTGTAAGAGACATTTTAGCTGGTCTCTTACACAGAGTTTAGGGCTGTTCCTGGATCGCGAGGCTTGCATGGAGTGTTGCACGTCTCTTACACTCCGTGCAAGCCTTCGTGAATCCTGCCGACTATGTTGTGGTTTTTGATGAATATAGTAGCTTCTTCTAAGTGATTAAAGGTTCTCATCTCATTGGCAAAAAGTGTTTTTATCTTGGCTGGAAAGGCCAGCTGTGCTTTAATGTTGTTTTGTTTCAACAGTTTTATTACTGGCCAGAATTTTTTCCTTTGTTCTAGTATTCTGGAAGAAAAATCATTGTCAAACCTTATCAGGCTTTGATTATATTTTAAGGGTGATTTTCTCCAAGCAGATTTGAATATTAGTTCCTTGTCCAGAAATGAAAGAAATTTTATAACTATTGATCTAGGTGGAGTATTTGTTGAGTTAGAATCAGGTTTCCTCAGTGCTCTATGCTTCCTTTCAATCCCACATGAAAGTCCTTCGTTCATGTCTAAAAATTCAGGAATCCAGGTTGTTAAGAATTAAATAATGTCTTCTTCTTCAGTGTTTTAAGGGAGACCAAAGATCTTTTTGTCGTTTCTCCTTTCCCTGTTTTCTAAGTCATCTATATTGTTAAGCAATGTATTCTGTTTAAGCAGAAATTCTTTTTGGAATTCTTCCTCTATGAGTCTCCCTTCAATGTCATTTAGAGAAGTTTCTATATTTGTTATTTTTGTATGGTGTTGCTGTAATAGTTCCTTAAGTGTTTCAGTCTGTTTTTGAGAATTTAATTTGAGGCTTTCTGTCATTTTTAAAGCCATCCATCTTCAAAGATAGTTCCTGTAAGGTAGATCTCATCAATTGCGGTTCTTTTTTCAAAGCAGCATCTGGATGAGAATGAGTTGTTCATATTCAGTGACTCAAGTTACTTGACAGGAACATTTTTGTATATCTCCACCAAAATTGATATTTATGTAGTTTAGTAGTTTATCTATAGATTTCTGATGTTTTAAACTTGAAAATAATAAAATGTTCCTATATTATTATACTAGTTTATGGAGCTCTCAAAATTCACTGTTCTCAGTTAGCCATCTAGGCTCCGCCCCTATTTGATCAATTTTCATGGGTATTGTCAATGTATTAGAAGGGACTTCTTGCTTGCTGAAGGATCTATTAACACATTTCTTGGCATTCAGTTTTAGCTCATTATTTTACACCACAGAGAGGCCTTCTTGGAGGATTGTGGTGTCCCCTGAAGAAGTTATGATAACACCAAGTTTACAGCCATCTACAAACTTGGTCATCCATAAACCCTTAACAATAGCTTTAACCTCTGAGACGTAAATGTCAAAGAGAAGTGACCAGAGGACTGAACTCAAGGGAACACCACTAGTGACAGGTTTTCTGGAAAAGGTAGAGCAACCCAGTGCCACTTTCTGGATTCTGTTTGTGAGACAATTTGCTGTCTAATGAATTACATAGGGATTAACATTTAGCTTGGATAGTTTAACAGAGAGTGGGATGGTATTGAATGTATTTCTGAGGTCTAGATATGCAGTGCATTTTGATAACTGGATGGGAAACAGAAAATACATCCCTGGGATTCCACCTGGGTCCCTGCTAGACTGGGGCTTTGGGTGGTGACTTGTCTAAACATGGGCTAAACTCTTGGTTAGGCGTATAAGGGCCTCAGGGACAAAATCCTAGTAACTTCCTATGATCCTATGATCCTATAAGCCCTCATCCATTGTTCCAGCAATCTCATCAAAGAAGTCAAACAGATTAATTAGGCAGGATTTGCCTTAAACCAATCAAAACTAGCTTGGGGCAAGAGTTTACAGATTAACTGTCATTATTTATTAATTCCATAATGATCCAGTTAATAGCCTTACATATAAGACTGGTCAGACTTATGGGTCTATAATTTCTCAGATGCATTGATGCCCCACCTTTGTGCAAGGGGATGACAGTCTCAGTTCTCCATTCATCTGGCTCAAAGCCTGTTTAAAGGCTGACATTGGATAGTCTCGGTAGGTTATCTGACAGGTCCTATTCCAGGCGAGCCAATAAGCAGCCCAATATGTTATATGACCTGAAAGAAGCAGTGCTTTTAGCCTTCGATAGTGCATTGAGAACTTGTTCATTGATGATGTGAGGAAGGGATACAGATGCAGGTGTGAGATCTGGGAATGAAGGAGAGAAGAGGAGGGATGAAATTAGATAGAGCTAAATGTACTTGATAGAAGATTGGTATGTGATATAATTAACTATTAGCTCTACACAGTGCTGGGCATTATTTCTAAGGTTTCTAACATACAGTGGATATAAAAAATGTACACACCCCTGTTAAAATGCCAGGTTTTTGTGATATAAAAAATGAGTCCAGAATAAATCATTTCAAAACTTTTCCCACCTTTAATGCGAACTACAATTCAATTGAAAAACAAACAAATCTGTACAATAAGCTGGTTGCATAAGTGTGCACACCTTTAAACTAATACTTTGTTGAAGCACCTTTTGATTTAATTATAGCATTCATCTTCTTGGGTACACAACTGCCATCAATTAAAGAGACTCGATTAACCCCAAATAAAGTTTAGCTGTCTTAGTAGGATTTTCCTCACATTTACTCAGTTGCCTGCTACAGCAAGTACCACGGTTTGCAGAGAGCTTACAAAGCATCAAAGGGATCTCATTGTTGAAAGGTATCAGTCAAGAGAAAGGTACAAAAATTTTCCACAACATTGGATATACCATGGAACACAGTGAAGACAGTCATCAAAAAGTGGAGAAAATATGGGACAACAGTGATGTTGCAAAGAAATGGATATCCCTCCAAAATTGATGAAAAGACAAAACAAAAACTGGTCTGGGAGGCTGCCAAGAGACACTGAAGAAGCTGCAGGAATTTCTGGCAAGTACTGGTTGTGTACTACATGTGACAACAATCTCCCGTATTCTCCATATTTCTGGACTATAGGGTAGGGTTGCAATACAGAAGCCTTTTCTTACAGAGAAAAACATCCAGGCCCAGCTAAAATTTGCAAAACAATACATCAAGTCTCCCAAAAGCATGTGGGAAAATGTGTTATGGTCTGATGAGACCAATATTGAACTGTTTGGCTACAATTCCAAAAGGTACATTTGGCGCAAGAACAACACTTCGCATCACCAAAAGAACACCATCCCCACAGTGAAGCATGGTCATGGCAGTATCATGCTTTGGGGTTGGTTTTCTTCAGCTGGAACTGGGGCTGTAGTCAAAGTGAGGGAATTATGAACAGTTCCAAATACCAGTCACTTTTGGCCCAAAACCTTCAGGGGTCTGCTAGAAAGGTGAAGATGAAGACGAATTTCACATTTCAACATGATAATGACCCCAAGCATACATCCAAATCAACAAAAAATGGCTTCACCAGAAGAAAATTAAAGCTTTGGAATGACCCAGTCAGAGCCCAGACCTAAATCCAATAGAAAATCTGTGGGGTGACCTGAAGAGGGCTGTGCACAAGAGATGCCCTCGCAATCAGACAGATTTGGAGTGCTTTTGCAAGGAAGAGTGGGCAAATATTGCCAAGTCAAGATGTGCCATGCTGATAGACTCCTACCCAAGAAGACTGAATGTTGTAATTAAATATAAAGGTGCTTCAACAAAGTATTACTTTAAGAGTGTGCACACTTATGCAACCAGCTTAGTCTATGTTTTTTTATTTTTTATATTTTTCCCCTAACAGATTTGTTTGTTTTTTAATTGAATTGTATAGGTTACAGGTCACATTAAAGGTAGGAAAAGTTTTGAAACAATTTACTGTGGTCTCATTTTTTTATATCACAAAAACCTAGCATTTTAACAGGGGTGTGTACACTTTTTATATCCACTCTAGTTAAATAAGGCTTTGCACATGTCCTTTGCCTGGATGACAGTTTTTATGTCATTTTTGGCTTTGGATGATTAGGTTAGGTTTAGCAAGAACCTTTTTAGCATCTTAAGAGTTACGTTTAGTTTTACATATGAGTCTCCTATCTGTAGTACGCATTGTTCATCCTGAGGTTTACATACAATGAATCCCCTATCTGTAGTACGCATTGTTCACCCTGAGGTTTACATACAATGAATCCCCTATCTGTAGTACGCATTGTTCACCCTGAGGTTTACATACAATGAATCCCCTATCTGTAGTACTCATTGTTTACCCTGAGGTTTACGTACAATGAGTTTCATATCTGTAGTACACATTGTTCACCCTGAGGTTTACATACAATAAGTCTCTTATCTGTAGTACGCATTGTTCACCCTGAGCTTTATATACAATGAGTCCACTATCTATAGTACGCATTGTTCACCCTGAGGCAATCAGGTGTAATTGGAAGTCTGTCCAAGAGCTTACTTCCAAAATAAATAAAGGAACATGTGCCTGGATTCAAGTTACTGTAGCATCATCCAAGCCTTCAGCAGTCTTTAGAAGAAAGAATCTATATATTCTAAGAAAGGGGAGAAATGTAATACAATTGAGGGAGTGACTTCAAATTTCCTACGGTTTGGCATTTCTATATGAGAACAGGTGACTTCATAGCCCACAGCTGTGGAGCCCGTATTAGCCAAAAGCCTCTCACACCTTCTCAGACACCCATGACTTTGGTTTCTGGCACATCCTCAAGGACCAACATACCCAAGGCCCCTTTGACAACTAAAGATCCTTCAATAGCTGAACCTCATTCTATGATTAAAACAGGGCTAGGTGGGATCCCCAGGAAATTTGATTGTGATAAATCTCTCCAGAACGTGCTCCCCAGCAATTGCATTGACATCTGTGTTCTGCATCCAAGGCTTCAAAAGAGGCTATTACTAATTATGGGCGGTACAAGGCACAAATAGTTAAAAGGGTGTAGCCTTGCTTGGCTTAGCCTGGCAGTACCCCAGCCCATTCACCCTCCCTGGCTGTTGCTTTATTTTTTCTGGTCTTGCTGGCTGGAAGCTTAATGTGCTTTATTAAGTTCAAGAGGCTTGAGCTGGATTCATATTTGATGTCTGGAGCTTCTTCTAAGAGTAGAAGGGTGGATCCACCACCAGAGGAGTCTGCCTTAGAGGATGATAAACTGGCAGAATGAACTAAACTTTTCAGTGGGAGTCCAGTGAGGATTCTGAAGCCCAGTGGGGGTATGGTGCCTTCATGTGTTTCTGTGAACCTGAGCCACTAGCTATTCCTCCAGAGCTATATGCCCTAGAAACTATATTTAGTAATGCATCTGTGGAGCCTAACTCACTTCCCCCTACTATTAGGATGTTCAACTGGTTTTATAGTGTCAAGAATTTCCATAAGTATGTGTACAGGAACCTGTTAGCTGAGCTAGATGTGGTGTCCCTGGATCTCAGCAAGGAAGCAGTCTCAGCATCTACCAAGTACCACATCCACAATGACAAGGAGAGCAAAGTCCCTAACAGATTTGGTATACAAGTGTATACTGCTACTATCCTTTCCTTCAAGACTTTAAACTGCCAGTCCCAAATACTTTATTAATAGACTCTGTTGGAGCAAATGAGAACTAAGGTAGAGGGGATTTAGGATAAGGTTCTGAGGCAAGTGTTGCTTGACTTAATTCCAAAGCACTACAAAATATAGCTAGGATTCTGCAGATGCATCATGCAGGACAGTAGCCATGGAGTCTGTTATTAGAAGCCATAGCTGACTGAGAACCATGCCATTGCCAGGCAATGTAAGAGTGAGATCCTAAATCCTCCTTCAAGTAAGGATTTGCTCTACGGACCCCTGTAAGGTGTATAAATAGCTGGAGGAAAAGTGTAAAAACACATAGTCAGACAGATTATTTGGATCTTTATTTTCAGGGATATCAGAAATTTGCCTTGCATTTCAAAACCAGGCAAGAGCTCTCCAAATCAGGCAAGGAAAATAAAGGAAAGCATAGAAAGAAATGCCAAGCAAAACCTAAAGAGAAGCCTTGGAGGACCTCAGGGTTGAGACCCCTAGAGGTATTAACAATGAATCAGCCTGGCTGACCTTTCCTCTAAGCCCACCCAAACACCTCATTCTCCCTCCTCTGAACATGTATCCCCTCTTTTCCCTTCTTTATGAAAATATGGGATGTAGTTACTCAGGGTAGATGGGTGCTAAATATTATAAGACAAGGTTTTAGCCTTCAGTTCCTTGAACAAAACTTCATTCAAGGATATTCCCTCCAGTTTCCAAATACCATTTGTAGTTTGTACATCAGGATGTTCATCACATTGATCACTGCTGCATTGCCTTGGCTGTGTGGATTGTATCCTAGCAGGGATGTAGCAGCCAACCAGCTTCCAATTCTTCAATGCCCAGCTCCTGCTGAACCCAAGTAAAACTAAGCTCCTCCTTTTCACACCCAAAAATCTCTCAACCAGATTTAAGATCTTTTCTCTAAACAAAGGATATAGTATGCCAGAATTTTTCTGGCAACCTTCTCTTACAAGAAGGTGTTTTGTGTTTTTTGTGTTTTAACTGGCTATCATGAGACTGTGTTATACTTTTAAATAAGAACGCTCCTTTTTCCTGTCAGTTCAAAAGTTATTTAAAGAAAATTGCGTTTATTTTACGATTTGGGGCTGGCAAGTGTTTTAAAGTTCTTTTTATTATGTTTTGTTTTACTTTTTACTCTTCTTCAACCCCTGTCTGTACAGCTTCTCTACCCATCTCTACTTTCTTATTTTCACCAGGCTATCCTACCCTCTCTGCCATTTTACATAACTTTTTCTATCACCTCCTCACCATGTATACTAATCTATCCTAATCTCACACCCCTTTTATATTTCCAATTGAGCTAAACTCATGACTTTTACATATTACTGCTGTGAGTTGCCAAAAGGATGCTCTCCAAAATTGTATAAAGTGCTTAACTTTGCTTTTTCTCTTTGTTCTCTTTGTAACATATTTTTAGTATAGCTTTGTGCCTTACAATATTGTTGATTTTTTTTTGAATGTATAACTTTCAGCTGTTTCTTATGTAATGTGCCTATTTTGTTTTATTTTCTCTGTTAAGTGGAACTTTTCCCCAGGCCTCTGCTGAAAATGGGCTCTTGTGACCCAGTTGGACTTTCCTGGTAAACAAATGCCATTAAATAATAAATAATAAATACATTTTATTAAAGAGCCTGTTTATATTTTGGGTTCCACCACAGAGGTTTATTTTTGAACTTGGTATTGTATTTACTTCGGAGGGGGACAGATGCTGCTATGCACATGAGCATAGGATTTGGCAAAGCAAATACTTTCTCACGTTAAGTTACTACAGCAAAATGAAACACTTTTTCATCAATGACAGTAGTAAACAGCAAAATTCAAAAGTAACTTATCAGATAACCAAATGGTAGCACTCACATTCTATTAACACCAGCTGGTAGACAACTGAGAGACAGCAGCAAAGAAGTCAAAAATAAACAAAACATTCACCATTGAAACCCAAAAAATTAGAGCACTGACTGAAGAGAAACATCAAAAATAATATAGATCCCATTCAGAGTATCAACGTTTCAGAATGTTGAACTGCATATGGTAAAGAAAATATGATTGACATTCCAAAACATTGAACTGTTTGCACCAAGATTACAGTACAATGAGGATCAGGGAATTTGCCCTTTCCCCACTGTAGTGCAATCTCAGAGTTGGAATATATAATTAGTAGGGAGTGCAGGTGTGGTTGGCCCCCACAAAATTAAAGTTTTGCATGTTTTAGTAGTTTTTGATGTTCGTAATCCCTGTAAAATGGCTTTGACCATATGACGTTAAACATATATAAAATATATACCCCCCTATCTTTACTGCATCACCTAAACTTTATATTTCTCATTAGTTAAAGCCATCTCTATCAGATCTAGTCACTCATTTGTGTTAATTATTACTTACTTTATCCAATCTTTGTTTTTTCCAATTATTATAATGTCATCTGCATATGTTAACAGAATTGGAAGTCTTAACCCTTCAGGTGTTATTTACTCCGCTTCCTTCATTTTGTAATTTATTTCACATACTATCACATTCATAACTAAAGCAAAGAGTATACAACTCACTGTACTTCCCTGTCTTACACCAGTCTTCATATGTATCTCTTAGCTTAGCCAACCATTTAAAAGTATTTTTATTTTATTATTACTATACGCTGGCATGCATACTTTCCTACCTTTCTCATTTATGCTATATTCTTTCATTACTACCCATAAAATTTTATGTCCACTTTATCAAATGCCTTATTAAGGTCTCCTATCATGATTTTCACTCCTTTTCTATTTGTAATATCATCCGCAATTTCTCTATCATTAAAAATTCTTGACAACCCTTCCCCTTTATACTATATATACTATCTTCCATAATATTTTCTATTTTAGCTTCAAATCTGTTTTGTATTATTTTCATAAAGCTCTCATAATCATTATTATTCAATATTGTCAGTCTCCAGTTTTTTAACTGACTTCTATCTTCCTTTTTACATATGAATTTAAGTATTCCACTACATATTTATTTATATATAAAACATTAATTTAACCATTCATTCAAAATTTTTAAAAAACATTTTTTTTGCAATCCCTTAAATTTTTATAGATTTCATACCCTATTCCATCTGGTCCTGCAGTCAAATCTATATTTACGTGTCCTAATATTTTATCTAGCTCATTTAAAGAAATCTCCTTTTCCAATTCTTTATTCTCTTTTTTTGTTAACATTTTTATTTCCATGTTTTTCCACTACCTTCTTTTTTAAGCATTTCTTGTATGTCTTGTACTGCATAATTTGTAATATTTCCTGAGTTCCTTCTATTTTTCCTTTTACATTTTTTATTTCTCTCAATACACTACCATCTTCCTTTATTAATCTGCTTAAGTAACTTAGTATTTCTTCTTTTTTCCTTATAAAAATATCTTTGCTTATATAACAATTCTTGTATTTTTTTCTTGATTTCTTCCATATAATCCTTTTTTTTTGTTAAAGTACTTCTGTCATTATGTTCTAAATTTTCTAATGCATCTTTGTGTGTTCTTTTATGTTTTTCTTCCTCTAATTTTCTCATCTCATAGTGCCACTGTAAAAAACATTTTATACTTTTCCTTAAATATCATCCATGATTCAGACCAATTTTTATAAAATATTCTCAAAGTAATGTGATTGTTCCATAACTATATTACTAACCTATTTCCTTCATTCCACGCTTTCTCATTTATCCTTTTTAATTTTTTGCCTATTTTTATATATTCCTTGTTTTCCTTTATCACTAGCCATACTGTATGATGATCACAATATCCTGTTTTAACCACCTCCCCTTTTCTAATAAATAAACCTTCTGATAATGTATTTCAGTTCTATGTATACCTATTTTGAAAGTCTATGAATTTTTGTCCCAATGTTTTAGTTTACCACATCTTATAACTTCTAACATTTTCTTATACCATTTCCAGTCTGCTGTTATTATAATATCCATATTTATCCCTTACATAGTCTAAAATCTGATGAAATAACCTTTCCCTTTCTTTCCAATTAGGGGAATTTCCCAAATGCCCTGGCTAAATCTGTCATAGTACCACCTCAGGTCTCCTCCAAAAAGAGAACACTAACCTACTGGGACTAAACTGGTCAACAAAGGATAAATAAAAGAATAAACAAACACATCAAACTTAATACATGTGTGAAATAGAATTATAATCACATTTCCGTAACTCACAATAACAGAAACATAAATGGAATAAAAGAACAAAAAAGTCAACTATGCTTATGAGTATAATCCATCTGTCTATATGGTGAAGCATAGATGTACTATGATATTGTTGAATATGCCTTAAACCTAAGTACAAATGGTTTTAGTATAACCAGATTTTTGTGAATAGTCTCAGTCAACAGCATCAGACTTCCTTCAATAGCCAAACTTCATATTTCTCATTCAGACATACCATTTATTTATATGTCATTTTTTTCATTAATCCATTTATCCTAAAATGTACAAAGTTCATTCATGAGAGTAGTCACCTTGTAGGGCATTGCATTCTTTTTTTTAAGTTATTGTCCTCTTACATGGAATCAAGACCTATTCAGTACTGATGCATCAAATTGGACTTTGACAGGCCAAATAGTGTTACGAAGTATATGCAAAGCTTGTCTAAATGTTTCTAAACCTTTACAAGCCCAGACCTTATGAGTTCAGTTCCCCCAAAGACCAATAGTTATACTTCCAATACAATGTTGAACTATTTGGAAAGGCTCTAGAGATGTGTAGTAATTATATAAATGTTTATGTAACTACTACCATTAAAAAAATTGAAACTATATGGTCTAGTAACATATCAAAAATGAGCTTCTATTTTGTTTCAAGCCTATTTAGAAGCTGAGACATTCAATGTAATTTCCAAATCTACTTTCACAATGTTTAATTCTTCTTGTCTTTGACTTATTAATATCAGGTAATCAGAACTGATTAGAGACTCTTCCACCACAGCTAATCCCCTAGTCTGCTATAGCCATTGCACTAACAGTGGACTCTTTGTCCTTGACTTTAGAGACCTTCAGAATTTTGCAAATAGAAACCAACTTATATCTACTTTTGTCAGCCCTCTCAGGATTAAACATTTCCTTGAATTATTCTAAGCTAATTATCTTCTGTCGGAGGAAAGCTGCCCCCCGATATACCAGAGTGTGTGTGTGTGTGTGTGTGTGTGTGTGTGTGTGTGTGTGTGTGTGTGTGTGTGTGTGTGTGTGTGTGTGTGTATCTACATATATATTACTTAGCCACTCAACGCATTTTTCCCTCCTCAAGGACAGACATTTCCTAACTGTATCAGCATCTAAGCATCTATTCAGCCCTTTTAATTTCACAGCTAAAGTGCTCTATTGTTTCAATCAGTCCCTCAACTGATGTTGAGCAGCAAAAGCTTTTTCTCACCACACCTTTCTTATAAAATCTTAAAAAAACACTAATCACCCTAGCTCAGCAGCAAACACTTCCAAATAGAAGTATAGTTATTATTCAAAATGTTATGCCAACATCTTAGTTCTGTAGCCAAGTTATACATTTCCAGTTCTGATCCCCCATACTTCCCTGAAATATGTAATTTAGGCCATGAAATACTGTGACCTCTTTCTGCCACCAAAAGATAAAGGATAGAAGATAAATTGAAAATAATAAAGTGAGGTAGCAACATCATCTGAGTACCCTCTACTTTTCTGTGGAAAATTAAGTCTTTAGATAGTTACACTTACATTTCAAATTTAAAAAATAGAATAGATAAGGTGTGTGGTCTTATTGAGTTAGGCTGCACCCAAGTCCATCAATGTTATTATTCTACCAAAATTAATATTTCATTACAGTTCTTACAAGCTACTACTTAATTACAAATGCACCACTATTTTTACTATGTTTTTTGTTTCTAGTATAGTGCACAATGTGTTTATCAGATTCTGTCTGATGTCAATTCATTTAAGTTGATTGGCACCCATCAGATTGAGTTCTTCACATTCCATTTCATTTTTATTTCAACCAGCATTCTCCATTTCACACTTTTTATGTTCCCTGTCCCAATAAGTAAAACATCTTTGCAGCTTCTAATCTCATTTCATGCACAGACTCATTGGCAGTTAGTGTCACAAAGGATTTAATCCAGGTGTATCTTATACAGTGGCTTTACTATGAAGATTATTCTGCTCCTTCCTAGAAGCTAAGTGAGTGCCTTCCAACATCCGGCGCTCATTTTCTAGCAAAATATCACAACTAACTGTCATTATCCATCTATGGGGTTTTCATGGCAAGATAGGACAACAGATTGCTACCTTTTTCTTTCATGAAGATGACATTAATGTTGCTGCTACTGTTGCCACAGAAATATGATCCTTCTTTGCCAAAACTATCCCAGACTGCTGCTGTCCACTATAAGTGTTTTTTCTTAGTTTGGGACCTCTGCTGAGGTCCACCTCTGGAGATCCTGCCAACAGTTAAACTTCCAATGTTACAGGTCTCAGCATCACTGTTGTATGCAAGCTCTCATGTCATAACAGGCATATCATCAGTTATTTTCACCAAATTAATCATTTTACATTCAAAAACACATTTAATAATGATATATTTGATCATTACAAAACTTTTAAACTCTGGAACAGTCCATATATACATGCAGTTTTCTCAAAACATTCTCATAGATGAATAAATTAACAGGACTACATACACTGGACTATATACACTGGACATCTGGTCTTGCTTTTGAGGCAATTTCCACTGTGTAGCAACTTTAACTACAGACACAACTTCACAATTTTTTTCTGCAATTCAACAATAGTATTTTTCACAGTCACTATTTTCCTACGTCAGGATTCATTGTGACACTATTCATTTACCTTGCTGGACATTTGGCTGCTGTGTGTCCCTGTCCCAGCAGGACATTGCAATCTCTCAACTTCCTCTCTGCTTTAAGAACTTGGGAATCAACTTGCCTGGTCTCTAAAGACTTCCATCTCATCTGCACCCCCCAAGAATCCTTTGTCCTGTGCTATAAATCCCTCCCTACTAAGGAAATTAAGAAACTCTCAACCTCCTCTCTGCTTTAAGAACTTGGAAATCAACTTGCCTGGCCTCTAAAGACTTCCATCTCATCTGCACCCCCAAGAATCCTTTGTCCTGTGCTATAAATCCCTCCCTACTAAGGAACTTAAGAAACTCTCAACCCCCTCTCTGCTTTAAGAACTTGGGAATCAACTTGCCTGGTCACCAAAAGACTTCCATCTCATCTGCACCCCCAAGAATCCTTTGTCCTGTGCTATAAATCCCTCCCTACTAAGGAACTTAAGAAACTCTCAACCACCTCTCTGCTTTAAGAACTTGGGAATCAACTTGCCTGGTCTCTAAAGACTTCAATCTCATCTGCACCCCCAAGAATCCTTTGTCCTGTGCTATAAATCCCTCCCTACTAATGAACTTAAGAAACTCTCAACCTCCTCTCTGCTTTAAGAACTTGGGAATCAACTTGCCTGGTTTCTAAAGACTTCAATCTCATCTGCACCCCCAAGAATCCTTTGTCCTGTGCTATAAATCCCTCCCTACTAATGAACTTAAGAAACTCTCAACCTCCTCTCTGCATTAAGAACTTGGGAATCAACTTGCCTGGTCTCTAAAGACTTCCATCTCATCTGCATCCCCAAGAATCCTTTGTCCTGTGCTATACATCCCTCCCTACTAAGGAACTTAAGAAACTCTCAACCTCCTCTCTGCTTTAAGAACTTGGGAATCAACTTGCCTGGTCTCTAAAGACTTCCATCTCATCTCAAACCCCAAGAATCCTTTGTCCTGTGCTATAAATCCCTCCCTACTAAGGAACTTAAGAAACTCTCAACCTCCTCTCTGCTTTAAGAACTTGGGAATCAACTTGCCAGGTCTCTAAAGACTTCCATCTCATCTGCACCCTCAAGAATCATTTGTCCTGTGCTATAAATCCCTCCGTACTAAGGAACTTAAGAAACTCTCAACCTCCTCTCTGCTTTAAGAACTTGGGAATCAACTTGCCTGGTCTCTAAAGACTTCCATCTCATCTGCGCCCCCAAGAATCCTTTGTCCTGTGCTATAAATCCCTCCGTACTAAGGAACTTAAGAAACTCTCAACCTCCTCTCTGCTTTAAGAACTTGGGAATCAACTTGCCTGGTCTCTAAAGACTTCCATCTCATCTGCACCCCCAAGAATCCTTTGTCCTGTGCTATAAATCCCTCCCTACTAAGGAACTTAAGAAACTCTCAACCTCCTCTCTGCTTTAAGAACTTGGGAATCAACTTGCCTGGTCTCTAAAGACTTCCATCTCATCTGCACCCCCAAGAATCCTTTGTACTGTGCTATAAATCCCTCCGTACTAAGGAACTTAAGAAACTCTCAACCTCCTCTCTGCTTTAAGAACTTGGGAATCAACTTGCCTGGTCTTTAAAGACTTCCATCTCATCTGCATCCCCAAGAATCCTTTGTCCTGTGCTATAAATCCCTCCCTACTAAGGAACTTAAGAAACTCTCAACCTCCTCTCTGCTTTAAGAACTTGGGAATCAACTTGCCTGGTCTCTAAAGACTTCCATCTCATCTCAAACCCCAAGAATCCTTTGTCCTGTGCTATAAATCCCTCCCTACTAAGGAACTTAAGAAACTCTCAACCTCCTCTCTGCTTTAAGAACTTGGGAATCAACTTGCCAGGTCTCTAAAGACTTCCATCTCATCTGCACCCTCAAGAATCATTTGTCCTGTGCTATAAATCCCTCCGTACTAAGGAACTTAAGAAACTCTCAACCTCCTCTCTGCTTTAAGAACTTGGGAATCAACTTGCCTGGTCTCTAAAGACTTCCATCTCATCTGCACCCCAAGAATCCTTTGTCCTGTGCTATAAATCCCTCCCTACTAAGGGACTTAAGAAACTCTCAACCTCCTCTCTGCTTTAAGAACTTGGGAATCAACTTGCCAGGTCTCTAAAGACTTCCATCTCATCTGCACCCTCAAGAATCATTTGTCCTGTAATATAAATCCCTCTGTACTAAGGAACGTAAGAAACTCTCAACCTCCTCTCTGCTTTAAGAACTTGGGAATCAACTTGCCTGGTCTCTAAAGACTTCCATCTCATCTGCACCCCCAATAATCCTTTGTCCTGTGCTATAAATCCCTCCCTACTAAGGAACTTAAGAAACTCTCAACCTCCTCTCTGCTTTAAGAACTTGGGAATCAACTTGCCTGGTCTTTAAAGACTTCCATCTCATCTGCACCCCCAAGAATCCTTTGTCCTGTGCTATAAATCCCACCGTACTAAGGAACTTAAGAAAGTACGTTTGACCCCTTAATAAAACTGTGGACAGAATTATTCTGTATTATATAAAACCAAGTAGTGTATGTTTTAAGTCTCCCTCCTGAGCCAGGTTCCCAGCAGCCAGTTCTAACTCTCACCCTATTTTTTAACCCTTCTCCCCTTGGTTCTATTAATCGACTTACCTCTTCCTCTCTATTTCTACTTAGCCAACTAACTGTAATTCAAGCTGTTGTCCACCAGGTGGCACCCTTAACTTGGCTTCTTACACTCCATTCTCTCTTCACTAGTATAATATCCCTCTTTACTTCTTATCTTCTCCTCATTTTATCCTCTTTTCTATTACTACCCCCTCTGTTTACTATATTCCCTTTCCCTTCTCTACTATCTCTTGTTAATTCTTTATAGTACTACCACTCTACACTCACCTGGAACTACCTAGAGCTCCTCTACAATCTGTAGCTTTCTGATTGTCTCCAGGAGCTCATCTTTACTTGCTCTACAAAATACTACATCCTCCATCGTATCTTACTTGACTAATACTTATTCTTCCTCCCTTAGTACTTCTATCTGACTATTTCTGACTGCATCCCTGCTCTCCTTTCTTCTTGATTGTCCCTATCCCCTGGCATTTTGTTCCCTCTAGCTACTGAATACTCTCCATAGTAGCTTACCTATCCAGGTCTGTTGCCCCTCCCATGACTCCTTCCCCCTACCTACCCTAACCCCTCCTCATCTCACCTCACTTCCTTCCCAAAAGCTTATAGTAGGGTAACTTTGCGTGGCGCCATCTTTAGTATCCTGCATCCTGCCCTGGCTGCTGTGTGTCCCTGTCCCAGCAGGACATTGCAATGTAAGTTTTTTTTTTTTGTTTGTTTCAACTGTTAAATGCTGCTTATGTCTCACTTGTTGCCAAAGTAACCATTAAATGTTAGCCTATGCTTTGCTGAATTAGATGTTAAAAAAGTCTAATATCATCCTAAATACTCAGCAGGTAATTGTAATGTATAATCTGCTACTCTTGTCTTTCTCAACTGATGAATACTGCTTATTTCTCCGTTATTTATCTTAGTTATTATTGAATAGTAGCCTATGTGTATTTTGCATTAGATGGTAAAGTTGCTCTAATTAGCATCTTGACTACTGTCAGCACACTAGTTGATTTCACCAAACATAGTGCCACCTCGTGGGTTACTACCACGCCATCCTTCATTTCTATGTATGCAGTAGTCCTAGCAGTGCAGCATTAGCGGGAGAGTCCCGTGCTGCCTCCCGAGAACTACACCTAACTAACTTACCCATGAGAGCATTAAAACATCAAAACAAGATGTTAAAATGTTATAACAAAACGTTACATGTAATTTCCTCATCTTAGATTGTTTTGCTATTCAACTGCGGTGAAAGCATTATTTGCTGCCGCTTCGTTTTTTTTTTTTAAAAAGTGGTAAAGGCATTATTAGTTGGCGTGCTTTTAACTTTATAGCTACCACTTCACTTTATAAGTGTGGTCAAGGCATTATTATCTAGCGTACATCTTAACTAGGTTAGCTACCATTTTGCTTTATAATTGTGGTGAAGGCATTATCAGCTGGCATTTATTTTAATTTGTTTAACTGACGCTTTGCTTTCAATTTGTAGTGAAGGCTTTATTAAATTAGCTGGCGTCTACTTTGATCTGAATAGCTGCCACTTCGCTTTCTATTTGTGGAGAAGGCAATACTAGCTGGAGTATATTTTACCTGTATTGCTGCCACTTGCTTTTTAAATGTGGTGAAGGCATTATTAGTTAGCGTACATTTTAAACTATCCTAGCCACCATTACGCTTCTTAATTGTGGGAAGGCATTATAAGCTGGCGTTTATTTCTAATCTGTATAGCTGTTGCTTCTCTTTCAATTTAGTGTGAAGGCATTATTGGCCGGCGTATACTTTTATCTGTATAGCTGCCGCTTGCTTTTTGATTGTGGTGAAGGCATTGCTGGCTGGCGTGTGTTGTAACTGTATGGCTGCTGCTTCGCTCTTGAAGTGTGAGGCGGCTGTTTAATGTGACATCTGGAGGGACTTGAATTGGATATGCCTCACCTGCACGTCTGCTGATTTTACTGTTTTATTACTATCATCATCCTCTTACGACATACCTAATACTGTCACTATACTTTTTCTGAGTTACTCAGTAGGAATACTTGGCTTGCTTTTAATGCAATTATATATGTGGGCTGTCTGACTCTGTCAGACAAGTTGACTGTGTCTCTCTATAATAGTTTGTAGATACACGAAACACTTGACACAAGACCAATGCTTGTTGTTTGTTAGACCTAGCTACTGTTGAATTACTGGTTACAATGGTCCCTTTAAGTAATTGTATGTGTTAAAGGTGCTTTTTAACAATGTAACTGTCTGCATTTTCCTTAACTGTGTAAGCTGTACTCTGAATTTACTGCTGACCATTTCACCTAACTGTTACTTTTCCTTCTCTAACCTTCACAGCTCTCAACCTCCTCTCTGCTTTAAGAACTTGGGAATCAACTTGCCTGGTCTCTAAAGACTTCCATCTCATCTGCACCCCCAAGAATCCTTTGTCCTGTGCTATAAATCCCTCCCTACTAAGGAACTTAAGAAAGTACGTTTGACCCCTTGATAAAACTGTGGACAGAATTGTTCTGTATTATATAAAACCAAGTAGTGTATGTTTTAAGTCTCCCTCCTGAGCCAGGTTCCCAGCAGCCAGTTCTAACTCTCACCCTATTTTTTAACCCTTCTCCCCTTGGTTCTATTAATCGACTTACCTCTTCCTCTCTATTTCTACTTAGCCAACTAACTGTAATTCAAGCTGTTGTCCACCAGGTGGCACCCTTAACTTGGCTTCTTACACTCCATTCTCTCTTCACTAGTATAATATCCCTCTTTACTTCTTATCTTCTCCTCATTTTATCCTCTTTTCTATTACTACCCCTCTGTTTACTATATTCCCTTTCCTTCTCTACTATCTCTTGTTAATTCTTTATAGTACTACCACTCTACACTCACCTGGAACTACCTAGAGCTCCTCTACAATCTGTAGCTTTCTGATTGTCTCCAGGAGCTCATCTTTACTTGCTCTACAAAATACTACATCCTCCATCGTATCTTACTTGACTAATACTTATTCTTCCTCCCTTAGTACTTCTATCTGACTATTTCTGACTGCATCCCTGCTCTCCTTCCTTCTTGATTGTCCCTATCCCCTGGCATTTTGTTCCCTCTAGCTACTGAATACTCTCCATAGTAGCTTACCTATCCAGGTCTGTTGCCCCTCCCATGACTCCTTCCCCCTACCTACCCTAACCCTCCTCTTCTCACCTCACTTCCTCCCCAAAAGCTTATAGTAGGGTAACTTTGCGTGCCGCCATCTTTAGTATCCCGCATCCTGCCCTGGCTGCTGTGTATCCCTATCCCAGCAGGACATTGCAATGTAAGTATTTTTTTTGTTTGTTTCAACTGTTAAATGCTGCTTATGTCTCACTTGTTGCCAAAGTAACCATTAAATGTTAGCTTATGCTTTGCTGAATTAGACGTTAAAAAAGTCTAATATCATCCTGAATACTCAGCGGGTAATTGTAATGTATAATCTGCTACTCTTGTCTTTTTCAACTGATGAATACTGCTTATTTCTCCGTTATTTATCTTAGTTATTATTGAATAGTAGCCTATGTGTATTTTGCATTAGATGGTAAAGTCGCTCTAATTAGCATCTTGACTACTGTCAGCACACTAATCGATTTCACCAAACATAGTGCCTCCTCGTGGGTTACTACCACGCCATCCTTCATTTCTATGTACGCAGTAGTCCTAGCAGCGCAGCATTAGTGGGAAAGTCCCGTGCTGGCTCCCGAGAACTACACCTAACTAACTTACCCGTGAGAGCATTAAAACATCAAAACAAGATGTTAAAATGTTATAACAAAACGTTACATGTAATTTCCTCATCTTAGATTGTTTTGCTATTCAACTGTGGTGAAAGCATTATTTGCTGCCGCTTCGTTTTTTTTTTAAAAAGTGGTAAAGGCATTATTAGTTGGCGTGCTTTTACCTTTATAGCTACCACTTCACTTTATAAGTGTGGTCAAGGCATTATTACCTAGCGTACATCTTAACTAGGTTAGCTACCACTTTGCTTTATAATTGTGGTGAAGGCATTATCAGCTGGCGTTTATTTTAATTTGTTTAACTGACACTTTGCTTTCAATTTGTAGTGAAGGCTTTATTAAATTAGCTGGCGTCTACTTTGATCTGAATAGCTGCCGCTTCGCTTTCTATTTGTGGAGAAGGCAATACTAGCTGGAGTATATTTTACCTGTATTGCTGCCACTTGCTTTTTAAATGTGGTGAAGGCATTATTAGTTAGCGTACATTTTAAACTATCCTAACCACCATTATGCTTCTTAATTGTGGGAAAGCATTATAAGCTGGCATTTATTTCTAATCTGTATAGCTGTTGCTTCGCTTTCAATTTAGTGTGAAGGCATTATTGGCCGGCGTATACTTTTATCTGTATAGCTGCCGCTTGCTTTTTGATTGTGGTGAAGGCATTGCAGGCTGGCGTGTGTTGTAACTGTATGGCTGCCGCTTCACTCTTGAAGTGTGAGCCGGCTGTTTAATGCAACATCTGGAGGGACTTGAATTGGATATGCTTCACCTGCACGTCTGCTGATTTTACTGTTTTATTACTGTCATCATCCTCTTACGACACACCTAATACTGTCTACTATACTTTTTCTGAGTTACTCAGTAGGAATACTTGGCTTGCTTTTATTGCAATTATATATGTGGGCTGTCTGACTTTGTCAGACAAGTTGACTGTGTCTCTCTATAATAGTTTGTAGATACACGAAACACTTGACACAAGACCAATGCTTGTTGTTTGTTAGACCTAGCTACTGTTGAATTACTGTTTACAATGGTCCCTTTAAGTAATTGTATGTGTTAAAGGCGCTTTTTAACAATGTAACTGTCTGTATTTTCCTTAACTGTGTAAGCTGTACTCTGAATTTACTGCTGACCATTTCACCTAACTGTTACTTTTCCTTCTCTAACCTTCACAGCTCTCAACCTCCTCTCTGCTTTAAGAACTTGGGAATCAACTTGCCTGGTCTCTAAAGGCTTCCATCTCATCTGCACCCCCAAGAATCCTTTGTCCTGTGCTATAAATCCCTCCCTGCTAAGGAACTTAAAAAAGTACGTTTGACCCCTTGATAAAACTGTGGACAGAATTGTTCTGTATTTTATAAAACCAAGTAGTGTATGTTTTAAGTCTCCCACCTGAGCCAGGTTCCCAGCAGCCAGTTCTAACTCTCACACTATTTTTTAGCCCTTCTCCCCTTGGTTCTATTAATCAACTTACCTCTTCCTCTCTATTTCTACTTAGCCAACTAACTGTAATTCAAGCTGTTGTCCACCAGGTGGCACCCTTAACTTGGCTTCTTACACTTCATTCTCTCTTCACTAGTATAATATCCCTCTTTATTTCTTATCTTCTCCTCATTTTATCCTCTTTTCTATTACTACCCCCTCTGTTTACTATATTCCCTTTCCCTTCTCTACTAACTCTTGTTAATTGTTTATAGTACTACAACTCTACACTCACCTGGAACTACCTAGAGCTCTTGTACAATCAGTAGCTTTCTGATTGTCTCCAGGAGCTCATCTTTACTTGCTCTAACCCTGGGGATAATAAAGCGCCTTTAACACATACAATTACTTAAAGCCCTGCAGGCTCACTCCGCTCCCCTACCCTACCCCCAATTCCCAACCACCCCCAGAGGTCCTAACCTTATACCTATCAAACCACACCCCCTCTCAATTTTCACCAATCACAATTTCACTTCCATCTCGCAATCTCCCATTTTCCCGCCTTTTTAAAACCACTCCCTATCTCCCCAATCTCTCTCTTTACCCTTCCTGACCTCACCAATTTTACCACTGCACATATAGATATAATTTTTATCTACCATGTCTATGAATAAACCCTACACCTTAATCTACTTACAAATGTTACTCATACTCACACTTCTACCTCCATTAACTCTTGCCTACCTATTAACCTCCTATGAGCACCCTGTATACACAAACTTGTTACATCCTACTAAACGATCTACCTCTTTTTCACTACCCTCTCACACTGACCATTTCAACGTTACATCCATACCCAACTATTTATTACCTAAACACCATAGGACAGTACACATTAGATATAACTCTCCTAACTCCAGAAGATATCCATTTCTTCTCAGTAAACTTACTAATAATCAATATCTAACACTACTCCACTCCCTAAAAGATGGAGACATTCACCCAAACTCTGGCCCAAACACCTCAAATACCATTCAACTCAATAACCCAAACCCCTCTGCCATTCACCCACTTATAAAACCTCCAAACTCACTCTTAATAGCTCACCTTAACATACGGAACATTAATAATAAAATAACACAACTCCATGCTCTCTTGGAACTCTACTCATTTGATATTATATGTCTAACAGAAACCTGGTTAAAACCAGTAACAAAAGACAATGAAATTTTACCACCTGGTTATAACATCATATGCCTTGACCGTGTAACCAAGAAAGGTGGTGGAGTAGCTGTTCTATTCAAATCTGATCTTCAAATAACTATCTTTAACCACAAACCTTCTCAAGACTCAAATGCTGAAATACTTATTACCAAGTTTCAGCTAAACCAAGTTAAATCTATCTATATTATTTGTATCTATGTTCCTCCAGGTAATAACATCACTACTATTGAAAACCATACTTTGTTGGTTATCTCTAAACCTTCCACAAGAAACCATAATCCTAGGCGATTTTAACATAGATTGGAATTCTTGCAATAACAACTGCCCCACTAGCCATATTAATCTTTATGGGTTCACCCAAACTATTACGTCCCCTACTAGAATAAACAAAAATAGCAAGAAAGAAAGCACCTTAGATTGGATACTTATTAATAATCAACCTCAGACTTATGAAGCCGGAACCCTCCCTGACGACATAAGCGACCACTCATTAACCTACATTATCAGACTCAAAACCAATCCACCCTTTCAACCCATATATAGGGCAATTAGAACCAAGAAAAAACTCAACTTAGATATATTCCTTAGTGAACTTAAAGCATATAATTGGTCCCCCTTAAAATACCTTTCTCTTGATGAAGCTGTTGATTACTTTAATATTAATTTCCTAAACATACTCAACCGTCATGCTCCTACCCGCTCTATCAGGATAAGAACTAAATCTGCTCCATGGCTTACTAGGGAAACCAAACAAAAAATCCATTTAAGAAATAAATACTGGAATAAATCACGCTTAACTAAAAACCATACTGACATCCAAAACTACAAACAACTGAGAAATGAAACAAAAAAAGCCATAGTGTTTGATAAAAAAACTATTATTTACAATTTCAGCAGACCCACCATAATAAACCCCAAAAGTTTAGGTCAAGTATTAATCAGTTATTACATCCAAGTCAATCTATCACACCTAACCCACAAGGCACTGAAAAAGACAATCCTAAACAAACTGCAAACACCTTTAACACCTTCTTTATCAAAGCAATTCAAGCTCTTGCCTGTCAGCTCTCTCCTCAAGACATAACATCCAATTCTGACTCTAACCCACCTCCTCCTTTTCTCTTCCAACCTGTCCCCACAGTATTTATTCTCACCCTTATCCAAAAAATGAAACCATGTACTCCTTCTGCTGACCAACTACCCTCAGAATACCTACAGATAGCAGCCAAATCTATTGCTTACCCCATCTCCATCCTCATCAATAGAACCATCACTGAAGGATATATCCCCAAACTCTGGAAAGTCTCTCATATTATTCCCCTTCACAAAGGAGGAGACTCCACTGAACTGTCTAACTATCGACCCATAGCCCTACTTTCTCCTCTATCTAAGATCATGGAAAGATGCATCCAAAGGCAATTGCTAGACCACCTTCTCCATAATAACCTGCTTTCCAACACCCAACATGGGTTCCGACCTTCCCATAGCACAACTACTGCCCTCCTTTCCTTTATTGACACTATCAATAACAACCGAAACCTTAACATGTTCTCCTCTGCACTTTTCATAGACCTGTCCAAAGCTTTCGACATGGTAAATCACACTATACTCATAAATATTCACAAATCTCTGTCTCTTGACACACTAGCTATAAAATGGTTCCATTCCTACTTAAATAACAGACATCAAGCTGTACTCTGGAACAACGTTCTTTCTACCCAGCTACCTGTTAATATTGGAGTTCCTCAAGGCTCCATACTGGGCCCTCTCCTGTTCTCTATATTCATCAATGACCTTCACCAAGTAATTCCCCAAGCTACATGCATCTAATATGCGGATGACTCTACACTTATATGCTCTGCCTCATCTGTATCTGAACTTCACTCCCTATCTCAAGACACATTTAACTCTGTAGAACTATGGTTTACAAAACGCTGTCTCTTATTAAACCCTAAAAAAAACTAAACTTCTCCTTTTTACACCTACCAGTAAATCTCCACCAATAGACTTCTCTGTATCATCCCATGACGGTACACTTATATCCCAAGATCAAACTACCAAACTGCTAGGTATCACCATAGATAATAACCTAAACTTTGATGCCCATATCAACAACATTCTGAAAACTACCAATAAAAAAATAGGCACTCTTTATAGGATTAAATCCTTCCTCACTCCTGCAACTAGAACAACCATTGCCCACACACATCTTATTTCCACCCTTCTTTATGCCTCACCCATATTTACCAATCTGTCAAAAAATAACCTTAAGAAACTAGAAAACTCCTATAATAGCATAGCCAGATTTGCCACAGGTAATCCATATAGAACACATCACTGTATTAATCTAAAGCACCTTGGATGGCTTGAATTTCACCAGCATCTGAAATATAATCAACTGGCCATCATCCACAAAATACTTTATCAACCTGACAAAACACCCATCCTATCTAATCTTATTCACCCCTATGTTAACCTTAAGTCCCTAAGATCATCACAAAAATCTCTTGTATACATCAACAAATCAAATAATAGAGCTGGAGACTCTCTGTTTTCGATTTCTATTGGAAAAACCTGGAACCTACTTCCCTCTGAACTTACCACACTTCCCTCTACTACTCTGTTTAAAAATAAGCTTAAGCTCTTCCTGAAAACACAATGGATGTGCCCCTGTTCTAAACTGGACTGACCAACTTATCAATTATTACCTGAATCTATCTACCTTCTCATCTCTGAAATTACTTCATCTTTCTAACTAATATGCTTCTATTCTCTTAAACTATTTCATAATAAATACTACTATGCTTCCTCTCCTTCACAGTCCTAGCTAGTACGGGATTCTTTAAAGTGACTCATATTACTTCTAGATTTATTACCTAACTGCTTCTCCATGTCATTTTTCCTTATCTTCCTTTCTTACCTACATCGACACTATTGCTTTCTTCTCTTCTCTTAACTAGTACTCTTTTATAACACTTAAATGTAACTTCTTATTAACTATACTAAGTCAATTCAAATATGTGTAACCTTCATTATGTACTTTATAAATTTGCAACCTCTTACTACTTCTCTTCTCTGTTCAAGAAAATGTATTTGCATTTGAAATATGTACTTTTGTAATGTGAATTTTATTTGAATTGTGTGGAGCTTTGCTCCCCGGGCCTCTACTGAAAATGGACATATATCCAGCTAGACTAGCCCGGTCAACAAATGTAAAATAAATAAAATAAATATATCACTCTTCACAAAATATCTGTAATTTCTTTTATATATCTTACCTATCAGCTGTTACATGAACACAGGATCTTGGTTCAACTGTTTTACCATCGACTTCAGCTTTTGGGCTTTCCCACAGCTTTTCAGTTCTTAAGCTGTCTCCAACCTGTTTTTAGTTATTTACTGACAACTGATTACCTGGAAAGTCTGACTGGGTAGGTGCCCATTTTCAGCAAAGGCCTGGGGAGAAAAGCTGCAAAATATTATAAAAACATTTTAAGAACAAACATTTTACAAAGTTCAAAAATAATACAAAAACATCTACAGATTAAATAATTATACCAAACTGGATTTAATGTGAAAACATTGGTTAAAAATTGATACAACTTATATGACAATAATTTAATATTTAGAGAGTAGTTAGCCAATTTAGAGAAATTAATGGAAAGTTAATTTAATACGAACAGGAATTGCAATGTGAAGTGAGTGGAAAAAAACAGGGTTATGATATAATTAGTTAGAGTCAGGAGAAAAATTGACTGAAGTTAGGAAGTGAGTAAAGATGGGGGAGTAAGGAGGTGTAAGGTATAAACAGATATTTGTTCATATTTAGGGATATAGTTTCTCCTGTGTTTGAGCAAGAACAAAGACAGATTTTGGCTAAAAAGTCTTCCAGAACTGGAGGGAGAGTACTAACAATGTTGACAGGGCAGAACATCGAATGCCCTTACTTAGACACATATAGAACGAAATCTCAATATCTCGATCGGCCACAACAGCAGTTTTTAAATGCCTTATTTTCCTTCCAGTGAAAAGGTTGAGTGTTCAAGGCTTGATCTTGAAAGTGATAAAATAATAATTTATAATCATTTGTAAAAACAAATGTCTGACCCAATACACGAGTCACATCTAGGAAAAGTGAAATACTAACAAGGAGATGCATTATAATAGTTTGGCCTGGAATGTGAACACAGAAAAAGTAGTACAGAGCTGAGTCATCCATGGTATGGATCCACTTCTAAATCTCAAAATACTGAAATCTCGAATTTCAGTATTTCTAGACCAGAATGTCGACACCACACAAAATTGAAACTACAAAATAACAAAGCTTAAAATATCGTAAACATAAATAAAACTCAATCTTCCCCCCAAATAAACACAAATACACAACATAACTAAAAGAAACTAACATGACCATACGTTTTTGCACCCCCATGTAGAGGGCTGCTCCCCCCCACACCCCCACTTCTTCTATATAACAACTCTGAGGTCACGACTCACACTAACTCAAAAAAAAAAAGAAAAAAAAAACACACACGTAATATTAACTCTTATTTCATCTGCATTCAACCATTTACTAACATGTCACTTCCTTCACTCAATTGACATTTGTTTATATAAGAGTTATTGTTGTTTTGTTCCACTTTGGTTACACACGTAATATTACCTGCCCTACACTCCCTTTGCAAACAACTATATTTACACCCACTCATAACACCCACACATAATATACATGTACTAAAATCACCACATACAACACTCATACACATACACTCTCAACTACATACCCCATTCTACCCCTAAAACTCCCCACAAAAACTAAAAATAAATTTCTATCCAAACCCCTTAAAAATTAAACACCTACCTAAATCTCTGTATGTAAACAAATATCAGCCGCCAAAACACAAAACCCTTAAAGAGAAGTACACAATAATGTATATACCACACTATACCTATAGTGCATTCAGGAAACGCAGATTCGACAAAGTGCATTTTAGAAAAACTGCACTTTTAATATTCTGGTCTTGAAATACTGAAATTCGAGATTTCAGTATTTCGAGATATAAAAGTGGACCCCCATGGTACACACTATAAAAAATTCCTAAGACAGAGATGGTAGCACACCCTGTCCCAGAAAGTGGCTGTGACATTAATCTCCCAGGCTCGGAGTCATCTTTGTACCCTAGACCACTTACTAAGTTGGCACCTGTCCTTTCTCTTGACCAAAGGATTACAAAGTACTTGCCAGTTACCTTCCTTAGCTTCCTGTTGTCTGCATTCAGAAAATGTAAGAAATCCTGTTCTACTATGAACCATCTTGTTAATTGCTCTGTAACAGCTAGAAACTGATTGTTCTCTTTAAAGACTGGTCCCTGTAATAATTGACCTGAGGGTTTCCCCACTACTTGCTATCAATAAAATACAGATCCCTTTAATTAATTATTCTGCTCCACAACGTATCCTTTATTCTTCTAGTCTTCCTACCATGACTCTGTAATAGCTTTCAGCATCTCTCCAACTCTCTCCCAATCACTAATCCATACTTCCTTCTTAAACCCTCCACACATTGTACCAAACCTATTTAATGATGTTCCTCATCTTTATCCAAACATAGACTGATTAACTCCATCTCAGCTCAAATAAAAATAAAATTAAGTGGAAAATACTCTCCAAAAACAAGAATCGATATCACCCCAATATACTAAAATCCTCCTAGGAGGAAGCATTCACACTAATACTAGCCCTGCCATTACATCCACCTTCAAAACAGTTCCCTTCTACACACTACTCTAGCCCCACAGTGGTCACCCCCACCCCCACCCCAGCAATCTAACTTTTGCTGCCATAAATATCAAAAGCATATGAAATAAAACTACTGAACTAAATGCTTGGATTACCCAACACAAACCTGATATTCTAGCTGTGACTGAAACTTGGCTTATATCCAGCATAAATGATTCCAAAATTACATCCCCTGGCTATCATATCATCTGTAATGACCACATAGGCAGGAAAGGTGGTGATATTGCTTTAATATTTCCCAAAAACTACTTCATTTCCACCCTCAACAAAACAACCAAAAGTCAGTTCAGCAGAGCTTCTTATTACTTTCCTGAAAATAAATAAATATGTATTACTGTCCTTTACATCCCTCCTGGTGACAATACAGCCACACTGGAAGTACTTAGAATAAAAGTTTAGTATTGTTTTTTCTAGACAAAACAGTTTTACTGGACCTCTGTTTCTACAATCAGACTGTCTTGCCTCCTTTTAGATTGTTTTTTTGGACCTCTTTTTTATATCTTTGGCACTGTTACCTCCTTTTATTTGAATATGATTTACACGGTTATGTCAATATCATTTGCTGACATTACCTAAAAAAATTCATCTACCATGGTCCTCCACACCTGGTTCTAACTCCCATATGGTTGGACATCTTTACATAACTCCCCCACATCTATTGTACTAATATTCACACTAATTATACTATTAATAGCTATCCCATTATATTACTAGATTAGAGAACTTGACTGGGTCCTATTCTCCTCACTTGATAGGTCACCACATCCTCTCAGTGAGACCATCTTTCATCCACATAACCAGATCTCTCAACCCATATCCAGTTAATATCCAGTTAAACAGCATATTTTATAAACAGCCTTCACAATCTCCAAATTAAGTAATACCATGCCCCTATAATTTATTAAACTGAACATCCTAAAAACCCTCATGTTAGATAATGCTGTAAATGAATTCAATACAACTTTCCTAAATATCCTAAAATCCTAGACCTCACAACAAAGAAATAAAGTTTATACAGTTTACCTATCAGACTGGCAGAGCAAAAAGAAAATAGGGGATAGAAAAAAAAAAAAAAAAAATAAAAAAAAAAAAACCACAAACACCACAAAATGGAAAAAATACTTCCTAATGCAAGAAATCAAAACAATGGGAAAAGCTAAAAAATAGTGAAATAAATAAAATAAAAATCTTAAAATAATACAAATAGAAAATTACAATAAATTGTTTTATATATTTTTTTTTAGTATAGGTATTCTCTCTGAAACTTAAATGTATGTCATTATTTTTGAACTTGAAATTCAGTAATTTGCCATAAACAGTTTTATTTTTTTTTGACATAACCAATAATATACAAAGAATAAATCTGGAGGTAATAAATCTCAACATGGGGTTGAAATCTACTTAGTACAGTATCTGAAAGAGCTTCAAGAAGCATTTGCAGCCAGCAAAAAAAGCAAATAAAGAAATACAGAAAGATAGAAAACAGCACAAACAGCATTCAGAATAATAGTAATAACATCTTCAAATTCTGCTCAGCCATTAAAGAAATCATGCACTCTGACCAAAACCCTCACCCCTCTAAATAACTCTAAACTCTAACTCTGCCTGACAGAATAATTTGTTTCATTATTAGTATAGTATAGTAACCAAAATCCCAACCAGCAAGCCACAACATAACACAACGCCCAAACATCAGCAACATATCACCTTCCACATTGTATGTCACTGTTGTAAAAACTCTTAAAATAAAAACTGTATTTCCTCCTGTTAATAGCTGCTTAGTAAGACTTTCCTAAAAGTCAAAATATCCTAAATGGGCTTTTGCCTCATGTCCCTCTCATTCTCTCTGTCCTTAGTCTCCCAAATTGTTCCGAAAAAATACATTCCCATTCTCTTTATGGAAAAACTCGTCCTTTTCCCCACGCGCTAAGGAGGAAACTGCTGGCATATACTTTACTGGCTATACCCTCTCATCTTATCTTCCCTCTCCCAAAGAAAGAAAAATACAAAAAATCTTAAATGCTCTGCTGGAATAACGCCTAAATAGTACTGGCATATCCATAGTAATTCCGCTATTACTCTAACCTTAGATACTGCCATATTATATATAGATAATAGCAAAATTTTCTTCACCTTTAATCCCTTCAACACTAAAAGCCAAAATGAAACTGTTAAGTAATGTCCAAATGTCCTCAACATTCTCAGCAAACTCTTATTTTTTCAGCTATTTCAAGTAGTTCTTTGTCTAGTAGGTATCAGTCAGTCAATGGCTCCGCACTCACTCTCTAGTCACCCTCACTGTTCCTCCTGTTGTTTATTTACTTTATTTTATTTATTTTATTTTTTTACTTTTTTTTTTTTTTTTTTTTTTTTTTTTTACTGAAGCTAACTTTCCTTTGTAACTTCATTTAGTAGTTGCATTTTTGCCTTTTCTTTTTTTTTTTTTCTATGTAGTACTTGTGTAGTATTAATAAAATAATTTTTAGTTTTTTATTTCAGCAACATTTCACATTTGTATAATAAGCAGCTTATGTCTCTGTGTGTGTAGTTCCTTGCTTGGTCTATATATCATTTTTAGATATTTGTTCTGAATTCTTTTTTGAAGACTTCTTTTGATTTGTGAACACTAATCTAGATCTGGCTTCCACCAATCTTTTTTACCAAATCTTACCAATACTGCTACAACCATAGATGACATGTGGGATTATAATAGTCACCGGGTGGTTGATACCAAATTTCGAGGGTTGGTCCCCGAGGGTGAGGCCAGAGCCAGAAACAAAGCCAACCGCGGGTACCAGAAATCACCAGTTACACCTATTCTATTGCTATTATACTACGAATGGACATGACATTATAAAAGAAAAGAAAATATTACTCTTGTTAATTACCTGCCTTCGTAGATGTCACAGCATCGCGGGCAGTTTCTGATGTACTCATGCGCCTCGCAGTACATCAGTACATCAGACAAAAAGCTTTCTTGAGGAGAAAGAAATCTCTTTTTCTTTTTTAGTGTTTATAGCTAAAAATGAGTTTACAATGAGACAGTTTTAAAAAATAAACAACGACATCTCCGTTGCTTATTTTAAAACTGTCTCGCTATGTTAAACTCATTTAACATAGCGAAACACTAAAAAAAGCAACGGAGATCTTGCTTTCTCCGTTGCTTTTTTTAAAACACTGCCTCGCTATGTTAAATGGGTTTAACATAGCGAGACAGTTTTAAAATAAGCAACGGAGATCTCCGTTGCTTATTTTAAAGCTGTCTCGCTATGTTAAACCCATTTAACATAGCGAGACAGTGTTTTAAAAAAACAAGTTTACTAATGGAAAAAAGTCCGGGCGACCGGACCTTTTTCCATTAGTATAACTCGATTTACAACGGGCACGCTGGCCAATCAGCGTGCACGTTTTGGGGGGATCATGGTATAATAATAGTTGTTCTATCTAAGCATATATCTTGTGTACATCCACAACTGCCCTTGACTCACAGACAAATGTAACTTGACCCAATGGCAACTAGCCTATTTTCTTGATTGCAGCTCCTATATCAATTCTGTCATCTACTTGCAGTGTATCTGGTTTGTTCATGTCACAGTATTCTTTTTAAGCATTTATGACTATTTTGTAAGTGTTTCAAAGACTCTTATTATTCCATTCCCATCTTGCTAGTTACTCCAAAGGATTTCTCAGGTGTATACTTATCTCAGATATACTACATGTAAATTTTGCAAGACCCGTTCGCTTGTCTTCTAGCTTTGGTATTTGAAGAATTGCTTGGATATTTTATGTTTCAGGTTTCTGCCCTCTGACAAAGTATAACCAATGTATTTCAGATAATGATCAGTTAAACAAGTTAGTGGAAACTGCACTGAGACGTGGGGAAGAGAAAAGGATGGAGTCACTGGAGACCCACTGATGCCTTGGTCAACAGTGTCATTTCATGTAAGACCTGCTCTGATTCTCATAGTCTGATACAGTCATGTTATTGGGATTATGCATTGTTTTAACTATGCTCCAGGTATGTGGGACTGCACAGAACTTAGAGAACTGGTTAAGGTATGCACTACATGTGATATAATGAAGGCAGATAAAGACCAGCAAACATGAGAAGAAGCCACGCTCATGTCAAGATCCTGTCTCAGGCAGTATCTTCACTGCACCCTGACTTCAGCCACCAAGACTATCCTGACATAAAATGGAGGCTGACAAAGAGTCAGTATCATGGCATTTGTTAAGCACCCATGAGAGATGAGGTAGGTTCTAACACTGTTTTATGTTGGAACACCTCTTCAGTGAGAGACAGGCTATTCATGGTTCTTCACTCTGTTCATAGGTTCATATATGTTTACCAGGCTAATGACCACAAGGGCCTTTTTAAGCCTAGCCATGCATCCCAGATTTCTGACAAGTTCTAGTAACCTTGATAAGTGTAAGCAGGGGCTTGAGAGATGAAACATTTACAAGCAGGGGCCTGGGAGATGAACCATGGATGAATTTTCTGTTTCCCCTTCAATTGTCAAACTTACACTTGAATTGGGTTAGGAAGGAACTCTGCTTCACATGGATGGGAAGCCTGTTCCAGAGACAGGGTAGTCTCTGGGATACATACCTGTCTCTCCAGCAGGTCCTATTTATATCAAAGGCAAGGTTTAAGTCATTAGAATGGGTAATTCTGGTGATGTTTGTTTTATGGAGATGCAGTAGGCCCATCAAAGTGGGGTCTGACAATACCCTGCATACCAGACATAGATCTCACCTCAATAGCTTGTAGAAGATGGAATACAGGGATAGGGCCTTGAGGTGGTCTGCACAGGACATTTTACTTACACCCTGAATTCTTTTAGTGAAGAACCTCGAGGATGTTCCAATTGCTGGATATGCCTGGTTAGGTGCATAACAAAGGGGGCAGTGTACTCAGTGACAGGTCTGATGAAAGCCGAATACAGTGGAATAATGACTTTCTAGTTCCAGTAGATGTGAGCCTTTCTGTATGTTCCAGTTTTATAACTGCCCAAATTTTCTTTCATTCAGCCATATAGATTATTTTGTTACATGTTTTTCAGATATGCATGTTATGCCATTACACCACAACTTCATATACACACACACACAATCTCTCTCTCAGTGATGCACCCAAGCTCAGGCCTTCCTCCTATCATGATGCTTGGGCTACTCCACACAGCAAATACAGCTACACAGCTCTAACTTACTGCCACCCCTTCAAAGCTCTGCTTTGTACACTGCCCCTTTCCGCCTCCATTTACCTTTACAGTTTAGGCACTGCAATTCACATACATAAAGCTCTCCTCATACAAATTTCAACTTTCCCCCTCCCAACCTCGACACATCTACACTTTCCTTACTCATATAATGCACCTCAAAATCCTTTCCTCATTAGCCTCCACTTCCTGATGTACGTATCGCAATGAAAAAATAATGTCCCTTTATTACTTTTCATAGTTTGTAGAAGATTTGTTATGTAGAACAAAATTAGTACTTGCAAGAAAATGCCATGTAAGGCGAAATAATGAAGCCACTCGTTTACTAGAATTCATAGAGTAGCACAATAGCCATTATATAGTATAAATGTCTTTACCAATGTGTGTACTCATACTGTAAAAAGTGTAGCAAGCTACTGCCAACCTCGTGCTGATTTATCCAGAAGTGCAGCTAGAGTGGGGTAAAGGAGACGGCTGCCCTGGGCACATGGTTTTACAGGGTGCAATCTGCAGATGCCAATTATAGTCAGCAGTACAGTACCAGCATTTATTTCTGCACTTGAATTTCTAAATGCTAGTATGGAAATGAATTCCAATACTGCTTGAGTGCTTTTGCTATGATGAATGAAGTGCACAATTCATGTACAGAATAAGTTGCAGCACCGTAGCAAGCTGCATGCTATACTTGTTAGCAATGTAGCAAGTAGTTTGATTTGGTACTATTTTTGTATATTTGATTGCATTACTGTTTTCATAATGCAAATTACTCTAACAGATTTCTTATATTACCTTGTATATTTTTTATCTGGTTGTAAACTGCAGACCAAGCCTGAAAATGGCCCACCAAAACTGTGCTATACTCTGGTAAGCAACAAATAAATACATACATACAGACATACATACATAAATAAATATGTTTGGAAAGTCTTTTTATTTTCTATTAGCTAATTTGGTAACTTTGTTTTATAAGTAACTTATCACTCAAACATACAGCAAAGATTGGACATATCATCTCTGGGTTTTGAAACAGGCAAAAACTGTTTTCCTATCAGTTTAATGGGGAAGTTATTCAGCTAACTATTATCCCTTATCTTATCCCTGTAGGACTGAATCTGTTTTAAGTATCATCAAACTGCCACATATGCAGCCAACACAACATACATCACCTGTCTTTAATATCTGTAGGCTGACAAATGGAACAAATTATAGAAAATATATCACTAGATATGACAAGTATAACAACACTACTGATGAGCCATGAACGTCACTTTTTATTTGGAAACATAAATGTAGGACATTGCATTCAGGACTAGAGTCCATGCAACTTTTTTGGCATTACTTAGAATTTTAAATTATTCTCAAGACCCAGATTAAAACTGCAACCCTTTTTTGATGGGAAGACTGTATGCTGGTAAGATATAAGGGTGTAGCTTATCATATTCATACAAAGCCTCCCATAAAAGAGTAAAGTATGTAACGCTACAGTTTATAACCATCAAAGCAGTGTACCTTCTCAAAAGAATCAGGACAGGTCCTAGTGGAAATGGAGAAAGAATGATAAACCTGTGCTGTAAGATGCATGTAAATATTGCTGAGAGAACAGAACATTCCATCTCAAATGATATCCAGAATTACAAAGGCCAAAACATGCTCCAAAGTACACTCAGGCAATAAAATAAAAATTCTACTCAGACCAGATGCTGCAGCCTTTGAAAAATCCTGGACTGTCTGCAGTCCCCAGAGATGAATGCTCCTTTATTTTATCTATAGAAAATTGTAAGAAAATAATTTCCAGTAAGTTCACAAATAAAAACATGAAGCAACCTTCTCTTACTGGGACTTCATATGCATCTGTTAGTATCATAATGCTAACAAAAACATAAAGAAACAAATTTGGTCTTCCAAGTATTAACATTGCTTCTGATGCTTCTTATGTTTATGTGGTATGTTTGTGTGTGCATGTTTGTGTGGTATGTTTGGGTGTGCATGTTTGTGTGGTATGTTTGTGTGTGCATGTTTGTGTGTGGGTTTGCATGTGCTTGTATCTTGGTCTGTATACATTGGGAGTCTGTTGTGCAATAGGTGAAATATCTTCTCCTTTCTCTTAACTGAATGAGTTTTGGAACAAACAGCAAAGCCATAACTCCTGAACAGTTTTTTGTAATCCTGCAGTGGTAAAAACTACACCAGATGATAGCCCCCATGCATTTCTTTTATCAGTTCTTTCCATGTTCTCTTTAAGTCTGAGTTGGAGTCTTTCATATTCCAGCAGGCTGTGGTAACTGCCTAAGATGTTTTTTGAATAGGGCTTTATGTAGTTTTCATAGAATGCAATGACTGGAATGTCTTATTGATGTTTTTTATTTTAAATCATTGTTGCAGAATTAGTTCAATTTTGTGTGTTTTAATAATGTAATGATGGTTACATTAGGATTTGTTAATTTTTTTAGGTTATGCACTTTTTGGTTAGTTTACACTTAGTTTTAATAGTTAGAATTGTGTCTACTTTGCAGGCATTTTAAAATGTTCTCTTTAACATTAATACAATTTTGTTTCTAGGAGGTAGGTTTATTAGGTAAGGGGATTTCTGCATGTGCATGTTTTGCCTGCACAGTGTTTGCAGTTACTTTTTTTCTTGCATTGATCTGGACTTTTAACTTTTTTTCTGTTTTTAGATCTGGGTTTGAGGAGCTTTTATTTGGTATTGTTTTTCACTGCTGCTAACAACCATCAGTTCTCTCATAAATTGTCAGCCCAGTCCTTTCCCATTGTTTGGGGGGTCCTATAGGGGCCTAAACTCTACCACTAACAGCTGACATACTTGCTTGTTTTCATATGTAAGGGTATGATAGGCCTTCTTTTGTGGGTTTGGACATACCTACATGTGCCCCATGGTGGCTACCACATAAATATGGCTTAGCAGATCCATGTCCCCATCCCCAGCACCATACAATACACACTACGTAAATATCATCTTTAGAAGGGCTGGCCTTATTTCTTCTACCACAAAAAGGACGAACCAGCTTTGGCTTCTCACGCCAGCCCTGCTCCATTCAACTCCTCTAGCTCCCAAAGCACTAATTATTCTCAAGCCATTTGTATCATAATCAGGACTCTGTCCCTTAATGCCACTGAGCTGGGCAGTATGGAGGCAGTGTGTTAGGTGAGCTGGAGTGTTCTGTTATTGCATGTGTCCCTGTTTTATAAGTGCTTTGTATGAACTTTTAGTTTTCCTTTTAGTGACTGCAATACAAACATCATACATTAGAAGATTTTAGTAGGGTTGATGACATTGCAAGAGTACTAATAAACCATATATGTCATACAAGGGAGTATATTAAATCTTTGATGATAAACCAGGGTTGGTAATGAACAAAATGTACATACTTATCTACACAGCAGACCAGTGAAACATTTTTATCTTACTTATTGTTAGCTTCCAAGTGAAATTACCGCAATTACCTCTTTAAATACTTTCAAGAAGCATCTTAAAACTTTGCTTAATTCCCTATGGCTCTGCCCTTGTACTAACCCGACTAAACTTTTTTTTTCTCTCCACTACCATTTCCTTGACCTTCTAATCTTCACTTGCTTTCTACAGTTCTTTTGTTATTCTATTCTCTAATGATCAATTTTACTGAGAGTGGGGAAAAAAAAAAACACCAATTTGTACTTCTTTATTTGGCTTAAGAATTTCATTATAGACAACTGCACAATTGTAAATATTTCCTTATGTATAACAAGTGATGTATCTACTGTCTGTTTGTGGAGCTTTTCTCCCCGTGCCTCTACTAAAAATGGACATATATCCAGCTAGACTAGCCTGGTCAACAAATGTAAAATAAATAAATAATAAATAAATAACTACACATGCACATACCCCCGTATACACACCAACATTTTATTATTATTTATTACTATTGTATTTATTTACATTTGTTGACTAGGAAAATCCGACTGGACACAGGTCCTTTTTCAGTGGATGCCCAGGCAGAAAAACTCCACAATAAAAACAACAATTAATTACAAGTTACAAGAAGTATAGGTAGGTTTTGTTTAACAATAGTAGTAAACAGTTATAATTCAAAATTAAATTATTTACAACACTTATATCATTGGTGCCATAAAGACTAACAAGTATTTTAATAGCTGAGCTAGCAGCTATTACCCTTGAATAACAGTGGCTAAGATTACAGCTGAGATATAGGTTTACATTTGGCTGCAATCCGAGGTAGTTAGAGGGGTGGAAAAAAGGGATTAGAGAGGTTGGAGTAGAGATGTTAGAGAGATTTGTTACAGGGGTATGTCCAGTGCTCTTTTAGATGTGATTTTAGAGCAGCTTTGAAGTTAGTTTGTGATGACAAAGACGTTATAGTGTGAGGAAGGGTATTCCATAATTTTGCTATGGAGTAGGAGAAGAGAGCTTCCCCAGCAGAGTTCCTGGTTTTAGTTACCTGTAATTGATTTTTGTTGCTGGAGCGTAGTGGTCTGGTTGTATGATAGGGTTTGGAATAGATTTTGGAGGGAGGGGACTTTTAGAGAATGATTTAGCAGTTTGTGGGTGAGTGAGAGTTGGTATCACTGAAGGAGGTGAGGGAGTTCTAGCCAGCCGAGTTCAGTAAGTGAGGTGCAGTGGTGGCTATGGTAGTTTGCGCCAGTGGCAAACTTTGATATTTTATTGTAGCAAGCTTCACATTTACCTAACTCACTTTGCCTTAGGTTGGTAAATATTGGAGAGGTGTAGAGTGGGGTGGAGATAAGGTGGCTATTTGCAACTGAAATCTTGGCTGTTTTGGTGAGGAATTGCTTATTTCTGTATAAAGCTCCTAGTTTTTTGTGTACTTTTTTAATGGTTAACGATATGTGGATGTCAAACTTGAGGTTATTGCCATTTTCAACTCAAAGTAGTTTGGTGTGGTCTGTTGGGGGGATAATGGTGTTGTCATTGGCTTTAATATTAAATTGTTGGGTGTTTAGATTGTGTTTGGTGGGTTGGAAGATGAGGAGTTTTGTTTTGTTTGGGTTAAGTATTAATTGCGCATCTGAAAGCCAAGTTTCAACTGAGGAAAAGGCTTCCTGTGTGGTTTTTTGAAGTTCAGGTAGGGAGTGGGCTGAGCAGATGATGGTGGAATCATTTGTGTACTGTACAAGAGTGGCTTGTTTGGTAGCAGAGGCTAGATTATTAGTGAATATGGACAAGAGTAAGGGTCCAAGGATAAATCCTTGGGGAACACCTGTTGAGACAGGGAGTTGGGGGGAAATATCATTATGCCAAACAACGGATTGATGGCGGTCAGTTGGGTAACTCTGGAACCAGTTTGTGACAGATTGAGAGAAGGATCGAGTATTGAGGATAGTGATGAGCTATGCGCTTGAGAGACTTGAACCTCAGCACTGAAATAAATAGGACATGCTGGCGGGACAGATTCATAACCCAGAGGCTCCCTTTACTCTCGAATAAAATCCCAGTCCAGGTTAGGCAGAGTCCCTCATTGACTCTCTTTAAGAGGAATCTTGATGAGTGGATGGGAGATCGTAGGTTTACCCCGGGTATCACTTCTGTGTCACTGTTAGACAGAGGCCCAGTATACTAACCTTGAAAAAGGGCATAGCAAAATTAATTTAATATGGGTGGCGAAAGCCAAACACATTCTGGCTAGGCTTATAAATGCCCTAGGGCAGATAGCCTAGTATGAACCTATGAACCTATGAGTTGTTTATGAGAGACCATGTTGAAAGCTTTAGATAGGTCTAGGAAAGTTGCAGAGCTGAAATAACCATTGTTTTTATGTTGAAGGATTGTATTAGTGAAAGCAAGTAAGGCAGTGGTTGTGCTGTGGTATGGTCGGAAACCATGCTGTGTGTTAGATAGGAGGTTGTTAGCAAGGAGGTAGCTTAGAACCTGAGAGTGAATGCATCTCTCAAGTATTTTTGATAGAGGAGACAGAATTGCTATGGGCCGGTAGTTGGTGAATTATGTGGAGGGTCCACCTTTGTGGAGGGGATAATGTGGGATATTCTCCATTGTGAAGGGACATAGCTTTCAGATAAAGATCGGTTAATCAGGATTGCAACTGGGTAAGCTAGGGCTTTAGCTGCAATTTTAAGGTACTCAGCTGGGAGGTTGTCAGCTGCTAGTTTTGTGGGCTTTAGTTTCGATTAGAGTTTTTTTATGTTGGAGGTAGGGATAGGAGAGAAAGTGAATGCAGTGGGCAGGTTACTAGGTGTAGTTGGAGGGGATAGGGGAGAGGGGTTGTTTTGTTTTGCAAGTGATAGAACAGATTGTGTGAAGTGAGTGTTGAAAGAGGTGGCAATGTTTTCAGATGAGTTTGTTTTGTTTGATCTTCAATCTTAGCATCTTCGTCTCAGTATAAACACTGATAGAAATCCATTGGAACTGATACTTCCAGACCATAACTTAGGGAAAGTACTATCAGTAAAACAAATATACATATAATTCACTAAACCCCACAAACACAGCTGTTAAACTTATATATAGTGATTCCATAAATACACAGCTATGGAAATGGGTATAATAAAAGCCCAGAGGCACTGAATCACTGCTGGTGGTTCAATAGAAATCACACCGACAATGATTCTGATTATAAAACAATACTTATTATTATAATACTATTACTGCAACCACTGCCCACCTGTTTACTGACTGCCATGTAACATGCTTTATTACGATAAATCAGGGCTCAGAAAACAGAGTATTCAATGCCTATTAACTTGATAAAACATTGCACACCACAGCACTCTTAAAAACCTGACTATTCAACAATTTTTAGGTATCCCAGTATATTTTTTCTACTGTAAATGCAGTGGTGCCTGATATTTCAGGGATGGAGCTCATCTGAAATGAGATTACATTAATAGTAAATATTACAAACTTCATTTAACAAACTTTATTGCGACACAACCATAAACAACTCTAACAACACAACAGTAAAAACAGACAATCCTCTCTTTGAACTCACAGTTATAACAGCAGAAGCTTATCTCATCTTAACAAAAGTGACACAACACAATAAATGCAGACTATACAGCGTTCCTCTGATTATGCAGCAACAGAAAAAAGTTATTGTTTGCGAAGTAAATAAGAGTAAACAATAAAATGAAAGAACCGATACTGATAGTTTGGACACCACAAACCTACAAAATAATACCTGCCCCTTTCTGCATGATGCTCTACATGTTCAACTTTGAATAACATATGCTTCTAATTGCATCAGTTCAGTTAACGAATATGTAGATGTCCTGTTGTAGGGGCAACCGTCTGCTTCCATTTCTTGTAATACATTTTTTTCCCAATACCAATAAGAGTGAAATAGCTACTGTACATGTTCCTAGAAATAAGGATGCATGCCACTAATATTACCTAACATAAATAATTCTGAGGTTAGTAATAGCCATTTTTTTTTAATTCTGCCTTCATCAGTATGGCTAGCCTAAATCCGAATAGCCTTGAACAAGCCCAAAATATACATGTAACTAATTTCCAATTTCCTGTCCCTCACATCTTTAACAATATGACATTACCCACAGGAACTGCCTGGCCAATCTAACAGGTGTGTAGAAATGTTTATATTCATACTGTCAGCCAAAAAAGTGTGTTCTTTCTGAACTTAGATACCGAGACATAACTAGGACTACATCTCAGGTTTACTAGAAACTGAAGCGTTCAACTCCATTCCAAACAAGTCTATATTTGTCTGTATTATGATCCCTGTTGTAACTCACAATCGTATTTGCCCTTTTACTAATGTGGCATTGTCTCTGTTTTCTAACCACAACACCAGTTCTGGGCAATGTTTTGAAGGGACCTTAGCTAACTGCATCTTCTGAGGACAGTTATGCATGTACTTCTTCAGTTGTTTATTCTGCACCCCCATCTCAGACTGTCTTATCTGATCAGCTGACTCCAATATCTCAATTCTGGACAATTCCTAAACCTCCTAAACATGTTATCTTCTACTTACAAAATGAGAAACCTGAGGAGCACTCTATAGGGGTAATATTGGGTCACCATACCAAGTAATCAACATTGCTATACACCTGCAAAATTAAACGCATGCTCTCAACAATTATCTTAGACCTAGCCATCCCAGGGCCTCTCCCACCAATTTTGAAATATTGACAGAGTCCTCTGTACCCTCCTATAAGGACAAGAGCTATATCATTTCACTTTAAAGAATATGCTTCCTCTAGTAAAAAGTACAGTTTTGTACCTACCATAAATGTAGATGTTCGAGTGTACACCCTGCTGCAGTCATCACACTTGGGTTATCCTGTCGTCAGGCGGTCCCGCAGTCGGCCGGAATTCCAAAGTCTTGGTCCGGCGTCGGTTGCTGTCACTTCTTCCCTGACGTCAGTGCGCCAGGGGTATATATAATGCATCCAATGCCATTTTCTTCAGTTTTTCTTGCCCTAGATGTCAGGTGCCCCCAAAAAGGTGGTCAGTAATTAGTACCAAATTAAGTAAATTTTGCACAAACACAAAATCCCTCCAGCTATAAGCAAATACATCAGGAAGGTATTGTAGAGATTTAGCCAGTTAGACCAGAGGGGATGGAGGGAGGGTAACCTGGACTGCAGCAGGGTGTACACTTGAACATCTACATTTATGGTAGGTACAAAACTGTACTATGTTCATCGTGTTATCGTGCTGCAGTCATCACACTTGGGTAGAATCCCAAAGCTAAGGATGGGTGGAGGAGTCATAGAGGGTTAGAGGAGGCTAGAAGGCCCTGCAGAACTGCAGTGGCAAAGGCCGCCCTAGTCTTAGAGTAAAGTGGTAAGTGATAGTGTTTGGTAAAGGTGTGTACTGAACTCCAAGTTGCAGCTTCCAAAATCTCCTTGGTTGGAACCCCCCTGAGGAAGGCGGTAGATGTAGCTGTTGCCCTGGTAGAGTGGGGCCTAATGGTAGCAGGAACTGGTTTTCCATGATGGGTATAGCAAAAATGAATGCAATGTCCTATCCATTTGGAAATGGTTTGTTTTGATATAGCCTTCCCTTGTGAAGCTGTAGCATAGGATACAAAGAGCTGGTCAGATTTTCTGAAAGCCTTAGTTTTATCCAAGTAGTAATGAAGTTGCCTGTGAATGTCCAAGGAATGCAGGAGTCTTTCTCCTTTGTTCTGTGGATTTGGGAAGAAGGTGGGTAAGTGGATGGTTTGATTTAAAGCCACACTGAAAACCACCTTAGGCATGAAGGAAGGATTAGTTCATAGAGAGACTCTGTCTTGATGGAAAATGAGGAAAGGTTCCACTGCCATTAGTGCCTGCAGCTCTGAGACTCTTCTAGCTGAAGTTATTGCTAGCAGCAGGGCAGTCTTCCATGATAGGAACTGTAGATTTGCAGAGAAAGCTGGTTCAAAGGGAGGTAGCGTAAGTTTTTCCAGAACAAAATTGAGGTCCCATGTTGGTGTAGGTGCTCTCCTGGGGGGCCTAATGTTTTTTGCCCCTCTGAGGAACTGCCTTAGAAGTGGATGTGAAAATAAGGGTGGATCCGTGTTGTAGTGGGCTGAAATAGCTGATGCATGGATTTTAATGGAAGAAAAAGAAAGTCCTTTGTGCAACATCTCAGTTAAATACTGTAGAATGTGAGGCATGTGAGGCTGAATTGTGTTTTGGCCTTTAGCTTGGTTCCAGGCACAAAACCTTTTCCATTTGTCCGAATAAGCCTTCCTGGTGCTTGGCCTCCTAGCTTCTAGAATAACATCCATAACTGCTTGGGAAAGAGGAGCTGGCTGGATGCTTAGGTGATTTGCCATGCAGCCAGATTTAAGGTTTTGAGCTGGCTGTAAAGAATCTGATCGTTTTGCTGTGTGAGCAAATGGGTAATTTGTGGTAAAATCCAAGGTGGGCCCTGGGCCATATTCCTCAATAGTGGGTACCAGTGCTGGCGTGGCCAGTCTGGGGCTATGAGTATCAGTCATGGTCTCTCCTTTCTGACTTTCAGAAGCACCTTTGTGAGGAGAGGCAATGGAGGGAAGGCATATACTGTCAGGTTTTTCCAACTGAATGAGGGTGCGTCCATTTTCCAAGCTTGATGGTGAAATGTCCTTGTACAAAATTTTGTTAGCTGATAGTTTTGAGGACTGGCAAACAGGTCTATGTCTGGAAGGCCCCATTTTTGAGTTATCATTGCAAATACTTGTGGATCCAATTTCCACTCGTGGGGATCCATGATGTTTCTGCTGAGGTCGTCTGCCAATGTGTTCTTCTTTCCTGGCAGGAATTGAGCTTGTAACTGAACTTGGTAAGCCAGAGCAGTGTTCCACAAGGTCATTGCTTGCCTGCATTGAGGGTAGGAGTGTGTACCCCCTTGTTTGTTTATGTACCACATTACTGTGGTGTTGTCCGTCCTTATTGTAAGTTATCCTGGAAGTAATAGGTTCTTGAAGGCTGTCAGAGCATTCTGTACAGCTAGCATCTCTTTTTGATTGATGTGCAGATTCCTTTGATCTGCAGTCCATATGCCTTGAATGCACTGTCCTGCCATGTGTGCCCCCCAGGTGTAGTCTGATGCATCTGTTGTCATAGTTTGCCTGGCTGGGGGCAAGGTGAAAGGCTGACCCTTGTTGAGGTGACATGCCTGTGACCACCATAGAAACTCCTGTTGTAGGCAGGGAATGAGAGATATCATTGTGTCCAAGCTGTGGCTGTGTTGAGACCATACGCTTTTTAGGTACCACTGTAATTTCCTAATATGCAGCTTTGCAAATGGTATTAGTAGTATGCAAGATGCCATGAAGCCCATGGCCTGCAGAATTTTTCTTGCAGGTAGTTGGGTCTTTGTTGCCATTGTTTTGAAATATTGAGTCAGTTGTAGTTGTTTGGCTGGCGTCAGATAAGCCTTCTGGGCCATTGTATTCAAGCTGGCACCCAGGAATGTCATATTTTGTGAGGGTACTAGTTTTGATTTCTTTTCGTTTACTGTGTACCCCAGGCAACTTAGAAGATGTTTTACAAAAGCCAGATGTTGTAAGAGGATGTCCTTGCTTTCTGCTTGGCTGAGGCAGTCGTCCAGGTAAGGGTATATTTGAATTCCTCTTTGTCTGCAGTATGCAATTACTGGTGCCAGGCATTTTGTGAAGACCCTGGGTGCAGTAGATAAGCCAAAGGGCAGTGCAGAGAATTGGTAATGGGTTGAACCTGCAATGAAATGGAGGTATCTTCTGCAACTTTGTCTGATAGGGACATGCAGGTATGCCTCCTTGAGGTCCAACGTTACTAGCCATGCTTCCTTGCCCAACATGGGAAGAAGCTGCTGTAGTATTAGCATCTTGAATTTGGGTACTTGTAAGAAGGTGTTTAGAATTGAAAGGTCTAGAATTGGTCTCCAGGCATTGTCCTTTCTGGGAACTAGAAAGAGTCTTGAGTAAAATCCTTGGCCTTGCTCTCGAGTAGGTACCAGTTGAATGGCTCTCATGTCCATGAGAGCTGTAATTTGTTTTTGTGCCACTGCCCATTGATTTTGTGGTAGGTTTGGCATTCCTCTTTTCATTGGCAAGGTGTGAAAATGGAATCTGTATCCTCGTGAAATTATGTCTAGGACCCATTTGCACTTTGTGACAATGTGCCAGTTGTCTGAAAAAAGTGCGAGTTTTCCTCTCAAGGGGGCTGCCAAGTGAGTGTTGCTTGACCAGATGAGGTGCAAGTCATTGAGTTTGCCTTCTGGTAGTTTGGGACCTGTCTTCTCCTCCGTTCTGTGTTGCAGTGCCCCATTGGTGAGGTTTGTACTGGGCTTGTGGTTGTCCTCTGCCTCTTGGACGTCTGTATTTACCCCTCTGTGGTCTGTCAGTAGCTGGAAAGGACCAATTTTTTGTTGGCCAATTTCTGCTGAAGTGAGGGGGCTGTACCTGTAGGAAATCTTTGACTGTCTGCATAGATTTTGCCTTATCCTCCATTTTCTTTAAGACTTCTTCTGCTTTAACTCCAAAAAGAACATCCTGCTGTAAGGGAGCATCTAGAAGCTTTGCTTTAACATGATCAGGCAGAGTTTGTTCCTTTAACCAAGCATGCCTACGTATAACAGACCCAGTGACAGCTGCTCTGCAGGAAGCCTCCAAAGAATCAAACCCACATTGTAAAGTATGTTTGCCCACCTGTTCAGTTGCATGCAACAGATCCTGCATTTCTTTCAATTCAGACTGTTGAGGGAGTGTGCTCATTGGGGCGGCCACGGTGGTGCAGTGGTTAGCATTGCTGCCTCACAGCAAGAGGTTCTCCGGTTCGATTCTCGGCTGGGGTGCCTTCTGTGCGGAGTCTGCATGTCCTCCCTGTGGTCGTGTGGGTTTCCTCCGGGTGCTCCGGTTTCCTCCCACATCCCAAAGACATGCTGCAGGTGGATTGGACACTCTAAATTGGCCCTAGGTGTGCGTGTGAGTGTGCCTTCTGTGGAAGGTTGGGTGCCGGGCTGGCAACTCGACACTGTAAAACTCCACTGCCATTCAATGTGCAGACAAGGTGATCCACTGTGGTGACCCCTAACCGTGAAAAATCCAGAAGAAGAAGAGGGAGTGTGCTCATTCTTTGTTTTAACTGAGAGATAAGAAATTGCTGATACTTTAGCATGTGAAATTGGCAATTTAGTGCCCTCATAGCTAGAGTGGCTGAGGTGTAAACCTTTTTCCCCCACCTGTCTAGTGCTCTGGAGTCCCTTTCAGAGGGTACATGATTTTTTGCCATAGAAGCCTTAGCCCTTTTGGGACCCTGGGAGATAGTCTCTAGATCAGCAACAGGGCTTTTATAAAGAAATTTGTCTGAATCAGGCACTCTATAGTATCTGTCAGGTTTGGCCGGAGCAGGAGGTAGAGAGTCTGGGTTCAAACTGGATTCTAAGTAAACATCATCCACAATGTCTAAAACTGGGGGGATGGCAAGTGGTCTGTGCTGGGGGAGTAAAAGAAACTCTCTGAGCCTTTTCTTTGAGTCAGAGTAGTCCTGACCTTCCCAGTGAAAATGTTCTCTCATAGTTTGTAAAGTTTCCCCAAAGGAGTAATCTTCAGGAGGAGAAGCTGAGGGAATGGAATCCTCAGCATCAGAATCTTCATAAGGGGAGAAGGAGTAATCATGGTTCTCTGAGGAGCCTGAGGAAATGGACACTTGTTCAGATGATGCATAATCTTCCTCTTGTCTAGGCCTTTTGTCAGGAGGGGGTTGGGAACCCCTGATTAAAGAGATCAAATCTTCAGCCATTTTGAGCATCTGTTTCTTAGGCATGGGGCCTTGAACAGGGGACTGAAGTGCAGTCTTTTTAGGTTTAATAGGAGTCTTCGTCTTAGGATACGTTTTAATGGTGAGCGTCGTCGGTCTGAAGACGCCTTCAGAAACCGAAGGTGTTTCTGCAGCACCGACATCTTTTTCAGCAGCATCGTCGGTAGGGGCTGAACATAATGGCTGCGTCGGCCTGGTACTTTCCACCAAAAGTTCCAAAGCAGTCTCGGGTTCCAGATCTGCAGTAGTCAGGGGCTGCGTCGGAGCCTCACTGAAGACCGATGAACCGGAGACCAGACCAGCCGAGGCCTCGTAGTCTGGCTTGGGTCTAGGCTGCCTGTCCTTATCCTTGCGTTTTTTGTGCATGCCAGTAGTCGGTTGCTCCCAAGGCATAGTGTAGTTAAATTTTCTACCGAAGTAGTGTCGTGCAAAATCAAAGCGTCTTTTTATAGTACGCTTATTAAACCTAGCACAAAAACGACAACTAGTGACGTCGTGGTCTGGGCCTAGGCAAGGTATGCAATAAGAATGAAAATCCTTATGAGGTATTTGCTTCCCACAAAAAATGCAATTGTTAACTTTTTCTGACATTGGTCTGAGGCAAGAAAAGTTTCCCCAACAGGATACTTAGCTTTATTGAAGACTTTGGTCTGAAATTCGAGTTCGAAAATCTCAGGAGTCGGCCGAGCGGCACTTGTGAACCGCTTCTGCTTTGGGCACCACGCGGCAAGAAAGACTGGAGAAAATGGCGTTGGATGCATTATATATACCCCTGGCGCACTGACGTCAGGTAAGAAGCGACAGCAACCGACGCCGGACCAAGACTTTGGAATTCCAGCCGACTGCGGGACCGCCTGACTACAGGATAACCCAAGTGTGATGACTGCAGCAGGGTAACACGATGAACATCAAGAATAGACTTAAAACCAACAGCTCTTCCATACAGTTTAATGTCTGGCAGATGTAAGCCTTGTCTTGTTGGTAAGGAAAATACACTTTCTAATATCCTTTCTTTACCACCATCCCAGATAAACTTCAACACCAATTTTGTAATCTTTTTTTTAAAAGTATATTCATCAGAGAGGCCAGGAAGCTCTGCAACTGATCAGGTATCAGTGGGAGTACATACCATGCTATTGCCTGAATCCTCATGAGCATATCTAAGCATAATACCTTCCAGTTGCTCACAAAGCTTTGAATCTTTTTATCCAAATAATTGTTACTTAACTGCATTACAAAAAATGGAAAAAGAAGGTTGCCCAGACAATAGGAGAAAGGAAACCTGATAATCATATTTACAGTAGAGGAATAGTGAATCTTAACCAAATCCTGTTTATGAATGTTTATTTTACAACCTGTCAAGGTACTAAATTTTTCCAAAATCTGGATAACCTTTATTATCTATATGGTTCTATAAGGTACACTAGAAAATCATCTTCATTCAAAAAGATGTTATAATTTACACCCCTGACAGAATACCCTGAATAGGACTTTCTCATAACTTAACCATGGGTGGTTCCAGGTATACAACAGAGGCAACAGTGGGCAACCCAGGTGTGTGCCACTTGTCAGAGGAAATGACATGGAAAGCCACAGCCCAATTTTTTCCTTCAGCTGTTGCTGCATCACAGTCTTATAAGCAGGTCAGTAAATTGTAAAGGAGATGCAATTCATTGTGACACATTGAAAAGAAATTGCTACCTCACTTTATCAAACACCTTTTCAGCATCTGAACTCATTAATAGCAAAGCTATGCTCTGTTTATCAACAAGTTATCATATCTGAAAAGTCCAGGAATAAAATCAGTTAGGAGAGAGAGATTGTGTGTGTGTGTGTGTGTGTGTGTGTGTGTGTGTGTGTGTGTGTGTGTGTGTGTGTGTGTGTGTGTGTGTGTGTGTGTGTGTGTGTGTGTGTGTGTGTGTGTGCGTGTACTTGCTGGGATTTAGTATCAGTAAAATCACTGCTTTGCTTCAAGAAAGAGGGGGGAGAAGCTCCAAGTATGATGCTATTTGTCTGATCCACAAAGTTGTTAATAAATATTAAACTGCTGGCTTTCTATAGCTTTGTTTTTTTGTTTCTTTTTCTGTGGAACATCAGCTCAAAACACCCTCAGAGGGTCAGACCCCTGACATGACTCAGTAATGGTTGTAGGAATCTTCCCCCAAAGTAAGATCTGAGGAACCTCCCTCAGTCCTTTGGATATAATTAGCCAATGTTCCCCCTTAACATTAAGTACAGACTTGGAAAAACCTCAGAGGATGTGTGAGAAGCCAGATCCATGCCAGCCTCTAACAGGGTCATGGCAGAGGAATTGGATACAGATACCAAACAGTCCTCTGGCCTTTCACCAGCCCCAAGAGAGACATCCGGGGAGGCTGGACAGCAGCCAAATCAGGCCTAACTTTTTTGGCCTTCTTTAAATGTCTGGTCATTGGGGAAGGAGGATTCTGCCATAGTACCTTGAGTGAACAACTTAAGGCATTGGTTCTTCATGTATATGCCTGCCAAATAGAGTACTGCATATGATCATGTGAAGAACTCAAGCAGAAGAGTCCCTGATCATGGTGATCTTTATGGGGAATCTGCTTCCCACTCTGACATTTTCCTTTTCTGGATGACATGAACACAATAAGCACAAAAAAAAAAGAATAAAGAGAAGAAACCCCAGTGGGGCACTTATCTGAAAACATGGTTTGGTAACCAGTAAAGCAGAAGGGCATTCAGACCAATGTTCAAAAATGTTTGGAGTGGCAGCAAAGAAATTCTGAGTGTGCATACATACATCACGTTTATGCCCTACACCATGTGCAGGAAGCATATGTGTGATGTACTATAGGTTTTAGTATACTGGCTGGATGTTGGGCTACCCTTGGCAGGAGATCCCCCTTAGGTTAAGAATACTGCAACAGTCATATAGAAGGACATCTACAGCACCTACATCAGCTTTTATACTAGAATAATAAAAATGTTACACCATGTACTACAGCAGTGAGATCTAAATGGTACCATACAACATGTTAGGGGCATAAGAATAATATATCAGTATCAGCATGCTAGCATGTCATATTTTTAATGTCAGAATATTTCTTAGCTACATCAGGAAAATGCAAGGAGCCAGAGAAAAACCTGAGGAATCTCTTGCAATACGGATGAATGGGAATTGTAGTCAGCTATCCTTGAGATCTAATGAAACTAAGAAAGTTTGTGGGAGGATAAAGGGTAGAAGAGTAAAGGGAGAGCATTTTGAATGATGGTAGCTTCAGATAAGTGTTCAGGATGGACATGTCTAGGATGTGTCTCCACTGCCCTTTTATTCTTGGGACTAGAAAAATCCTAGAATAAAACCCTTTTTCCACCTGGTCAGGGAGAGTGACAACCTCTGAGAAAGAGGGGTAATGGAGCTATGAATGGGGGGGGGGGTGCTGCAGGGGAAGTCACATGTTTTGTTTCCAAAGGGTGGCCTCCCACCTGGAGGTTCTCTTTAGGGTTTGTTAGAGTATCTTCTCCTGGGTGTTTTCCTTTATTTCTGGACTGTCCTTAGGTTCCTTCTAATAAAGGTGGTAGATTAAGCTGGGTAGTTTCTATATATATACAGTATATACAATATATATATATATATATATATATATATATATATATATATATATATATATATATATATATATATATATATATATATATATATATATCTATATATCTACACACACACACACACACACACACACACACACACACACACACACACACACACACACACACACACACACAGATGATGGATGATATCCTGGTTAAATTTCTACACATTAGCAAGGAGGGTGATGCAATGTTTTTGTAGATAATGTATATGGATGCTTTTGGAATTCCAGAAGTTGATGACATTAGATTTTGTCCATTTTACATCGCTCACCATCATTACACTTTTTCTTTCCTTTGAAGTAAGATGGATGACAAGCCATTATACAGCAAAATTAAGACACCTGTAGAGGTCATGGCTAGCTGCGGCATAACTGTCAGCCCATTACTTTTGATTAAACTTCTTCTTCCATTATCTTTTGTTCAAAACCTAAGCACACTTAGAAGTCCTGATATACACAGTCCCCTTTCAGATGGTATGACTGATATTTCCTGAAGTGCCATTCCCTTCCTACCAGAAGCCGTCAGGTTCATTTTTATTCAACTGCCTTTACAAATTATGCTTTCTAAAGTTATTCATATGCCTTCACTTTAGAGTAAGTAGTGCAGTGTTCACTTTTAATATGTAGGGTGGGTGAGTGTGTGGGAGGGGTGAGCACGTGAGTGTGTGCGCAAGCATGTGTGCATGTGGGGGGTGAGCATGTGTGTTTATGTGCATGAGTATGTATGTGCATGTGTGTGTGTGTGTGTGTGTGTGTGTGTGTGTGTGTGTGTGTGTGTGTGTGTGTGTGTGTGTGTGTGTGTGTGTATGTGTGTGTGTCTGTGAGGTGTAAAATAACTATGGAGCAGATCTGTAATGACACCTGCTTGCTGTTGAGGGGGACATCTATATAAGTGCAGTAGACTGACTCTAATAGCTAGGGACCACACTGATGTGACACCATCAATCATTTTCATTTGCCAAAGCCATTTCCACAGTGTTTTGCAGAGAGGTGGGAAAAGCCTCAAAGCTGACTGGTATGTTGAGTGTGTGGCTGTGTGTTTGTGAGGAGTGGAGCCTTTGTAAGTGTGGTGCAAATGTTATGCATTGTCAATTGGAGAGGTTAAGAGTAAAATTGTGCTCAGTGTGGTCCCTAGCGATTTCATCATTGCTTGCTTGAGACATATGCATTGGCCTGTGTTTGTCAGTTCATTGTTTGAGTGCCCTGTTTGGAGTATGGTATCACTGCTACAGGTGCTGGTATTGTATTAATACAAGTGTGTCTTGAAATATGTACATTCTTGAATGATTTGGGGTAGTTGCAATGGAGAACAGATGATTAGAAGTATCAAATCGCTTATCGGTGTAACCAGCAAGTGTCCCTAATTCTGGGTTATACCTTTGCTCTGACATACTGCAACCCATAATGCTTTTTGAAAAAGTGTTGGATTCTTATGAACAAACAATGAATTCATTGCAATCAAAGACTTCTTTCCTACAGAAAATGAAAGCTAATTCATAGGTTCATAGATTCATAGGTAAGTACTAGGCTGTTGGCCTTAGGGCCTTTATAAGCCTAACCAAAAAGGTACCCTGGCTTTTGCCACCCAAGAAAATTATTTTCCTGTGCCCCTGTTGAGCAGAGCCACAGAAGTGATCCCAGGGGTGAATTTCCTATTTCCCATCCAATCATCAAGATTTTTCTTGAAGAGTGCTAATGAGGAGCTTTGTTTGATATAGATAGGTAGCTTGCTCCAGAGTATAGGAAATCTCTGGGCCAGGAATCTATCCCTCCAGCATGTTCTGTTTATTGTAGTGACAAGGTTTAGGTCCCTAGAGCATATAGCTTGGAGGGATTGGGATTTCTTTAAGTATAGCATGTCCAACAGCTCTGGGTTTGACATAGCTTTGTATGTTAGGCAGAGATCGCCTCTGAGTAGGCGATATGCAACAGAGTAAAGCATAGGGCATCTGTTTGAGGGCGGTAATCCTCTTTGTGAGGTATTTCTGTGGCCTTTCCAGTTGTTGTAGATGTCTTGTGAGGTACATACCAAAAGGGGCATTGCACTCTATAATGGGTCTAATGAGTGATGAGTACAGGGGAACAATGACCTCTTTTTTTTCCTGGATGAGAAACCTTTTGTGATGAGATGTGCCACGTAGAAGGATTTCCTGACTACTGTGGAAATGTGATTATCAAAAGAGAGACTACTGTCCACCTGTGTCCCAAGGTCTCTTGTCATACTTTTGGTGTTAGGTAGACTACCGCCTATGTGGTAGTTCATGGGTACAGAGTTTCTAACAAAGGGGATCACAATGCACTTTTTGGCATTGAGCTTGAGGCCATGGCTTTGACACCAGGCATCTGTCTCAGTGAGGCACTTTTGTAGGATGTCCACATCATTAGGAGTTTTGATTATGGCTCCTAGTTTGCAGTCATCTGTGAACTTCATTAGCCAAAGACCTTCTGTGTTAGCCTGTACTTCAGAGAAGTAGATACCAAACAGTAGAGAACCCAGGACTGAATCCTGTGGTACTCCACTTGTCACTGGTCTGACGTCGGATTTGGAATCTGCTACTTTCACAGTGTGGGTTCTGTCAGTGAGCCAGTTGGCAACCCATCTTGTGACATAGGGATTTATACCTAGTTTAATGAATTTATCTATAATTCCAGAGTGGGGGATGGTGTTGAAAGCCTTGGCAAAATCTAGATAGGCTGTGTGAACCACCTTACCCTCGTCTACGGCTTTGGTGACTGCTTCAAAGAAGTCTGGCAGGTTTAGGAGACATGATCTGCCTTTTACAAACCCAAACTGGGTGGGGTCCAGAGTTTGGAGATTACCAATGTCTTTGTTTATAAGTTCCATGATGATACATTTCATGGCCTTGCAGACCAGGCTTGTCAGGCTAATGGGGCGGTAGTCCCCAGGGTCCATGGTGGCTCCCCCTTTGTAGAGTGGGATAACCGCCGCTGTGCGCCATTCAGTGGGCACAAAGCCTGAGGTGAGGCTATGATTGAACATGGTACTTAGGTGGGGTGCCAATTCATTCTGTAGTTCATGTAGAATGCAGCCTGAGGTGTTGTCAGGTCCCATGGATGCTGTGTTCTTGGCTTTGGAGAGTGTGGTTTTTACCTGTGCAGCCGTGATTACAGGAACTTTGCATTCTTCCGGTATAGAGATGGGCCATTTAGGGGGGTAAAGTTAGCACTGAACCTATCTGCCAGGATGTTGGCAATATCAGTTGGTTCTGTATATTTAGTGCCATTGTGCTGTAACTCAGAGCAGATCTGAGTGTTGCCATTGAGATTCTTGACATAGCTATAGAATGCTTTGTGGTTGTCTTTATAATAAGTGGTAATTTTGTTTTTGTAACTAACTTTGGAGGATTTTATGAGGGATCTCACCTTCTTACTGAGGCTGACCAGGGAGTTCCTCCAATCATGGGATTTTACTGTTTTTTGCAAAAGTTTCTTTCTTCTGTTGTAGAGTCTATTTATGGCAGGGGACCACCAGATTTGCTTCCTTTTTTTTGGAGGATAGCATTTTGGTTCTGCTAGGGATAGCATGATCCATGCACTTGTGTAAGTGCCTAAAAAGTGCATTTGTGCAGGATTCAACAGTTGTACCTCTATTGTCCATCTTCATGGGTGTCGTGAAGTTTGCCACTTCTGTCTTAAGAAGTGTGAAGTTGGCTTTGGAGAAATTTGCTACGGTGGTTTCCCTAATGAGGGGTGGGGTTGGGATGTGGATGTCTAGGGTGATTAGCTTGTGGTCGGATCTGACCAACGAGGAACTGACCTCTGGTGTGGAACACTGGTCGCCCATGTTGGCAATGACCAGGTCTAGGATATTGCTGCCCCTGGTGGGGGTGTGGATGAGTTTTTCCAAGGCATTGGAATTTATGAATCCCAGAAAATGTTTAGCAAAATAGTTGGTACATGAGTAGTTTTCCCAGTTAATGGTGGGGTAGTTGAAATCGCCCATTATTAGGGTGTTGGGTTGTACCCTAATATTTTCCAGTGTATCAAGAAATGAGGAGTGGGAATCCTGGGACTTGGTGGGGGATTTGTAGCAAGCTACAATTTGGATTGCGCTCTTGCCCAGAGTTAGTTGCACTTGGATAGCCTCGGATGCATTATGCTGAGCAACTAGCCTGGAGTTGTGGATATCCTTAATGAATATGGATACACCTCCGCCTTTAGTGTTTCGGTCCAGGTTAGGTTGCCGAAAGGTGTGGTATGAATTATAGCCTGGTAATGCAAGGGTGCCCTATGGAGCCTTGAACCAGGTCTCTGTCACTGCACAGATGTCAATGTTTTCCATTTTAAGGAGTGCCTCGAGTGAGTGCATTTTGAGGTTTAGACTTCTAGCATTGAGTAGCATTACCCTCAGATTTTGCTTGCTTGTAGTCTTATTTTGTGAGCTTACTAATTCAGCAGAATTGTTATTTTCAAAAGTATCTGATTTGAAGCTTTCTCCATGAATCTGTTGCTGGGAGGATGAGAGCTATACTACAAGTACACAACTAAGGCAAACTACATTAAGTAATAGTAACAGAAAGTGCTGGGTCACATCAGAGCCTTGGGAGGTCATTGTTAAGAAGAAATATAGAACTGTTTCATTATTATGTAAAACTTGGCTTTCAATAGCAAAGTTCAGGTTATGCTATGACAGAATAACTGTGCAAAGATAACCACATGAGCAGCCAGAATGCAAATTTTACTGTGCACAGTTTAAGAAATGATAGACTGGCCTAAACTCTGGATTGATGTCTCTGCTTTTTTTTTTAGAAATAATTCCTGGGAAATGCTATTCAGAAGTGAAGACACATGAGGGAACAGTTTTAGCGGCACACTACCCTGTGATTTGTTTGATGTATATTGTGATACAAAGTTGACTAATCAGTTGCATCTAGCGCAGATGGAAATGTAAGACTCTAGCTCACCGAAGGAAGGAACATGGAAAGTAACTTGGCCAGGAACTGAAACATGCAAAACTGCTCTTTGTAAAAAGGCTTTTGTTAATCTCAGTAATTTGTTGACACTTTTGCAAGCTTCTTTCAGAGAATTGGTGGTACATCAGTAGGAACAACATCTGTAAAATTCCGTGCAGACCAGTCAGTGACATGATCTGCAGACTCGAACTTGGCAGTTTTTTTTTTTTCAGGTGTTCCATTCTAAGTCAATGGCAGTGAAGTCTGAAAACAAATGGTACGGCTATGCTTCCTCATAATCTGAGCTATCATAGTGCATTATGGGACATATTTCGTTTTGCAAAGGAATTAGGATGTCTGTCCCCATGAGGGCACACAAGAATAAGAAAAAAATACATAAAATTAGGAATGAGTATTTATTTTGCTGTAGGCAGCTTTGGGTGGTGCAGTAATTCATGGCAAGATAAAAAAAATGTTTTTTCATCATTTGCCCATAGTGTTCCTATAAATAAATTCCATTTTTTCATTGATTTTTGTTGTTGTTTTTAAACTGGATGCATATAAGGACTGAATCAGAAAACAGGTATATGCTACCCACAGTAATTCATCATGTCATGTTCACATTTAGTAGAATAAGTCCCATGTGTATGGCAGTGTGTAAAGCTTGATGCAGACGTATCAAATCTCAATTAAGATGTGTGTTGTTGCCTTTCGGCTTTTCCCAGTAAGGGGTCGCCACAGCGTAACTCCGGTCCGCTAATGACTGGCAGTAGATTTTCACAAACGCTGAGGTGCCAGCTAGACATTCAACCTTCAACGAAGGCACGCCCATTTACGCATGTCTTTTGAATGCCCACCCAACCGCGGGGAGGACATGCAGACTCCACACAGAAGGCACTCCCCGCACTCCAGCCAAGAATCGAACGGGAGAACCTCTTGCTGTGAGGCAACAATGCTACCGCTGCTGTAATTCTAGAAAATTACATTACAAGATAATTCACCCAGATATGTGAGTTATCAATCTGCTGTTAGTTTAACTATGAAATAGAATTCACTAGTATACCAAATCCTGAACCAATCAAAATCAGATTCTGAAGCCTATAGAATTTGTTTTGAAAAGATTTTGAAAGAGAAATTATTATTCTTTATAGACATTTATTAGACTTGAACATACCAAACATCTCTGATTTTTATACATCATGCATGCACAAAGGATAGCAAATAAATATGTACCTGAATAAATGGGTATTCCAAACAATTAGTCTGTCTTTCGGCTTTTCCCGATTAGGGGTCGCCACAGCGGAACTTCGGTCTGCTCATGATTGGCAGTGGATTTTTACAGTGCTGAGTTGCCAGCCCGACGCCCAACCTTTAATAAAGGCACACCCATTCACGCTCGCACCTACCTGCATGTCTTTAACGTCACTCGACCGCGGGGAGGACATGCAGACTCCACACAGAAGGTGCTCCAGCCATGAATCGAACGGGAGAACCTCTTGCTGTGAGACAACAACGCTAACCGCTGCACCACCACGGCTTCATTCCAAACAATTAGTCTATTCTCCACATATTTAGTTTTATATAGTTTCCCTTTACCACAAGATAGTATACATAGTAGAAATACATTCCTAGACACTATGTGTAATCAAGGTCCTTGACTGTATGTTTGTAGAATAACATGATATATTGTAGATAAGACACCTTTAAACATAAACAACATTACCTGCAAGCAGAAGTGTCAGTCTTTCAGTTTTCACTAAGTAAAATGTTTCTGGAAACAACATGATTGTGATTAAATATGCACAGCATTGTTGTATATGAATCAAAATGATTTATTGGTTAGCTGAGGTTTCCTAGCTGAAAGGATAAAGCTCTTAAGAGAAAACTTAACACCTATCTGTCCAAAGGCCCCTGTTAGTTATACGGCAGTGACATCAGCATGCTATGCTTACTCCCGCTGAATGTAAGGATAGCCTTTGCATTCAAATGGCACTAAAATGGATTAAGCAAGTAATCAGAAAAAAATTAATTAATGCACTTCACCATAGCACTGTCTGGGATTACATAATGAAATCAGCTATGAACACAAGTAACATGTACCACAGGTAGGAAAAGGACTGCACAAAACAGGAGTAAACTCTCCCTTTAGAAATGAAGTGCAGTTTAGCTTAAATATGAAACAGGAGTTGTCACATTCACAATGCAGTCCATGTAAATAGCAGCATTCTAACTTTCATACTGATAAAACTGAAGACCCAGTATTCAGGCAATACCACTTCAATGTAAAGTTGCTGACTTTATAGATAGATATACTTAAAGTTATTGATATAGCCATCGATATAGATATAGATATATAGAAAATCTATCCATTTGTGAGATAAGGCCATTCCTTGGTTTGGGCTTTTGGTACCATAAGGTAAATTATCTGCTTAAAAAAGTGAGTATGTTGGCTCCATACCTCTCAAATGTCCAGATTTTCTCAGAATGTCCAGATTTTTGCCTCATATTTTTTGGTCAATTTCTCATAAAATTATGGTTTTCTGTCAAATCATTACCAAACCATTGAGGACTGAAGTCAGAAAATAATAGTAGCCATTTGAGTTTCAGATGTCATATCCTTCAGAAAATTCATGCTAATGCAAAATCAGTAATTCTATCCAATTTCTAAGTTTGTAACAGCAATATTTAAAAAGCATCTCTATTTTTGGGTGTTTGCCCCCCCCCCCCCATTATTTGTGGCTTTGTCTAGATTTCTTGTTGTAAGAGGTTGAGATGTATGGTTGGGTCTGCACCTAGCTGTGATGATTCATGCAGAGTCAGCTGATACACCACACTGACTTACAACTCTAGATTTTTAATCATGACCTACCACCAAGATGTAGAAAGATTAAGACAGAGCTATTGTCCAGGCAACCTAGGTTTGATTAGTGGCTCAGATGTCCAAGGTGCTGGTATAGGAAGACAGGTGTACCCATCCTGCAGTGGGGTACATGCATTCAGGCATGCCTCACAATAGGCACCCAAGGGAGGCAGGGGATATGCAGGAGGGCAGTGACTGAGTCACCAAAGAGGGAATACAAAACCCCAGCACACTACATTACACATCAGTCACAAGTGCATCATGGATGCTTGCAAGCAGTGGAGAAAAATTTAAGACAAACAGAAAACATTCCTTGGTCCTTTCAACAGCCACAGATGTGAGTTATGGTTAGTCTGGTCAAAGCTAAAGGCAGGTCCAGCAAACTCAGAGTAAAGGACCTGGCACACAATGGTCAGCTATGAGAGCCAAGAAGAACGCAAAAAAAAATTCCTCTAGGTTTTTAGCCATATCATTAAAAGATGCAAGACATGATTTTACAGGGCTGATAATGAACATTTATCTAGTGTGGCTGCAGCTAGTTTCTTTTACATTATTGGACTCAGTGACTCAAGTGTAACAGTGATCATTACTGCCTTCTTGGTGATGTGTTCAGATGATTAGCATAACAGCCAATACCACTGGCACAGAGCAATAAAGCCTCACCTTTGACCTGACTGACCCATGTTTGATTAGCCCCAAAGCTAGTCACCTGACAATTCTGCCTATCTTTGAGGAAAGAGGATACAGAATAGAACTGCCCTATGTCACAACCCTTCAAAGATGAGGCAACAATGTGTGGGGGTGGTTTTATGGTGTGTATTCAGCTCAGCAATTCTAAGTGGTTGAAAGGGTCTTAAAACACACCCTCATTACTTGGATGCCAGTGAGGCTACAAGTAACCCTGTGTGCTGCTTGGCTGACAACCCCTTTGGATAGCTCTTCCCTATTCTGAGAATAACAGTACAGAGGAAAGCAAGCTACAAATTCATTTGGAAGAAGGTTAATAAAAACAATAAAATAAAAAGAAAGTTAGCTTAAGATCTTTTTAAAAATACTTGGCATTACTGAAGAACTGTGTACACAAGGAGAGTTTTTTATCTGTGGAAAAAAATGCAACACTAAATTCCTTTTCAGCAAATGGCTAATTGATAGCTGACACTGACTAGTTGATCAATTGCTTCATAATACAAAGTAAAACCCAGTGTTAATTCACTAAATGACAAAAAAGTTAAGCAAAAGAAATTTTAGGCTGAATCCAGTGTTCTTCGCAGCTGCTGTCAACATGTACCACAGCAATGCTTCATGCCCTGACCATAATAGTAATAATAATAATAATAATAATAATAATTACAATAATGGTGTCAAAATATGGATTGTTTTCCTTAATCCAAGGATGCTTTGCATCCTGTATAGTTCTAACAGTAGTGGTTATGTGCTTGTAAGCATTCCTACTTACAGAAGCCTAAAATAAAAGTGCTAAGTAATAATGGTTGCTTCTTTGCATACATTAAAAGAGAAACCACATCCACGCATTACAGAAAAACAGTCATAATAGAATAACACAGCTTGTAAAATGAAAATAGTTCTGATTCTTTGCAATAAACATCTATTCCACTATTGCATACACATCCAAATTATAAATATTAAAATGACTCAATTACATGTCATAAACCTACTAAAATGTACAAACCAGGTAAATACAGAGATATGTGTGTGTACATACATGCATATACATATATATATATATATATATATATATATATATATATATATATATATATATACACACACACGCACACACACACACACACACACACACACACACACACACACACACACACACACACACACACACAAATACAAATAAAACTGTATGAAACCATTCAAGAGAGTCATAACATTAGTCTCACTAGTTTTTATGTGGATTACATACATCAACCCAGATCCATTCTTAATAGACAGTAATTTACCGTAGAGGTATCCAACAATATTTTCAAAGAAAATTGCATTTATACTGCACAAAAAGATGTAACATCTGAACTACAAAACAACCCATTTACCGTACTTAAGAACTATTTAAACTATGCCTGTCAACTTAAGTCACACTTTGAAAGCTTGTATTTTCTCATACGTTTTATAAAACACACATACTACTATTATCTAAGTAAACTTCTTAAATGACTCACTTTTTCAACACTTTGTAACACCAACTTTCATTTTCCTTACTCAGCACCACACACAAATAAACAGTGCTCACAAACAAAATAACGCTTACAAGGTCACTGCTGTTCTCAAGCTGCAATTTGTGACAAACAGCAATTTTTCATTAACTGGAAGTTAGATTGGGGGAGGTTCGAGTTAGTCCAAAATCTGTAATTTTCTAGTGCTAGCACAAGTACTTTAGTCAGTGTTCTGACCATGCAATTATGACAGCTCTTCAAAGATAACTTCTCTGACTCTTAACACGATAAATCTGTAATGTTGCAGCAAAAGCACCCCCGTGGGCTTAATGCCAAGAAATGTATAGTTATCCCCTTTGGGAAAAAACATGTACACATGAATTACCACATAGGTGGCAGTACACTAAACACTGAAAGTGTGATGAGAGACTTAGGGACACAGGTGGACAGTGGTCTCACCTTCGATAACCACATCGCCACAACAGACAGGAAATCTTTCTATGTGGCACACCTCATCACTGAGACCTTTTCATCCAGAAAAAAGGAGGTCATTGTCCCACTGTACTCATCACTCATTAGACCCATTATAGAGTACAATGCCCCATTTGGTATGTACCTCACAAGACATCTGCAACAGCTGGAAAGGCCACAGAAATACCTCACTAAAATAATTACAGGCCTAAAGCAGATGCCCTATGCTGACCATCTAAAAAAACTCCAGCTATACTCAGTGGCATATCGTCTACTCAGAAGTGATCTCTGCTTAACATACAAGGCCATGTCAAACCCTGAGCTGTTGGACATGCCCCACTTAAAGACATCCTAATCCCTCAGAGCCACACGCTCCAGGGATCTAAACCTTGTCATCACAATGAACCAAACATGCTGGAGGGATAGGTTCCTGACTCAGAGACTCCCCATACTCTGGAATAGACTGCCCATACATGTCAAACAGAGCACCTCCTTGGCCCTCTTCAAAAGGAACCTTGACAATTGGATAGGAGATAGGAAAATTTGCCTCTGGGATCACGTCAGTCACCCTGCTAGACAGGGGTCCAGGGAAGTAAATACTGTGGGAAGAAATATCCAGGGAATTGTTATGGCTAGGTTTGTATAGGCCCTAGGGCCGATAGCCTAGTACCAACCTATGAACCTATGTAACCCCTATGTAAGAGGGACACCACACCCAATAACTCCAGAGTCATACAACAGTGGGAAAAAAGGGCACAGTGTAACTGTTTCATGGTACTGGGATTCGGAGAAAATTGCATTTATACACATGGTACACTCCTTTGACCACTAGACCAATATGCCTTCAAATATGACATCAGCATAAAGACATTTTAAAATTAAACCATTCTGAATGCTTGCCTAAACAGTTCCCCTTTCAAACAAGAAACATTACAAGTGATTTCTGAGCTGTAATTGGTGAAACTAAGTTCCACAAAGAAGTCTGTTCCTTTCTAGACTACAAGACATAGGTCAGGAGCATGTTCCTTACAGAGTACAGTTAAAAGATGTAGTTATAACAACCTTATTACTTCTGTACTACCAGGCCATACATTTTTAAGATGGATAAATTCTGAGAAGATCTTTTCTTATAGTTTGTACTTAAAGAAATTAGAAGTTTATCTACATTACTTTCCCAAGTCGTTTATCAATATGGCACACTATGGTGAGTTTTTGGCAGAATTGGAAAACTTTTTTGAGGGAGCCAAAACATAAGGTAAAACAAAACTTACCATTGCTATTATTTTATTGTTTTTATTTTATTTATTTTGGGGAGGGATCTAGTCCTGATTTTCATAGTTATGGCAAGTAAAAAAATATATTTAAAAATGGAATATTCCAATATTTTAAAAGAAAATATTTAATATAATTAATCCAAATGTTACAAAAAGCTGTAGTACTTTTATTGAAACTCATTGATGTGATGTTAAATAAAGAAAATAACTAACATTCTGCATCATAGACCTCCATGTCAATAATAAATCCAAATAATTTGTATTCACTGAAGGTGCAGACTGGATACTGGTGTATTGTGTTTTATACAGAACGGCTCCACTTATGCAACAGATGTAGGTCAGCCCTGTAGTCACTATCACACAACTTCACACCTTACCTGAGTGCATTACTGCTGTTATACAGTGAGCCAGATTCCAAAAGACTTGCTTTCAGAGTAAGTGACTTACTTCTGTATAAGACCTAAGTATAAACAGACTTACTTTGGGGGTCAGATTCCAAAAGACCTGCTCTGAGCCTGCTCTCAGTGTAAGTGGCCATTTACACTAAGAGCAAGCATTTTGGAATCGAGACCACTGAATTATTTCCACACACACACACACACACACACACACACACACACACACACACACACACACACACACACACACAAAATAAACTGTGACAAAGGGAAATGCTACCAGTCCAGCTATCTGGAATTTTGTAAATAATTCTATGTCATCTGTGAATAGTGATATGATTTATACAGACGTGTGTGTAAAGTACTGAGCTAAAATGTAAGCACAGCATGCTCTATTGGAATAGAACAGGAATGTACATGCACTACTGTGACAGTTTAGATGTATATGTTTAATGGAAACTTGAACACATGAGGTTAACTTGAAAAAATTCAGAGAAAATAGTTAAATTAAATTGTTTCATAACCACGTAATAAAAGAGATGATATCTCTCACTTTCAGTGCTGTAGCAGACACAATGTCTAGAGCTAGAAATTGTTTGCATTGTTTTGAAAGAGAAGTAATTACCAGGTTTAAGATGTAGAGGTGTTTTATTGTTTTATGACTTCCAGGATCTGCAAACATCTGAGAGATATGTATTTTTCACAGAGAGATGCTAAAATTCTGTTAGTCTCTGACAAAGGGGGTTTAGTTTGGGAACCAAAGTCAAGTGATAAAAAATTATGTCATCCAAGCTAACTCAACAGTATTATTTGATATTAATTTAAGAACTCTCTTAGAGTGAAACTGTGCATTTTGTATTTTGTCTTTGATCTAACAAGAACATCCACTCATCACCACATCTGCACTTGCCTTGCTGTAAGTAAGTTTTTTGGGCATAGTAACTATTTTAGCTTCAGATAAGAATATAGTAAAGTGTAGCTTAGATGTTTTCTTTATTTGAGACTGTCCTGCAATGTTGTTTTAAATATTTGCTGTGATTTTCAACTCTGATGTAACTGATTACATATTGAGTATTGTCTTGTTCTTTTATTGTTTATTATTAAATACAAAACCCGAAGAAAAGCGATGGAAACAGTAGCTCAACAAGTCCGACCAAACACAAAATTCAACTTGAGCAAAGCGGAGTAGAAGGCTTGTTAAACGTACCACTCTTTATTACACAAATGCAAGACTCAACAGCACATTAATGCTTTACAAAACCAACAAGCGTTTTCGTTTCGAATGACTTCTTCAGATGAACAGAATGCATATCATACAACACTCCCAGCTTTATATAACATTCAGTTAATAGCCTAAAATTATTCAATAAAACAATAAAGTAATTAAATAATTAATTAATTCATGTAAACAATCTTTCCTTTTATACATACATTCATACACCTAACCTAAAAAACCCCAACCCCATAATTTCATTTAACACTGTCCTAAAAATATTACATCTTTAATATTATATTCTATAAATAATCATCCAAATACATGTAAAAAAAAATAAAAACTATGTTAATACTCATAATAATTTAAAATTGTACATTTGTAACATTAGCATCTTCAGTTAGTACATATTAAAATAAATCAGTGGAAAAAGCAAGAAATACAATTACATACATAATTTGTACTACCCATGAAGAAAAAAATAAAGATAGAAATAAATAATTAATACCAAAAGCCAGAATCTTTAGAACAAATACACATCTTATAGGCACCTAAAGTTTTGCTGCTCTCATCTTTAACACTGGGGCAAGGGAAACCATATCATTTAGACCTGGGGGTTTATTAGCTTCCAGGGATAATTGCCACAACAGTTCTTTATATTCTATAGAGGTTTCCCATAAACCTCCCCTTACATCCTTTTCCACCACTTCTAAAACAAAAAAATTGAAATTTGATTCCAGGCAGCTTGTTTTATGTCTATAAAGTGCATTAGTAGTGCATTTTGTTCTTACTTCATAATTATGCTCATAGATTCTATTTTTCAGTTTTCTTTCTGATTTCCCCACATAGAACGCATCACAGTGGTCACATAACCCTATGTAAACTATCCCACTGGTTTCACAATTTGCAAAATGTCTACTCTGGATCAGAAAGTCCCTACTACTAATGTAAATAATCTCCCTAGTGCAAATAAATGAACACTGGGAACAACGTCCACACTTGAAAGTACCTACTTTTCCATTTCTAACTAAATTAATTACATTTTTACCCTCCAAAATGGTTTTTAAGTTCTTCCCCCTTCTATAAGTACATTTTAGGGGGAAAACAAATACACTTTCAAGGTCTGAAATTTCTTTAAATCTATTCCATTCTTCCTCTAAAATGTTTCTTATCTTTACAGCTTCCCCACAAAAATCGAATACAAAATTACTTTCTCCTTCAAATTTTTCTAGTTTTGCTTCTCCATTATTCCATCCACATTTATCACCCAAGATGGATTTAAATTTGTCCTTTCTCCCTATTCTAACCTCTTTTTCCACTGTCTGTATCAGTGTAGAGGGATATCCTCTATCATTAAACATTTCACGTAACTTCATACACTCTTCATTAAAATCAGCATCCCTCAATGTCATTCTGCTTCCCCTTACATATTGTCCCTTGACAATACCTTTTTTCTGGTGGTAAGGGTGGGCACTATTGTAAGCTAAATAAGAGTTCGAGAAGGTTTCCTTCCTAAAAATTTTTGAAAAGAAACCTTCAGCGGCCTTCCCTATGGAAATATCAAGGTAGTTTAAGGTGCTCTTATTAAGCTGATAAGTGAAATCCAGAAACTCAGTTGATTCTTTAATATCAAAAAATCCAAAATACTGCTCTCACTGCTAAATGCTCTTGTGGAAACAACCAGTAAATATATAATAAAAAACGTAGCACAATAGCAAAAGCAAGGGTCAAATCTTATATTCAAAGCCAGATACTTTTATTAATAAAACAATGGATAAGCGCTTTCGCTAAAAAATAGCTTCATCAGATCACAATGTTTGCTTAACATAGACAGTTTAAATACTAAAGCACATAGTGAGTACAATTCAAATGAACCAATCATCATCACACATCAATTAGTTCATTTAACATTTAAAGCAGCAAATACAAAAGTATGTCAGTGCATTCATTACTGCTACTAATCATGTAAAAATATATATAAAAAACTAATTCCATTTAAAAAAGCGCATCCTTTGAATACAACAAAAGATTAATAAAAATTTTCTTGTTGTTAAAATGCATTATAAAAATTATTTATATATATCTATTACAATTTAAAAATAACCAAATATTCTCATATCTTTATGTGTCTGCGTTTTCTAAGTGTAGGTTTGATAGAGACTTTGTCATTTAGTCCTGAGCCTCTATCTGCTCTTAGCAAAATAATCCAGTTGTTTTCCTTCTCCTCTGTATATGTCATTATGTTACCTGCTCTTGCATTAGGTTCTATTACTTCTAGTACCCTAAATTGAAATTCATGTTGAGTGTTGTGTAAGACAGTGTGCTTGGCTAAAGCATTCTGTGTATTACTTTTTCTGATGTTATAAATATGCTCTCTTATCCTGTCACGTAGTGGGCGGTTTGTCTTACCCACATAAAATGATGAACATATTTTGCAAACTGCCAGGTAAACAATGTTAGGTGTCATACAATTCGCATGTGTTCTAAAATAAAATGTTTTACCATTATCTGGATGGATAAATGTGGTATTGCTGTCAATATAACAACAAAAATTGCAATGACCACATTTTTCTGTATGTCCTGAACTAACATGCTGTATAGCTTTCTTAGGATAACAGAGGAGTCTTTTTAAGTTGTTTCTGTTCCTATATATAAAAGAGGGTTCTTTGCCAACTATGTTAGAAATCTCTTCATCAGCCTTTAGTATATCCCAATGTTTACATATGATATTCTTGACTTCAAATAAGTCTGTTGTATAACTTGTTGCAAATTTGATATTCAAGGGTGTTGGAGGAATATCAGTTCTAATGATATCCTGTACTGGACCAAAATAAGGTTTACCTCTAACATCACGTGAATTGAGGGCTTCAGTAGTGTATTGATCTATTTCACTAATTTTGTAGCCCCTATTCTTTAATCTATTCCATAAACATGACAGATCTTTTTCTAAGCCTATTTCTGAAGGATTTAGCCTAGAACATCTTAAAGATTGTCCTTTAATTATATTTTTAAAAATGTGGGGTGGGTGCATACTTGTCCATTGTAGTAACATGTTGCTGTGACAAGGTTTCCGATATACCCCTGTGTTGATGAGACCATTGTGTAACCTTTCTACATAAACATCTAGGAACACCACTTTCTCATAGGAGTATTGCATAGTGAATTTCAAACAATTTGTCAAGCTATTCATGATGTTTAAAAACTTTTCTAAGTTATCTACTGTTCCATTTCATAGAAAAAAGACATTGTCTACAAATCTACGAAAGAAGATGACATATTCCTTAAAAAACTTTTCTTTAAACAAAACTTCTTGTTCCCAAAATGCTAGAAACATGTTGGCATAGCTGTTGGCACAAGGAGTGCCCATTGCTACGCCTTCATGTTGCTTAAAAATCTTATCATCAAACATAAACATGTTATTATAAAGCACAAGTTCAAGAAAATGGACAATCAGATCTATCAACAATTCAGAATAGTCACTACATTCTTTTAAATAATTCGTGACAAAAGTTAAACCTAGTTCATTGGGTATTACAGTGAACAAGGACTGTATATCTAGGGTGACAAAATAACAAGCATTAATATTGTCACAATGTGTGATGCATTCATAAAGGTCTACCAAAAATTGCTTTGTGTCACGTAAGACAAATTTATTTTTATTCAAAATGGGTCTTAAATGCTTCTCTATGAATACTGATAAATGTTCAGTAACCCACCCTCTTCCAGATACAATGGGCCTCATTGATGGGTTACTTGAATCTTTATGTAACTTAGGAAGTCCATAAATTAGAGGCAACATTGGTTTCTCAACCATAAGGTATTCATAGGCATTTCTATCAATTAAATTACTTTTGTAAATATCAGTAAGGGTATCAAATACATACCTACAGGTGTCATAAACATCTGAAGTATTAATGATACCATAAAATTTGTCTTGTAACATATCATGCATAGCATTCATGTAATGTTCTTTGTCCAGGACAACAACACCAGAACCTTTATCTACTGGCCTAACTACAATATTCTTATTTAATTGCAGGTTATTCAAGCTTTTTCTTTCATTGAATGTTAAATTATCTGATTTCTTTAATTTATTATATGTCTTAGTTTCATAGTAATGATGCAACTCTTCCTCAGTTACTTTCAAAAAAGCCTCTACTAGAGGGTGATTTACGGGTACATAATCACTAAGATTCTTGAATATAGGGCCTTCTCTGACAGTGCTATCCTTATCCCTGAAATTATATTTCAACATTAAATTCCTACAAAATATTCATAAATCCATAATTGTATCAGTAAGACAGCCAGTTGTCTTCGGTATATAATTCAGGCCCTTACTTAACAAAGAGATGTCAGAATCAGTTAATTCAACAGAAGAAAGGTTGAACACTACCTTTTCTTTACCCACATTTTCTTTATCGTGGTATTGTGTAGAGAGTCTTCTGACAATTTCCTCTTTTGCCTTCCCCTGCTCATGGAACGTGACCTCCTTGGGCCTTTGTCCATGCGCACGGGTAAAGGGAGAGTTAAATTGGCATCAACTACATGCTGATTAGCTTCCTTTGTTTTAGGTCTAACTGCTGGCTCTGAAGTAACTGAAGGTTTGTTCTTAACAACATTAACCTCAGGGTATAGATTAATGCTTTCCTGTGCACTGGAATGCACTAACCTAATTACATCATTAGAATCATTTAATTCATTGCAAGATGCATCACTTATTGCAATCTCTATATTATTATTTGTATTTACAATACTAGATCTCTCTTCTTCATTACTATCAGGTTGTGAGCCATAAGTAGATTTGTTATTATCTAAACCATTCAAATTAACATTATTAGGCATATTCAGACTGTCAGGAACATCTGTAGAGAACGCTGAACCTCTATTACTACCAGCATTTCTCGTATATGTATTAGTTACATTCATTCTAGTAGGTTGTACAGTATTAACATTTGTCTGACCCTCATATACATTAGTAGCTAGTCTATCATTATTATGTCTCTGCCAAACAAACACTTGACCTAGTTTAAAATCATTCAAGTCACGTATCACTTTATTTCTTTTTTGTTGCAAAAGTTTCCGATCATAGGCGGAAACACAGTCAAGTAAATTTTCAAATAATGGATATACGATATTTTCAGGAAAGTCAGTAAATAAGTGTTTTTGTTTAGAATTAATTGAGTCAGTTAGTTTCTTTTCCTCAGGACTAAAAAAGTCAATCAAGAGCTTGAGATACTCACGCCTGGTCTCTAAGTTGATGCGCTGCCAACGCGCTAACAGTTCTGGAAAGTCAGTGCCTTGGCTAGGCATACAGAATACTCTCAAACCACGAGGCACTATATGGTGGTCAAGACAGTATCGGAAATGGGCACGCTGTGCCTGTAAACGTTTTAGTTTAAGGAATTCCTTCTCAATGTCATCCAGTGCTCAGTAAAGCACCTGCATGTCTACTGTCGCTCCGTTGATGTCAGCTGAGCTTGCTTCATCAAGCACAAACCAAGAAGGGTTGGAGATTCCATTCAAATATTTACGAAATCTGGTTTCGAGTGTTTCTCTGCCCCGGTGTTCACTTCTGGGCACATAATCTAATTCTATGCTTGACATTTTCTCGATAGTCACAAAATTAGCATTGTAGTAGACAAAAATGGCAACAGCACAGTATGAAAGTCACCTTACTCCATTATGAGCAGTAAGAACTAAAGTAAAAAGTCAAAAAATCCAAAATACTGCTCTCACTGCTAAATGCTCTTGTGGAAACAACCAGTAAATATATAATAAAAAACGTAGCACAATAGCAAAAGCAAGGGTCAAATCTTATATTCAAAGCCAGATACTTTTATTAATAAAACAATGGATAAGCGCTTTTGCTAAAAAATAGCTTCATCAGATCACAATGTTTACTTAACATAGACAGTTTAAATACTAAAGCACATAGTGAGTACAATTCAAATGAACCAATCATCATCACACATCAATTAGTTCATTTAACATTTAAAGCAGCAAATACAAAAGTATGTCAGTGCATTCATTACTGCTACTAATCATGTAAAAATATATATAAAAAACTAATTCCATTTAAAAAAAGTGCATCCTTTGAATACAACAAAAGATTAATAATTTTTTTTTATGAATGCACTGACATACGTTTGCCGGGGCAGAGAAACACTCGAAACCAGATTTCGTAAATATTTGAATGGAATCTCCAACCCTTCTTGGTTTGTGCTTGATGAAGCAAGCTCAGCTGATGTCAACGGAGCGACAGTAGACATGCAGGCGCTTTACCAAGCGCTGGACGACATTGAGAAGGAATTCCTTAAACTAAAATGTTTACAGGCACAGCGTGCCCATTTCCAATACTGTCTTGACCACCATATAGTGCCTCGTGGTTTGAGAGTATTCTGTATGCCTAGCCAAGGCACTGACTTTCCAGAACTGTTAGCGCGTTGGCAGTGCATCAACTTAGAGACCAGTCGTGAGTATCTCAAGCTCTTGATTGACTTTTTTAGTCCTGAGGAAAAGAAACTAACTGACTCAATTAATTCTAAACAAAAACACTTATTTACTGACTTTCCTGAAAATATCGTATATCCATTATTTGAAAATTTACTTGACTGTGTTTCCTATGATCGGAAACTTTTGCAACAAAAAAGAAATAAAGTGATACGTGACTTGAATGATTTTAAACTAGGTCAAGTGTTTGTTTGGCAGAGACATAATAATGATAGACTAGCTACTAATGTATATGAGGGTCAGACAAATGTTAATACTGTACAACCTACTAGAATGAATGTAACTAATACATATACGAGAAATGCTGGTAGTAATAGAGGTTCAGCGTTCTCTACAGATGTTCCTGACAGTCTGAATATGCCTAATAATGTTAATTTGAATGGTTTAGATAATAGCAAATCTACTTATGGCTCACAACCTGATAGTAATGAAGAAGAGAGATCTAGTATTGTAAATACAAATAATAATATAGAGATTGCAATAAGTGATGCATCTTGCAATGAATTAAATGATTCTAATGATGTAATTGGGTTAGTGCATTCCAGTGCACAGGAAAGCATTAATCTATACCCTGAGGTTAATGTTGTTAAGAACAAACCTTCAGTTACTTCAGAGCCAGCAATTAGACCTAAAACAAAGGAAGCTAATCAGCATGTAGTTGATGCCAATTTAACTCTCCCTTTACCCGTGCGCATGGACAAAGGCCCAAGGAGGTCATGTTCCATGAGCAGGGGAAGGCAAAAGAGGAAATTGTCAGAAGACTCTCTACACAGTACCACAATAAAGAAAATGTGGGTAAAGAAAAGGTAGTGTTCAACCTTTCTTCTGTTGAATTAACTGTTTCTGACATCTCTTTGTTAAGTAAGGGCCTGAATTATATACCGAAGACAACTGGCTGTCTTACTGATACAATTATGGATTTAAGAATATTTTGTAGGAATTTAATGTTGAAATATAATTTCAGGGATAAGGATAGCACTGTCAGAGAAGGCCCTATATTCAAGAATCTTAGTGATTATGTACCCGTAAATCACCCTCTAGTAGAGGCTTTTTTGAAAGTAACTGAGGAAGAGTTGCATCATTACTATGAAACTAAGACATATAATAAATTAAAGAAATCAGATAATTTAACATTCAATGAAAGAAAAAGCTTGAATAACCTGCAATTAAATAAGAATATTGTAGTTAGGCCAGCAGATAAAGGTTCTGGTGTTGTTGTCCTGGACAAAGAACATTACATGAATGCTATGCATGATATGTTACAAGACAAATTTTATGGTATCATTAATACATCAGATGTTTATGACACCTGTAGGTATGTATTTGATACCCTTACTGATATTTACAAAAGTAATTTAATTGATAGAAATGCCTATGAATACCTTATGGTTGAGAAACCAATGTTGCCTCTAATTTATGGACTTCCTAAGTTACATAAAGATTCAAGTAACCCACCAATGAGGCCCATTGTATCTGGAAGAGGGTGGGTTACTGAACATTTATCAGTATTCATAGAGAAGCATTTACGACCCATTTTGAATAAAAATAAATTTGTCTTACGTGACACAAAGCAATTTTTGGTAGGCCTTTATGAATGCATCGCATATTGTGACAATATTAATGCTTGTTATTTTGTCACCCTAGATATACAGTCCTTGTTCACTGTAATACCCAATGAACTAGGTTTAACTTTTGTCACAAATTATTTAAAAGAATGAAGTGACTACTCTGAATTGTTGATAGATCTGATTGTCCATTTTCTTGAACTTGTGCTTTATAATAACATGTTTATGTTTGATGATAAGATTTTTAAGCAACATGAAGGCGTAGCAATGGGCACTCCTTGTGCCAACAGCTACGCCAACATGTTTCTAGCATTTTGGGAACAAGAAGTTTTGTTTAAAGAAAAGTTTTTTAAGGAATATGTCATCTTGTTTCGTAGATTTGTAGACAATGTCTTTTTTCTATGGAATTGAACAGTAGATAACTTAGAAAAGTTTTTAAACATCATGAATAGTTTGACAAATTGTTTGAAATTCACTATGCAATACTCCTATGAGAAAGTGGTGTTCCTAGATGTTTATGTAGAAAGGTTACACAATGGTCTCATCAACACAGGGGTATATCGGAAACCTTGTCACAGCAACATGTTACTACATAGGACAAGTATGCACCCACCCCACATTTTTGAAAATATAATTAAAGGACAATCTTTAAGATGTTCTAGGCTAAATCCATCAGAAATAGGCTTAGAAAAAGATCTGTCATGTTTACGGAATAGATTAAAGAATAGGGGCTACAGAATTAGTGAAATAGATCAATACACTACTGAAGCCCTCAATTCACGTGATGTTAGAGGTAAACCTTATTTTGGTCCAGTACAGGATATCATTAGAACTGATATTCCTCCGACACCCTTGAATGTCAAATTTGCAACAAGTTATACAACAGACTTATTTGAAGTCAAGAATATCATATGTAAACATTGGGATATACTAAAGGCTGATGAAGAGATTTCTAACATAGTTGGCAAAGAACCCTCTTTTATATATAGGAACAGAAACAACTTAAAAAGACTCCTCTGTTATCCTAAGAAAGCTATACAGCATGTTAGTTCAGGACATACAGCAAAATGTGGTCATTGCAATTTTTGTTGTTATATTGACAGCAATACCACATTTATCCATCCAGATAATGGTAAAACATTTTATTTTAGAACACATGCGAATTGTATGACACCTAACGTTGTTTACCTGGCAGTTTGCAAAATATGTTCATCATTTTATGTGGGTAAGACGAACCGCCCACTACGTGACAGGATAAGAGAGCATATTTATAACATCAGAAAAAGTAATACACAGAATGCTTTAGCCAAGCACACTGTCTTACACAACACTCAACATGAATTTCAATTTAGGGTACTAGAAGTAATAGAACCTAATGCAAGAGGAGGTAACATAATGACATATACAGAGGAGAAGGAAAACAACTGGATTATTTTGCTAAGAGCAGATAGAGGCTCAGGACTAAATGACAAAGTCTCTATCAAACCTGCACTTAGAAAACGCAGACACATAAAGATATGAGAATATTTAGTTATTTTTAAATTGTAATAGATATATATAAATAATTTTTATAATGCATTTTAACAACAAGAAAATTTTTATTAATCTTTTGTTGTATTCAAAGGATGCGCTTTTTTAAATGGAGTTAGTTTTTTATATATATTTATATGGGTTCCTATCACATCATCGAACTGTGTAATCACCGACACTCACCTCTTCGACACCAATCCATCGATGTCCATATCATCGACAATTCCGGTAAGCGATCTCCCCCCTCACAGGACCCATGGTAGCGCTTTCAAGGTAAATTGTACGGAATCACGTAAACCCTGATCGGTGTAACACAGGAAGAAGCGCTACCATGGGTCCTGTGAGGGGGAAGATCGCTTACCGGAATTGTCGATGATATGGACGTCGATGGATTGGTGTCGAAGAGGTGAGTGTCGGTAATTACACAGTTCAATGATGTGATAGGAACCCATTTATATATATATATATATATTTTTTTTTTTACATGATTAGTAGCAGTAATGAATGCACTGACATACTTTTGTATTTACTGCTTTAAATGTTAAATGAACTAATTGATGTGTGATGATGATTGGTTCATTTGAATTGTACTCACTATGTGCTTTAGTATTTAAACTGTCTATGTTAAGTAAACATTGTGATCTCATGAAGCTATTTTTTAGTGAAAGCACTTATCCATTGTTTTATTAATAAAAGTATCTGGCTTTGAATATAAGATTTGACCCTTGCTTTTGCTCTTGTGCTACATTTTTGATTCTTAAATATGTTTAAAAAATGTCAAGAATTCATTTTCTGATGCCACCCAAAGGAAGCACATGTCATCCAAGTACCACCTATAAAATTTCCAACAGTGGGTATATTCAGAATTGATGATATATTTGTCCTCCCAAGCGGACAAGATAATATTGGTATATATGGGGGCACATCTCGCCCCCATAGCTACCCCCTTAATTTGCTTAAAGAATTCACCTTCATAATGAATATAATTGTTTGTTAGGACCACCTCCATCAACATTAGAATAAGGTAAAAATCATTATTGCTAAACTTTCCATATTTTACTAAGGCCTCTTCAAACCATTTCATACCTTCACCATATGGTATTGAAGAAAATAAATCAACTATATCTATCATAATAAAAATAATATTTTTATCATAAATCTCATGTGTTAAATTCCGTAAGAAGTCCCAAAAGTCTTTAACCACACCACACCCTTCCATGGATAAATCCTTTAGTTTAACATCTAACCATTTGGCCAGAGGTACAGTATCAGAACCCCCTGAGGCCACAATGGGTCTCAATGGTGGGTTTTCCACATCTTTGTGCACCTTGGGCACTCCAAAAATTGTAGGGACTCTTGGTTTTTCTACATAGAGATATTTAAAAGTCTGTAAACTGATGGAGCCTTCCAGCAATAAGTCATTTAACATCAAGTATATGTTTTTATTCCCTATATTTATTTCATTGATCGATGCCCTAACATATCTTTCCGAATTCTCAAGTATATCCATCATTTTTGCTTCATACGTAATTTGATCCATAATAACAGTCCCACCCCCTTTATCTGGCTTAATAATTCTTATTGATGAATCACTCCTTAAATCCCTTAATAAATTATTCTCCTCTTTAGTAAGATTATACATGATTTTATTCTTAGGGAGTTCTATCCTTAATTTCTTTTCCATAAGGGCTTCAAAGTTCTTCAGTTGTGGGTGAAGGGGTGGGTTATATATGCTCCTTTTCCTTAGTTCCTCTGTTCTATGCCCATTAGAATTCTGTCCCTGGAACAAAACCTCAAAATTCTTCTTTCTTAAAAATAATTTTAGGTCTATTAATACCTTACTAATATCTGCCTTCTTGTTTGGAACAAATTTAAGCCCTTTGGAAAAAAGTGAAAAATGAACCTCACTAAGCTCCTTATTACTCTAATTATAAATATTATAATCTTTAAACTTCCATACATGTCCTTCAACTATTATTAAATCTTGCACATATCCAGATTCAATAGGGTGCTGGTCATTCATTACCACTGTTGAAAACCATTGTTTTTGTTGTTGTTGCCCCCCCCCCCAATAATTGTAGTTTTTTTTGGTAATTATTTTTTATTATTTCCGATCTCCTTAAAGGAGGGTACTCAGAATAATCACTAAAATGACCTATCTCATCCCTTGTTTCATGTGTTTCCCTTCTCAGGGGCTCTTTCTGACCCCAACCATTCTCATACACATTATTCCTAAAAGTAAATTCTCTGGGTTTTGGGTAGCTAACCTTCTCTTTATATTCCTTAATGTCCCTTTCTAATTTTCTACATTTCCTTTCATATACATTTCTAATACTATTTTCAATTTTATTTAATGTATCATAATATTTCTTTTGACATTCCACAATAGAAAATAGTAAGTCTTCTGTTATTTTAGAATTAATTCCTTCAATTTTACTATGTAGATTTTCCATTTCCTTCTCATTTTCTTTTATGATAGCTTTCAGTATTTCAAAACCACAGTTATCAAAGATGCCTATTAATTCATGATGAAACTCATTCCCTTACCTTACTTTGTTAGGGTATTTACAAATTCTTAAACATTTTGGCACTATTTTAAGCCTCAAACATTCCCTCAGATATGCATTCTCCATTTTGATATTCTTGTACTTAAATAACATCTCATCCAACATTCTAACATTACATTCATAAGTTAAATTAACATCAGTCTCAACATGTGAAGATAATTTTTTCTCATTGAAACAGTATTTTTTATGCAAAATGCTTTTAAAGTCCGATTGGTACCTTTGACCATTCAGTTTTTGTCTTTGTCCATCGTCCGCCCTACCTAGGGCATCTGTACTTGCAACACTCGCATTAGACCTAAAAATCGAAGGATATTCCTGATTAGAAGTGCCTGGTCCCATGTCCAAATGGTGTTTGTGGTTACTTCCATGTTTCCCAACTACTGCGGGTCCTTTCGCACCATTGTACCTCCTCGCTAACATTTCCTGGTTACCCGGTACTTCAGTCGGTGACGTCAGTGGTGAGTGGCAAGTGGGCGTTAACAGCTCGATTAGCTGTGTTAATTGGTCTGTTAGCTTGTCAATCCTATCAGGGTCGCCGCCTCCCTTCTCCGTACCCTTAGTAGCTATTGCAGCCTCCTCCATGTCCATCGAAATAAAAACCAAACCCGAAAAAAGTGATGGAAACAGTAGCTCAACAAGTCTGACCAAACACAAAATTCAACTTGAGCAAAGCGGAGTAGAAGGCTTGTTAAACGTACCACTCTTTATTACACAAATCCAAGACTCAACAGCACATTAACGCTTTACAAAACCAACAAGCGTTTTCGTTTCGAATGACTTCTTCAGATGAACAGAATGCATATCATACAACACTCCCAGCTTTATATATCATTCAGTTAATAGCCTAAAATTATTCAATAAAACAATAAAGTAATTAAATAATTAATTAATTCATGTAAACAATCTTTCCTTTTATACATACATTCATACACCTAACCTAAAAAACCCCAACCCCATAATTTCATTTAACACTGTCCTAAAAATATTACATCTTTAATATTATATTCTATAAATAATCATCCAAATACATGTAAAGTACATGTAAGACTCTTGGGACTTCTTACGGAATTTAACACATGAGATTTATGATAAAAATGTTATTTTTATTACGATAGATATAGTTGATTTATTTTCTTCAATACCATATGGTGAAGGTATGAAAAGGTTTGAAGAGGCCTTAGTAAAATATGGAAAGTTTAGCAATAATGATTTTTACCTTATTCTAACGTTGATGGAGGTGGTCCTAACAAACAATTATATCCATTATGAAGGTGAATTCTTTAAGCAAATTAAGGGGGTAGCTATGGGGGCGAGATGTGCCCCCATATATACCAATATTATCTTGTCCGCTTGGGAGGGCAAATATATCATCAATTCTGAATATACCCACTGTTGGAAATTTTATAGGCGGTACTTGGATGACATGTGCTTCCTTTGGGTGGCATCAGAGAATGAATTCTTGACATTTTTTAAACATATTAAAGAATCAACTGAGTTTCTGGATTTCGCTTATCAGCTTAATAAGAGCACCTTAAACTGCCTTGATATTTCCATAGGGAAGGCCGATGAAGGTTTCTTTTCAAAAATTTTTAGGAAGGAAACCTTCTCGAACTCTTATTTAGCTTACAATAGTGCCCACCCTTACCACCAGAAAAAAGGTATTGTTGGGGCGTGGCCAAGGATGAACACAGGATAGCAGCAGATTTCTTCAGCTCCACCAACATAACTGCACTGACAGGAAATAATTACTTTAAAATTCAACTAATGAAATAATTTTCTTTCTAAATATGTTTGGAATATCAGTTTCTTGAATAATATCAAAAAAAGAAAGAAAATTTAAATAATTTTCCTGTCAGAAATCATCTTGGAAATTTCTCTTTCATCACCTCTGTGTAAGATGAGTTCCAGTAAGGCTAACAGTCAGGATTCCAGCATCAAGAAAGAGCTTCAGTCTTTGATATCAACTATTCAGCAACTAACAACCAAAATGGACAAACTGGATACTAAAATTGATAACTTTATAGAAAAAACTACAAAACAAATGGATTTGTTACATCAAGACTTGCAACATCAGAAAGCTCAGATTACAGGTATAGAAGAGACTCTTACTGATATGGACAACAGAATTCAGGAAGAAGAAATTAACATTGAATTTTTACTGAAACAGAATACACATCTACAATCCAAACTTGATGACCTGGAAAATAGATCTAGACGCAATAATATCAGGATTTTTGGACTGCCAGAAAATATAGAAGGTAACAACATTACTTCTTTTTTAAATACTTGGCTTCCCAAAACTTTAGACTTGTCAGAAGCATTTTCTTTTGGTATTGAAAGAGCCCATAGGTCCTTATCTAATTTTAACTCTAATAAAAAATATCCTAGATCAGTTATTGTAAGATTTTTATCATCTTATGACAAGGAGCTGGTATTAAAATCTGCATGGGCTAAAGCACCTATAAAAATTAATGAGGCAACTGTGTGTTTTGACAATGACTATTCTTCCTTGGTAATAACTAAAAGAAAAGTTTTTTTTTGGCACTGATAAGAGAGCTTAAGAAAGCACAGTTCAAAACTCACCTTTTATTTCCTGCCAAACTAAAAATCTTTCTACCTGATGGCCCTAGAATTTTTGAAGACTTGGACTCTGCTTTGCTGTATATTAAAAAAAATAAAATATTAGATAAAATAGAAGATATGGAATGGGCAAGTCCTTCGCTAAAGAGGATGGCAACAGGAACTTCTTGGAAGACTTCGGAGAAGCAAAAAAGACTAAAAAACAAATGACATGTTCTATATTATTTTTTTTCTTCTTTAAAATTCCTCAACTACAGTTACTGCATTTCCAGAAAGCCACAAATATTTTAAAGATTTATTCAAAGTTACTTTTTTGTGTGCAAAGAACTGTTTTTGTTTCATAAATAATCAAACTCTCTGAGGAACAAATAACTTGCTATGAATCAACTTGTTTCTCTTTGTGATAAAGAGATCTAAGGTTAGTAATTTGATACATTTCCTTTCTCTTCTTGTTTTAAATAATGGCATTCTTTCTAAACTATGCATTTAGTGAGGGGTGGGGGAGGGCAAGGAGAGAAGTATGATGAAAAATAAGGAATAAGTGAAATAATAACTTATTAGTTCTTTAAAATTATATATGCTGTTTAAACACTGATGTTAAATATTATACCATGACTTAATTGCTTATACATGATTTCAAATAATATGTCATGATATAATTGCAAATAATTAGTACTAATATAGTTGTAAGTAATATATCTCATGTTTAGCTTTATTAAAACAAACAGCCAGTAATATATTTTTGTAGATACTCGTTGTAGCTTCCTTTTTTTTCTTTTTTCTTCTCTCTCTTTCTCTTTCTTTTTTTTCTCTCTCTCTCTCTCTTCTTTATCTTTTTTTTCTTTCTCTCTCTTATATATACAGTTATATACTTCTGATAATACTGATATATGTATATAATAAGATTTGTATGAGAAAATGAAATGGGGCATAAAAAATAAGTTGTATAATATGTTAAATAACTGTAGGCTTGGTTTCACTGTCATAGAGACTGTAATGACTTGTAAAATACTTCGCGAAGGTTTTGCACTGTTTAGATTCATTTGTATTACTAAATGAATGTTTGTCACTTGCTTTTACTAAAATTCCCGCCAGAATGTTAAGGGAGACAATTTGGGATGTGAGTTACCTCGTGAATAATGTCCTCGAGTTGTTTTAAAAGCTTCAACACTCAGAATACACGCAGAGAAGCTGAATGCAGCCAATTTCAACTTTGACCCCTGATTTCACACTGACACATCGCAGATTCAAGAAGAATACTGTTTCAGGAAGTAGAACTGCTGTAAATGCAACTTTGTGATGAAAAATGAACTTTATGACACTTAAATGTGAGTTATTCTTTATAACAACTTACTTATTTAAGATGTAATTTATAAAATATAAAAGTTATAATGATTTTAAAGGACTTAGTATGCCATAGTAAACAACTGAGATATTTTAGAAGGCATAGAAGGTAAAACACATATACACATGTTTTTGAAAGCTTACATGACTGCAGCATATTAATGTATATAAATACTTATGATTTAAACATATATAATGTTATAAATCATTTGCCTTAACTAACTGACAAGCACAAGTATCATTATGTCTATATTTTAGAAGAAACTGTCATGTGACATATTTTAAAGCTGCAGTTCAGATATATAAAATACAGATGGCTTTCATCACAATGATTTATGTATAACTAGGAATTATCATTGCTGTGCAGTATGATTTTTAAACTTATGTATGAGTATAAATATTTTACTTAATTGGCAATAATAAGTATGGGAAGAAAGCTTTTGGTACAAGTAATTTAAAGTTTTTAAAACTGTTAACTGCATTTCTATGGCAGAAAGTAGGAATACCCTAATATATGTAATGTTTAAATCATAATAGCCTAAGTTATTGAATTCAAATGAACATAAGAACTTATTCTTACAAGCGTTTAACAAACTAATATATAGATATGCCCCCTTTTTCTCTCTCTCTCTCTCTCTCTCTCTCTTCTCTGTTCATATTATCAAGATTGTTAGAATGCTATTTTGATTATGAATGTATTATACAAAATAGATGTACATAGTAATATGAGCTGTTTCTAAATGTTCTTATTTGTTTATATGAAGCTGATTTACAAATTGTTTAGCTTTGTCATAATAGATAATCTAATTAAATGAGGTTAACTTTAATTAATAATAGTTAATATTGAATTAATTTGGTGGCAGCTGAGGTACTGCTGCTTAGGATAGGGGGATAACTTGAGTAGTATGTGCTACTCGAAGTTGGAGTTCTTAACTCCAGGCTGGGTGCAATGTTTAATCCTAATATTTTTTTCACCTGATTATTGTTGTATGTATATAGTTCTGACATCCACATCACATTTTATAAACTCATTGTCACTACAAATAAAAGTGAAATTTATACAAAATTCCATAAGATTTTCAATAAATACAGCTATAATTAATGATACACCTAAAGGAGGAGACATAATAACACTTATTTTGTTAGTTGTTATTCTGATTATATGCCTTATATGTTTATAAAAGCTAAATGATATCTCTAAAAGGAATTTCTTTAAACATTAATGGATTGAATAACCCATGTAAAACGGCAAGTTTAATGAGATATATTAATTTGCATAGGGCCAACTTAGTATTCCTTCAAGAAACACATCTCCTGAAAAAGTATATTGATAAATTAGCCACTAATAAATATACAGTCTTGGTTAGTTCAGAACACACTCAGAAAAAAAGAGGAGTGGCTATTTTATGGAATAAAAGTATGCCCATACCTAAAACTATTAAGTCTTATAAAGATGATAAAGGAATGTTTTGTATGGTTACAATACAGATTAATGGAAAGACATATACATTAATCAATGTATATTGGATACCAGGAATTGGCATTAATACAGTGAAACACCATCTCAATAAGATCATATCATTTTCTGTAGGAGATATTATTTTAGCAGGTGACTTTAATTGTATCCTACATGAGAAAGATACTACTACTATAGGAAAAAGGAAAATTTCATCTAATGCAAAACATTTAAAGGATTTTGTTAATTTATATCATTTGAATGATATTAATAACCAGATAGATTCAAAATCTTTACCATACACTTTTTTTTCTAACAGATATAAAACTTATTCAAGAATAGATAGAGTCTTTATTTCTAACCAGATGGTAACAGACTTATTTAATTCCAAAATCATTTTGTGTCCTATATCAGATCATAATTCAATTGTCTTTGAGTTTATGGTAAAAAGTACTTATAATGTTCAGATCAAAAGAATACCAGCATACTTAACTCAACTAAAAGACTATAAAGATTATATACTTTCAGAAGTGCAACATTTTTTAGACTTAAACACTACGCCTGATGTCTCCATTGTTTACATTTGGGATGCTTTAAAATCATATTTATATGGACAAAGTATCAGATGGTATAATAATAAAAGGAAATCTTGAGACAAGGAATTACTAGATATTCAAAGCAAATTAGACTCATACAAACATAATAATAAAGAAAATATTATGGACAAAAAAGTCATTGAGGAAATAAATAAATTAAATGAGAAATACAAAGAAATTTTAACTCATAAAGTCAAAATAAAATTAGAGAAATATAAGTTTTTGTCTTACTCAATAAGTCCCAAATACTTACATAGACTTAAAAATAAAACAAAAAGGTTGAATAAACAAAATCATATCAAAGAAATTTTCTCTCCAAGGAAAAAGAAGAATGTTTCCAGAATGTTTCCAGTTTGCCAGAAATATTAGATGAATTTAGAAATCACTTTCATAAAATTAATCATAATAACATTAACATTGATCCTAAAGATAAAATAAAGAAATTTATAACTACAAACATGAACAAAAAACTTAACAAACAACAGACTAAACTAATGGATAAAAATATTTCATATACAGAGGTTATTACACAAATAAACAAGCTTATATCAAATAAAGCGCCAAGTAATGATGGTATTATACCAGAGATCTATAAAATTCTTCCCAAAAGTACTTATTCATTAATACATAAGGTTTTTATTTTGGCCCAAAATGAGTTAACAACTCCCCCATCTTGGCAATATACATTTATTTCACCAATTTTAAAACCCAACAAAGACCCAACCAGATGCACTTCATATAGACCTATTTCATTACTTAATGTTGACTATAAAATGTTTATGAGTATTTTTGCTGATAGATTAAAGACAATTATCCCAGGCATAATAGATATAAACCAGACAGGCTTTATTATAAATAGAAATACTTTTGATAATATAAGGAGAACTTTAACGTTAATTGATTTTGCAAATAGGAAAAAGAAAGATTTAACACTTATTAGTCTCGATATAAGTTCAGCATTTGATTCAGTAAGTTGGGACTACTTGTTTATCTTACTGAAGTGCACAAACTTCTCTGATGCATTTGTAAATCTGATTGAACATCTATATAAAGGAGCATTAGCTTACATTAAGATAGGAACATATGTCTCACAAAAAATACCCATTTTAAAAGGTACAAAACAAGGGTGTCCACTCTCTCCACTATTATTCACTTTAATAATGGAGCCTTGGGCTAATTTGATTAGAAACAGTACTGATATAGAAGGATTTGATGTAGATGAAAATACAATATCTAAAATTCAACTTTTTGCAGATGATGTACTAATTACATCAGCAGGAACTAACTCTTCTATGCAGTCCTTATTTGATAAAATGATGGATTTTAAAAATATCTCTGGTTTAATATTCAATGAAGAAAAAACTAAAATATTACCTATATACACACGAAAAAATGTCCTCATTAATGATTTTAACAAATATATACCCAACTCTGCTCAAATAACTTACTTAGGTATAATATTAACTAAAGATATTAAATCTATTATATATAATAATTATAGTAACTGTCTTCTTAATATACAAAATCTTTTCAATAGCTGGAACAATATGTTTTTTACCATGGAAGAGAGACTCACAATTATTAAAATGGCAATATTTCCTAAGATATTATATTTAATACAATCAATAATTCTCCCACCTACAAAAATAATTATTAAGAAACTGAATTCATTAATGTTGAATTTCTTATGGGCACCTAATAGACCTAGGATTGCATTAAAGAAACATACTAATAGCTGGTCTCAAGGGGGCATTTCATTTCCAGACTTTAATCTATATACTATATCTTCTATTATAAAAGTTATTACTTTGTTAATAGATCAGTCATATGTTGCAAGATGGAAAGATTATTGGGAACTAATTAGTATTCACTTCATGAAAATCTCTTTAATACATAAAAATATTATTGTAAATAACCCCATGTTATGGTTACTAAAAGAATTTTGTACTTCATCTATTACACCAAAATATATAGTTAGTTACCCATTAAACATTATTATCAGTTATCGTAATTTTATATTTATGCATCCTAAGTATAAGGAATGGAATTTTATTCTATTCCTATAATGTATCATAAGGTATGCTTTTGTCAACCACCTCTGAAAGAACTCTTTTAGTTACAGAGAATGATCTAAAGTATTGGTATCAGTTGCTGTCTGATAATAAAGTAAAAAATGTAGACTTCTTAAAGCAAGAATTTGACTTGAGAGAGACATGCTGGTTAGAGATTCAGACTTTTAGACAACATCTTATTAATAAAATTGATTTAATGTCTTTAACAGTTAAAGAATCTGTTCCAATTCTGATTGATTACTTGATATTAAATTTACAACATAGAGTTTCTGATAAAGGTAAGCTCTCACACATACATAAAATTATCAGAGAAGAAACTCATTACAGTTCAGATACCTATTGGAATTATTTCATTTCCATTAATGGTGATTCACCAAAACAACTAGATAAACAATATATATTGGAATCTGCTTATAAAACTACTTCTTCCATTAATTGGAGACTTTTTACTTGGAAATTTTTACATAGATCTTTCTATACACCTTTCATGATGAATAAAATAAATAATAAAGACAACCTATGTAAAAGATGTAATGTGGAAATAAATGCTGATTGGGCAAATATGTTTTATGACTGTACAAAATTGAAGGAATATTGGAAGTTAATCAATGATTTTTTACAGGCCCTTTTCACAGATAATTTTATTGTTTCTAAATCACTTATATTATTTAACACTCCTGTTCCTAAAAATGTTAAAAAAGTTAAGCTTCCCTTATTATGGTCTATTCTAGCAGTGGCTAGAAAAATAATAACCAGAAATTGGATTTCAGATACCCCTCCTTCATTTAATGAATTTAAAAATGTTAGGTCTGAAGTGTGTCATATGGAATTGATGACAATAAAATCAAGAACTACTAGAAAAACATCTTACTATGTTATATGGGATACTTTACAAAACCTGTTAAAAAAATCTTAGTTTCAATAGTAAGACATTATAGTTTAATCAATTGATTTGATTTGTAGTGGATGTCTCTGTAAATACTTTGGTTATTTTATTGAATGTTATAACTATTTATATTTTAATTGCTTGTATAAAATTGTTATGATATTTATTTGTATGTTAAAAACAATAAACTTGTTTTAAAAAAAAAAGAAAAAAGGTATTGTCAAGGGACAATATGTAAGGGGAAGCAGAATGACATCGAGGGATGCTGATTTTAATGAAGAGTGTATGAAGTTACGTGAAATGTTTAATGATAGGGGATATCCCTCTACACTGATACAGACAGTGGAAAAAGAGGTTAGAATAGGGAGAAAGGACAAATTTAAACCCATCTTGGGTGATAAATGTGGATGGAATAATGGAGAAGCAAAACTAGAAAAATATGAAGGAGAAAGTAATTTTGTACTAGATTTTTGTGGGGAAGCTGTAAAGATAAGAAAAATTTTAGAGGAAGAATGGAGTAGATTTAAAGAAATTTCAGACCTTGAAAGTATATTTGTTTTCCCCCTTAAATGTACTTATAGAAGGGGGAAGAACTTAAAAACCATTTTGGAGGGTAAAATGTAATTAATTTAGTTAGAAATGGAAAAGTAGGTACTTTCAAGTGTGGACGTTGTTCCCAGTGTTCATTTATTTGCACTAGGGAGATTATTTACATTAGTAGTAGGGACTTTCTGATCCAGAGTAGGCATTTCACAAATTGGGAAACCAGTATGATAGTTTACATAGGGTTATGTGACCACTGTGATGCATTCTATGTGGGGAAATCAGAAAGAAAACTGAAAAATAGAATCTATGAGCATAATTATGAAGTAAGAACAAAATGCACTACTAATGCACTTTATAGACATAAAACAAGCTGCCTGGAATCAAATTTCAATTTTTTTGTTTTAGAAGTGGTGGAAAAGGATGTAAGGGGAGGTTTATGGGAAACCTCTATAGAATATAAAGAACTGTTGTGGCAATTATCCCTGGAAGCTAATAAACCCCCAGGTCTAAATGATATGGTTTCCCTTGCTCCAGTGTTAAAGATGAGAGCAGCAAAACTTTAGGTGCCTATAAGATGTGTATTTGTTCTAAAGATTCTGGCTTTTGGTATTAATTATTTATTTCTATCTTTATTTTTTTCTTCATGGGTAGTACAAATTATGTATGTAATTGTATTTCTTGCTTTTTCCACTGATTTATTTTAATATGTACTAACTGAAGATGCTAATGTTACAAATGTACAATTTTATTTATTTATTTATTTTATTTATTTATTTGCAGTTGGTTTACCAGGATAGTCCATTGGGCCTAAAAGAACCCGTTTTCAATGGAGTCCTGGGGAGAAAAGCTCCAAAAAATAACAGACATACAGAATATGTACATACACTTGAAAAAGCTCTTAATGCAAACTAACAGACAAGGTGAAAACAACAGAGCTAAGCTACTTATACAATGTAAAAGAGAATACAGTCATTACTTTTGCATTTGAGGTACATTCAAAAATGTGAAATATTAGATAAAGTAAAAAAAATGAGAGGTGAGTTAGGGCATTAAAGAGGTAGGATTATATTGTTGTATAGTGTGGTTAGATTTGAAGAAAGTAATAAGTATATAGGCTTTATTGAGTAGGAAGTGAATGAATGGAGGATGAAGGATGAAGGATGAAGGTTTCCATATTTTTATGATGGATGGGAACAAGAGCATTCCCATTGGGACGTAAGATGAGTATGAAGAGATTTTTTGAACGAATAAAGATTAGAGATGGTACGAATGGACGGTGGGAGTGAGTTCCAAAGACGAGCTATGTTAAAGGATAGTAGGTTTTTGCCTGGGGGGCGTTTTGGTTTAAGTATTTCTAATAGGTTTTGATTGTTTGACCTTAAGATTCTATCAGGTAAGTGAAACTTAAAAGCAGAAGACAGGGAGGGACAAAGAGAGGATTTGTTAATGAGCTTATGGGCTAGGGTAAGCTGAATGTAATTGAGCTGATGTGGAAGTTCAAGCCAATGTAGTTTTTGGAGAGAGGAACAGTGATGGGTGAATGACCTGTGGCCATTGGCGAACTTGGCGATTTTGTTGTAGCAAGAGGAAAGTTGCTTCTTAAGAGAGGACTGAATATTATTTAGGAGAGGTGAACCATAGAGAAGGGAGGGAATAAGAAAGGAAGAAGACAGAGTGATTTTAGAGGTCTTTGTGAGGTATTGATTTTGACGGTAGAGCATACCCAGCTTTTGGTGGTTTTTTTTAATATTTAGGTGTACGTGGGAGTTGAAAATAAGCTGGTTATCAATTTGAACACCAAGTAACTTAGTTTCAGATACGAGTTCTAGGGTGGATTTGTTTTGACTAGTGATCAGGAATGTGTTTGTATCAAAGGGAGTAGTTTTAGAGGGAGTAAATACCATGAGTTTAGTTTTGGAGGCGTTGAGAGCAAGGTGGTTTATTTTCATCCAATGCTCAGTAATTGAGAAAGCTTCTTGTGTGAGCTTTAGAAACTCAGGGGTAGATGTGGCAGAGCAGATAATGGTGGAATCGTCAGCATATTGGATGATGTTAGAGAATGGGATAGATTTATGAAAATCATTTATAAAAATGTTAAAGAGAAGAGGACCAAGTATGGAGCCTTGGGGAACCCCGGTGGGGTACTAAGAAAAGAGGAAGTGGCCTTTTTCCATTTTACAGCTTGGTGTCTGTTAGATAGGTAGCTGGAGAACCAGTTCACAGAGGAGGAAGAAAGGTTAAGTTTGGAAAGTTTAGTTAATAGCAGGCTGTGCAAAATGGTATCAAAAGCCTTAGAAAGGTCAAGTAGTAGGGTAGAGACAATATGGCCAGAATCACGAGCTTTATTTACAGTTTCTAGATAGGAGAGGAGGGCTGTCATGGTGCTATGATTTGGCCTAAAGCCATGTTGTGTAGGTGTGAGAAGGTTATTGTCTAAAAGATGTGGTAGTAGTTGAAGTTGAACACATTTTTCAAGTAGTTTAGAGATGGGGACAAGATAGCAATGGGGGGAAGTTGTTAACACTGCAGTTATTACCACCTTTATGAAGGGGGATGATAAAGGCTTGTTTCCAGAGTTGGGGCACTGTACATTCCAGGATTGAGCGGTTGATGAGAATGCATATGGGATAGGCAAGTGCTTCAGCAGCAATGCTTAGGAAGTATGAGGGGATATCATCAGGTGCATTAGTGCCGGGCTTCAGTTTCTGAAGTAGTTTTTTTATTGTAGAAATGGGTATAGGTTTTAATGAGAATGGAGCAGAGTGGAGAGAGAAAGTATTTGATGTTGGTGAGGATGATGAGGACATTAGAGAGGGAGAAAAGTTATGGGATATAGTTAGAGAAGATGGGAATGAGGAAGGAAGAGAAGTGCTTGGTGAACATTTGGCAGGAGAGGGTGAGGGGGTATTGGATGGTATGGTAGAAGTAGGAAAAGAGGAAGTTAGTTTGCTAATAGAATCAATGAAGAAGGAGTTGAATTGAGTAGCCAGGTCTAGATCTGAAGCATTTGGGTCGGGGGTAGGGGTGTGTGGTCTGCTGGGGTTAAGGAGGGTAGAGATTCCTTTCCAGAATTTCTGTGGATTTGTTTTATTATTGTTTTGGAGGGTAAAGAAGTAATTTTGTCTGTCAGAGATAATAAGCTTTTTGACTTTATTTCGGAGGGTTCTGTATTCAATGTGGGAATCAGGGGACTTTCTTTTCTGATAAAGTGCCCAGGCTTTGTCTCTAAGGCGCATGGTTGCTAATGTAATTTTAAATTATTATGAGTATTAACATAGTTTTTATGGTGTTTTTACATGTATTTGGATGATTATTTATAGAATATAATATTAAAGATGTAATATTTTTAGGACAGTGTTAAATGAAATTATGGGGTTGGGGTTTTTTAGGTTAGGTGTATGAATGTATGTATAAAAGGAAAGATTGTTTACATGAATTAATTAATTATTTAATTACTTTATTGTTTTATTGAATAATTTTAGGCTATTATCTGAATGATATATAAAGCTGGGAGTGTTGTATGATATGCATTCTGTTCATCTGAAGAAGTCATTCAAAATGAAAACGCTTGTTGGTTTTGTAAAGCGTTAATGTGCTGTTGAGTCTTGGATTTGTGTAATAAAGAGTGGTACATTTAACAAGCCTTCTACTCTGCTTTGCTCAAGTTGAATTTTATTATTAAATACATTTAAACATTTTAATTGTGGCTGGTCTGTTTAGAGATATTTAAGCTCTTAGAAAACTTGCATATCTATTTGGTGACACTGTACAGGCCATTCCTAAATAGCCTTGCATTCAGTCAAATTACCATTTTGGATTAATAGTAACATTACACAGTAAGATTGGACCCCCTTTGGTAAGGGCCTTAAAGTAGCTGATAGGTAGTGGATGGTGGCAGTTGGAACTACCTTATAGTCTGGGCAGAAGGGGCATAGCTAGTAAACCTGTGCCAGCATTTCCCAAGTGTGTATTTGTGTATAAATCAAACCTCAAAGTGTGTGTGTGTATGTCAGCTACCTGGGCAGAGGCATGAAGCACTAGTTGGACAGAGAGGGAGCTGGAGGTCTTGGCTTGGCCACTCAGCTGAGATCTCCATCCTATAGCTGTGTCAGTGGGGAGTCTTATTGGGGATCTGGAGAAAGAGGGAAAAACCAGCCCCAGACTGACTGTGATCTCTGTATGCTCTTAAGGTAAATTATATTTTACCGTGTGTGTACTTTCCATCCTCCCAGTGTGTACATTCTCCACTGTTGCCAGTGGTAAGGACTGATGTTCCTTGATTACTGGGTCAGTGCTGGGGTGTCACATATTAATTGGTTGGCAGTGGTGGGATATCCACATCACATATGAATTGGCTTGTAGTGGTGATCTACATATTAGGATTCAGTGGTGTGGATATTGAATTCCTGTAGCCTGTAAACATTGGTCAGTAAGGAAGGTGTTTGTACGCTCAATCAGCCACATAGTGAACATTCAGAGCTTCGTATCACAATTGTTATTTTTTATTTGTTAGCCTAGTTAGTCAGGGACAGCAGGCAAGCATGTCAGCAGAGGAGTATGGCAAGCTGACAAGGAACCAGTTGGCTGAGATGTGCCAGGATAAAGGACTGGTGCATGCCAACCTGACTAAGGCAAAAATGATTGTAGCCTTGGGCACAGCTGCATCACAGACCAGCAATCAGGACAGTTCAACCTTTCTACAGAGGACTTAAAAATCTATCTGGACTTAAAGAGACTTGAACTGGAAAAAACTATGAAGTTTGGAAGCTGAGGAGAATGAGAGACAGAGGCAACATGAAAAGGAGATGCTGACTCTTTGCCAGGGTCATGGAGGTAATGTGGAAGGCAGTAACTAAGCCCCTGAAGCAACAAAGGTCAGTACATTTCTTCCACAATTTACAGAGGGGGATATTTTTTATAGTTTCATTCATATGTTTGAAAGGGTATGTAAACAGTATAATGTTGACCAAGGGCTCTGGGTACAGTTCCTGACCCCCATACTAAATGGTAAAGATGTAACTGTATTTCTAAATTGTTTGATACTGATTGCTTAAATTATTATACTGTAAAAACTGTCTTTTAGACTGCTTTAAGTTAACACCTGAAGTTTACAGGAAAATGTTTCAGGAGCATAGATGCAAGGCGGATGAAAGTGTGTGTGAATATATTGCTGAACTAAGCACTTATTTTCATAGGTTGGTGAGTTGATGTCAAGTCACCACTTTGAAGGGGCTAGCAGACCTTTTGGTGAGGGGAACAAGCCCTTAGCACTTTGCCTGAGGACATGCAAATCTGGTTAGCTGATAGTCAATGCAATACTGCACATGAGTTGGGGAAGAAGGGAGTCCTACACCTAGCAAGCAGGGCATCACTGCACAGGAAAGGGATACCCAGTGCTTCTCATGGGTCTAAAGGAACCCATGGTGGGGAGCCTAGACCACCCCAACATAGTCCGCCAGTAGCAGGGGAAGCCACTAGTCCAAGTACACATCCAGGACCAAGGGTTAAATGCTTTAAATACAACCAGTGTGGCCATGTAGCATATAGATGTCCACGGAGGCAAGGTGGGGAACAAAAGGTGGGAGCCAGTAAGTGGGAATGACAGAATGTCAGCAGTAAGTTGTCTTGAGACAACAAGGGTACCAAACTACCACAAGAGATTATATAATTTCTTAGTAAATGCAAAAAAAAATGATGACCAAAGGTACAACTCACAAACGTTTATTTAAAAATGTTAGCATTCGTTCACTTTCCTAAATGAACTTCAAATCTGATGAAGTTCATTTAGGAAAGTGAACGAAAGTGCTAACATTTTTAAATAAATGTTTGTGAGTTGTACCTTTGGTCATATTTTTTTTTTTTTATTAGTTGGTTTGTTTTCCGAAGTTTTTATCTTAGTAAATGGGAAAGAGGCCATTGCTAAGAGAGAGACACAGCCTCTGACCTAACCATTGTGAAACCTGCAATGGTTAAAGAAGAGCACTACTTCCTTGGGAAGTCTACTCCAGTCAGAGCTTTAGGAGGGATCCCATTCCAAATACCTTTGGCTAGGGTTCACCTTGACTGGGAGAGTGGAAAAGGAAGCCAGCAGGTAGGTGTGTTTGAGGATATCCCTGCAAATGTCCTGATAGGGAATGATTTTGACAATGCAGTACCCTGTGTGCATGCAGTTACATGCAGTCAGGCTTGGAGACAAGGATGTGGGTCTGGTAGCCTGGAGGAGACCCATACAGACCACACACTTGCAGCCAGGACTGGTGAGGTGGTTACTTCAGGGAGGGAGCTACCCTGTAGCAGTGAGACTAAAGGTGAGCCACAGCTGCTTGTGGGTACTGATGTTCCCTTGGACAGAGTGACTTCAAGGGCAGAGGTTAGTAGTAGTACGCAGGCTGACATGAGGCACTGCTGTCAGAGGATGCCAGACTTCCTGTGGAAGGGGAGCTGGGGAAGGATTACCAAGAGATAGCTGAGACAGGCTCAGCTCTCAGACCCTACATTACAAGACTTGAGAGAGGTAGCCAGTGAGGCACCCGATTCTCAAGGGAAAGGGGAGTCTGTATACTAGGACAAAGGGTTACTGTATAGAGAGTGGCACCCTTAGGGAGGGCTAGAGAGTGAGAGAATACAGCAGTTGGTAGTGCACAGAGCTTACTGTCTGGCCCTAATAGCCATAGTCCATGATATTCCCTTTACAGGTCATATGGGCATAAAACATACAAAGAGACATATTATGCAGAACATTTATTGGCCTGGGATTTCCAGGGATGTGATAGGGTACTGCAGGACTTGTGAGCACTACCAAAAGGTAGGCAAAGCAGGAGACAAGGTGAAAGCTGCTTTGATGCCTTTGCCTGTGATTGAGGAACCATTTCAGGGGGTAGCTATGGATATTTTGGGGGCTCTGAGTACCCCAAGTTCCATAGGGAAGGAATATATCCTAGTGGTAGTAGATTATGCTACCAGATACCCTGAGGCAGTGGCACTGTCATCCAATGAGGCAGAAAATGCGTCAAATGCTTTGTTAGAGATTTTCAGCAGGGTAGGTTTTCCATAAGAAATACTGACTGACAGAGGTGCTAATTTCATGTCAGACCTGTTGGCTTGTCTGTGGAAGCACTGTGGGGTGAAGCACCTAAAGACCACCCCCTACCTTCCCAAGACTAATGATCTTGTTGAGAGGTTAAACTCTACACTCAAGATGATGCTACAGGCATTTGCAGACCAGTTCAAAATGGAGTGGGACAAATATTTACCCCATCTGTTGTTTGCTTACAGAGACATTCCCCAGGAATCCACAGGTTTTTAAACCTTTTGAGTTGCTGTATGGCTGTAGGGTGAGGGGACCTCTAGATTTGATTTGAGATGAGTGGGAGGGTGAGTGTGAATCCCACAAGGAGTCTGGTGTGGCGTATGTCCTAAACCTCAGGACAAGGCTCAGGAAACACATGGGCTTGGCCCAGGAGAACCTAGAAGAAGCCCAACAGCAGACAAAGGTCTGGTATGACAGGAATGCTCGAGCTAGAGAGTATGCTGTAGGGCAGCAAGTAATGGTTCTCATTCCTGTCAGACACAACAAGCTGCAGGCAGCTTGGGAGTGACCCTTTAAGGTGGTAAGGAATATCAGTGCTGTTAACTACATGGTAGAACTGCTAGGCAGGAGGCAGGGGCATAAACTGTACCATGTTAACATGATGAAACTTACCATGATAGGGAGGCCCTTGTGCTGAGTATTTGCAGTGGATGGCTGGAGGAGGCTGAGAGGGATCTGGTAACTGATCCCTCAGTGAGGCTCGGACTGACACCTCAATGGAAGGGGGTAGTGATGTTCGAGCAGCTATCCCCTACCCAGGTTCAAGAAATCCAAGCAGTGTTACAGGAGTTTGGGGACATATTCACTGGGAAACCAGGGTACACCCACCTGGTGCAGCACCATGTGGATACAGGACCCCGAAGGCCTATTAAGCAGGCCCCTTAGAGGGTGCCTGAGAGAGTCAAACAGACTCTGAGGAAGGAGATACTGGAAATGTTGGAACTAGGGGTAATCCAGGAGTCCAGCAGTCCCTGGGCCTCCCCAGTGTTGCTGGTACCAAAGAAGGATGGCAGCACCAGGTTCTGTGTGGACTACAGGAAATTAAACAGTCACACAGAGTCAGATGCTTACCCCATGCCTAGAAGAGATGAATCCCTAGAGCAGCTGGGATGGGCTATGTATTTTACCACTACTGCTCTTCCCAAAGGTTACTGGCAGGTGCTCTTGACTCCCAGTGCTAGAGAGAGGTCAGCCTTTGTGACTCCTTTTGGCTTGTATGAGTTCATGAATATGCCCTTTGGGATGAAAAATGTCCCAAGGACTTTCCAGAGTTTGGTAGATTGTATCCTACTAGGAGCAGGAGATTTTGCCCTTGCTTACCTGGATGATATTGCCATCTACAGCCATTCCTGGCAAGAGCATCTTCAGCATGTCAGGGAGGTGCTGGGCAGACTACAGAGTGAAGGGTTAACCATTAAGCCCAGCAAGTGTCAGGTGGGCATGGCAGAGGTCTCCTACCTGGGACATAAAGTGGGGAGTGGTAAGATCAAGTGGGGGAGGACATTCTTAGGGACAGCAGGGTACTACAGAAAGTTTGTCCCCATTATAGTACCATAACTGCTCCCCTCACATACCTGACAAGGAAAAACAAGCCAGATAAGGTAGTGTGGACCCCAGCATGTCAGCAGGCATCCCAGAAGCTTAAAGGAGCTTTTGAAGGACCCCCTGTGTTAGCCAATCCAGATTACAGCAAAGAATTTGTTGTGCAGATGGATGCTTCAAACCATGGGGTGGGGACTGTACTCAGCCATGTCTTCTCAAAGGGGGAAGAGCACCCAGTGGTATATCTCAGTCATAGGCTCCAACCCGGAAAGAATCCTATGCAGCTGTAGAAAAGGGATGTCTAGTTATAGTGTAGGCACAGCAGAAACTTCAGTCTTATCTGTTTGGAAGGAAATTCACTGTAGTTAAAGACCACAATCCTTTAACATGGCTACATTAAGCCAGCCAGTATAATGCCAAGTTACAGCAAAAAAGTAGTATTCCACTGTGGAAAGGTCCTATAAACAAGAAATAAAACTGCACAACTTAAATTCAAACAGACCATCCATGATAATAGGCATAAAAACAGCACTTTAATTCATATGGGTGCCATCGTGCCCAACTGAGCACTTCTTCAGACCATTAAAAATACAAATACAACATTAAACAAAACTCTTTATATACCCATACATCAATAGTAAAACACATCACATGAGTGACAAGAGTTAACTTCATTTAAATAAATAGCGAGCTTTGAGGAATGGTTTTAAAGTGACTTTGCCATTTAACCCTGAATGTCTATCCGCCTGAAATTTAATTATCCATTCTGTTTCACATTGTCCCATGACATTTTAAATGTCACCAAGACTCTTGCTAATATTTAAAGATTCTAACACCATAAACTTATACATTTGTGAAGCCCCTTCATCTCATGTGAGTCTTGCTAGGACATTCCTTAGATCTATCTTCCTTATAGCTAAGACATGCTCTCTAATCCTTTCCTTGAGCATCCTATTTGTTTTTCCTATATAAAAAGATAAACAGACTTCACAACATGCTAAGTACACCACATTTGAGGTCGAGCAATCTGCTCTACTCTTAAATTCAAACATATGATTGCTCGTTGGATGTCTAAAGACCACTTTTTATCTATTAATGGACAGGATTTGCATTTACCACATGGCACAGTTCCCTTATCTCCCTCTTACCTTGTATTATGGCCATTCCCTTAACAAAATAATCTCTTCAATGACTTCTTATTTTTAAAAGAAAAATGTGTTTGTTCTCCTACGATGCCACTTATCCTTGTATCTGATAATAAAACAGGCCAATTTTTCTTTACTATGTCACAAAATACATCTACATTATTGGTATAATGCATCATAAAGTTCACCCTTGAAATGTCAGTAGTTGATCCAACATTACTATCAGCAACAGTGTTATTAGAAAAATATGGTCTGGCATGTCCTTTTCTAAGTGTCCTAACATCTTTAACCGTGTTCTTTATTTCTAAATTCCTACAGCCCCTATCTCTAAATTCTTGTTCCAGATTGTTTAAATTCAATTCAAAAGTGGTATCCATACTATTTAATCTGGATACTCTCATGCCCTGACCTTTTGAGGCATTCTTAAAAATTCTTGAGGGATGAATACTATCCCTTCTCAATGTAGTGTTGGTATGAGAAGCTTTCCTATATAACCTAGTGTTAATAGTATTGTCTTCTAACCTGTAAACCTCTGCATCCAAAAAATCCTTAACAGTTGTAGACCTCTTAAAAGTAAATCTTAAAAAAGAAGTTTAACTATGTAAGTAATCAACAAACTCTGGGATATCCTCTCCATTTCCTGTCCATAGCAAAAAAATGTTGTCCACAAATCTCTTATAAAACATTATATATTATGAAAATCTATTACCTCTTAAAACATATGTATAGTCCCAATGGGGCATCACTAAATTTGCGTAGCTATTCGCACAGGATGTGTCCATGGCAACACCCTGCTTCTGCCAATACCTCCCATCAAATAAAAACACATTGTTTTCAAAAATCACATTAAGTAAACTACAAATCAAATATATCTTCATATCACTAAAGTCACTTTGTTGTCTCAGAAATATTTGTAAAAAATTTAGTCCCACATAATTAGGTATGCAGGTGAAAAGCTATTGTACATCCAGGGTTATAAACTGTATGTTTCTTCTTCCATTCTCCTCTTTAACACCTGTATAAAAATCATGTAAAAACTGTTTAGTATCCTTAAGAATAGTCTCAGAGGAATCCACAAGGGGTCTTGATTCCTTTTCAACATAAATAGACAGGGATTCGGTTACCCACCCCCTCTCTGAAACTATTGGCTGCATCATTGGTCCCTTCTGATCCTTATGTAGTTTTGGTAATCGATGTAAAATCAGCACAGTGGGTATATTAACATTAAAATAATTAAATAAATCTAATGTAATAAAATTTGCTGCTAAACAGTCTCAACACTTTATGCACATTTCATATTAAAATGCACACTTTTTCTACATAATTTACTTCACATACATCATTACCATTCAGCATTTCATGCATTAATGCTAAATAAAAAATGTTATCCAAAACAACCAAAGACCTGCCTTTGTCTGCCGAGCAGAATGCAAGGGTGTCATCTGCTTGTAACTCAGTAAGAGCTTCCCATTCATTTCCTTTTAAACTGTAAAATGTGCCACGAGGAGGTCCATTCCTAAAATCTTCTCTAATATCATTTTACACATTTGACAAAATACTTCTAAAGTTGAGTCAAATATAGGCATAAAAGTACTTAATTTTTTTATATATACATGTTTCAGTCTTTGTTGGAAAAAGAACTTTTAACATAACACTTTGAGCAAAAAATGTTAAGTCTAATATCATGTCTGTCAATAGCATACCCATAGCAGGAATATATGTAAGGCCTTTTTCTAGCACCGATCGTTGTGTTTCTGTTGATTCTTTAGAAGACAAATTAAAAACTAATTGTCCACCCATCTTAGCCACATCTTCTTTATAGTCTGATGCTGGCCTGTTTCTGGGCCCGAATTCTGTAGCAGCCACTTCCTGGCTCAACTGCGAGAGAGACTGTACCCTGGAAAATCTATCTTCCTGATTGGGACTGGTAATGATGGGAAAACCAAGGTACGTTCCTGTGGTAAGGTTAGCTTCCATCTTACAACCGGTTGCTGTTGATCCGGTACAGCTGTGGGTGTGGTTTGACTCTTATCTGAGCCAATGACCAACCTGATGCATCTTGCACACCAATAGGATTCATGGCAGTCATATTAGCTAAACCTTGAGCAGTAATGGAGATATCAGTTGTAAATTCAACATTAGGAGGAACTTCATTTGCCAATAGTTGTGTTGGAGCTTTCGGCCACAAGAAAACACATCCATTTCTAAAGACAAGTAGATATCTGTCCAACTCTTTCTTTTTCTGAGCCATCAGTCATCTCTGGTACACCGACACACTATCAGTAAGTTCATCAATAGCTTTTAAATAAATCTCTTTGGGAACCAAGCCTTGTAGCCGCTGTTGCTTCTCACATATATCATGAATGAGTGAGCGTTCCATAGGTGTAAAAAAGTTAATAAGTAATTTAATGTAACTAAAGCTCAACTCCAAATTTAATTGCTGCCAGTCCTTTAATAAATCACTATTGGTGCCCCCATAAGTGGGCATTTTCAACACCCGAAGACCTCTGGGGACTACTTTATAGTGTATGCAGGCTTCTAAATGCAGCCGTTAGCATTGGAGACATTTTAATTTAAGCAAATCATTTTCCAGTGTCCTGAATTCTTTATAAAACAACTCTTTATCAAAGTTGCTAACACCAATACCTACTTCATTCATATCCAAGCCACAGTCCACTAATGGATTGTTATTGACACGGACCAACTTCTAAAAGTGATCCGTCCTCATTGATTCATTAACAGGAGTGTAGTCTAGTTCAATATTAAAATCTTCTGCCATGGTCCACAGGTATACCAACAGACAAAACAGTCCAAAAACAGCAAAAAAGTAGTATCCCACTGTGGAAAGGTCCTATGAACAAGAAATTAAACTGTAAAACATAAATTCAAACTGACCAGCCATAACAACAGGTACAAAAACAGTACTTTATAAAATGCCAAGTTACTAAGGTAGAGCCTAGGGTTGCAAGCATATAACAGTGCAGCACCCCAGTGGGGTTAACAATGCCAACACAGATGGGCTCTCAAGACAGGGAATGGAATAAGGTATTCACAGATAGGCCTAACCCTCTCTAGCAATGTTTTCTCAAGGGTCATTTGAAAAATTAGCTTGAGTTTTTTGGGGGAAAGAAATGTGACAAAGGGAAATACTGCCAGCCCAGCTATCTGGAATTTTGCAAATAATTCTATGTCATTTGTGAATAGTGATATGATTTATACAGAAGTGTCTGTAAAGTACTGAGCTAAAATGTAACCACAGCATGCCCTATTAGAATAGAACAGGAATGTACCTGCACTATTGCAACTGTTCAGATGTATATGTTTCATGGAAACTGGAACACAGGAGATTTACTTGAAAAATTTCAGAGAAAATAGTTTAAATTAAATTGTTTCATAACCACATAATAAAAGAGATGTTATCTCTCAGTTTTAGTGCAGTGGCAGGCAAAATGTCTAGAGCTAGAAGTTTTTTGTAGTGTCTTGAAAGAGAAGTAATTACTAGGTTTAAGATGTAGAATTTTTTTTGCTTTATGACTTTCAGGATCTGCAAACATCTGAGAGATATGTATTTTTCACAAGGAGATGTTAAATTCTGTTAGTCTCTGACAAAAGGGGTTTAGCTTGGGAATTGAAGTCAGGTGACAAAAAATGATGTCATCCAACTAACCCAGAAGTAATAGTTGATATTAATTTAAAAACTCTCTCAGAGAGAGAGAGACTGTGCATTTTGTATTTTGTCTTTGACCTAACAAGAATATCCACTCATCACCACATCTGCACTTGCCTTGCTGTAAGTAAGTTTTTAGGGCACAATAACTCGTTTAGATTCAGATAGGAATATAGTAAAGTGTAGCTTAGATGTTTCCTTTATGTATTTGAGACTGTCCTGCAAAGTTGTTTTAAATATTTCCTGTGATTTTGAACTCTGATGCAACTGATTACTTACTGCATGTTGTCTTGTTCTTCTATTATTTATTATTAAATATATTTAAACCCTTTAATTGTGACAGGTCTGTTTAGAGATATTTAAACTTTTAGAGTACTTGCATATTTATTTGGTGACATTGAACATGCACTCCTAAATAGCCTTGCTTTCAGTCAAACTACCATTTTGGATTAATAGTAACATTACACAGTAAGATTGGACACTTTTTGGTAAGGGCCTTAAAGTAGCTGATAAGTTGTGGCTGGTGGCAGTTGTAACTACCTTATAGTCTGGGCAGAGGGGGGCATAGCTAGTAAATCTGTGCCAGCCTTTCCCAGGTGTGTGTTTGTGTTTGTGTATAAATCAAACCTCAAAGTGTGTGTGTGTGTGTGTGTGTGTGTGTGTGTGTGTGTGTGTGTGTGTGTGTGTGTGTGTGTGTGTGTGTGTGTGTGTGTGTGTGCGTGTGTGTGCGTGTGTGTGTCTGTGTGTATGTGTGTCAACTACTAGGGCAGGGACACAAAGCACTGGTTGTACAGAGAGGGTGCTGGAGGTCTTGGCTTGGCCACTCAGCTGAAATCTCAACCCTATAGCTGTGCTAGTAGGGAGTTTTATTGGGGATCTGGAGAAAGAGGGATAAACCAGCCCCAGACTGACTATGATCTCTGCATGGTCTTAAGGGAAATTGCACTTTACTGTGTGTGTACTTGGCATCCTCCCAGTGTGTACTTCCCCTAGCTGCTGCCAGTGGTGAGGATTGAGGCTCCTTGATTACTGGGCCAGTACTAGAGTGTCACATAAAGAAATATAAAAACACTTCATAAAGAGGCCAGAAGGTGCAAATACATTCAAAACACAGAGAATAGCACTGATCAAAAATAACCAGAAATATGGTTTTAATATGATGTGCAGCACTACAAAACCACAAACAAAATTTTACCCAAATAAGCCATCAAACAATGAGCATAGGGTTGATCGAACACAGTAAAGTGAAAGCAAAAGATGATGATGAAGATATAGCAACAAAACCTTACGTGTTTCTTTATGTTTTATTGTAAAAAAGACTCTCCCCTCGATTCATGAAGCCCGTCGCAAGGACGGCGTTAGCCTTGTGCCGACCATGCGGTATAGAGATGGCGCAGCAGCACCACATGCATATTAATGAAGGCGCATTGCCGTAATGGCCACATGCATAGGAAACGTAATCGAGTGCAGGGGGCGTGTCCAAGCACTGCATGGAGGCGTGAACATGTCGGCTGCATACTCGCAACCTAAAATGCTGACTAGTACAGCCTGCCCCTAATAGTAATCACTCCTGTCAGTGTCCGTGGATACTGAAATGTATGCAAAGCATACAAGACAGCTTTGCGAACACTAAAATAAAAAGTAAACACAAAGGCACATAGCTGAATATTGAGTCCCCGTCCCTCGAACAAATGACATTTAAAACCCCGTGCCCATATTCCATTGTAGTGTCAATAGTTATACCAAATGGAAGTGAAATGCATCGTGTTAGCGCGCCGCCAATTGCTAAGCCTAGCCCAATGGTTAGGGTTACCACCTTTCCCACATTGTGAGGGACAGTCCCCCTCTAGGCAGTTGTGTCCATACCAAAAACATTATAAATGTCAAATGTCCTGTTATTGTAGGACATAATTATGTCCCATATTTTATGTAATAGTCCCATACAATACTTATTTCCGTATGTAAAATACCTAAATGTTACAAGAAATAGAATAAGCAAGTAAACGAAACAGAATAAGCAACTAAACTGCTACAACAATAAGCTTATATTTAGGCATAAAACTAAAGTACTATCCTTTGTACTGACCGTGGTTATGTGTTGGCCTGTAAAATCTGATGTGTGTCCCGAAAATGTCCCATCCTGGTCATATGAAAAGGTGGCAAGCCTACCAATGGTCAGAGCATTCGCCCAATATCTTCCCATTTGTGGTCCAAGTCATCCTTGTCAGGACAGCCCAAAGATGAATGGGTATTACCCGGGTCTACCTACCATGTCATGAAAGATAAGTATTTGCGTGTACCTATGTGTGTGAAGTACAGCATGTGGAAGATCAGAAATGCTAGGGTAGTCCTTACAACCATATTGGTACCAAAGATATGTAGTGTACGCAATGTGTTCTGTTGACTGTGCCATGGGCCAACAACCAGAGAAGGGATGGATGGTGTCTGCGGAATATGGGGGTAGGGGGTGACGGGTAATGTAATAAGTCGCCAAGGGGAGACTGGGTTGGATGCACAATAGGTGAACTGGAGGTATACAAGGGAGCAGTGGGTGAATCAGAAAGATAACCAAAGAACAAATATCCACATCCACAAATCAACCTGACAGGCCATACTGTAGAACACAATCCCACAAACATATGAACAATAAAATGTGCGATACACATGTACAGAAACGTTACCGGCACATACCCACATAATGGTCTGGCCTGAACTGAACCATCCAACCTTAACACACCTGGATACATAATTGAATACCCATCATCAGCTCCACAGCACACCACCACCCCCTTCCTGAACGTCCAGCAAAACCACCCATACTCGGGCTGCTAGCTAGGCACAGCCATATCTGCACATAGTGACCCCTGCTCATATCTAGTAGGCAGTCTCACCCTAGGCAGTCTCAGGATTGCAAACTATGTATCCCTTGCATGTATAACCCTACCTTATTTTTGAAAAGCCAAAGGAATCGAGGTCATTGGTCCCCACAATTTTTGGATATCCCTCATGGGATAAGTATCTGTTCTAAACATTAGACTTGGTGTCACGACATGATGTCCAGTCCTGTATACATCTGGACACAAGTTGTATGAGCAGTAGTTGTCCACAAGATGGCTCAGTCTCCAGCTGGTCCTGCAGAACCTACGACCCGGGATTAAACACCTGACCATGATGCACGACTCCCCACGTGCATTATCAGGAATATATGCCTACACATTCACATAGTGGCAGTCAGATATAGGGTGATTAAGGCACTTTAAAACAGACGTAAGTAGGGTTACCACCTGTCCCACTTTGCGAAAAGTTACGCTAAAAGTGTAACTAACGATGTCCTCGTGCTAAGTCTGACTTTCAACTAGGTACAGGGTAGTCCAGGTCCCAAGTCGGACAAACCTAAACCCGGATGACCACATGAACACCCTGACAATCAAATACACGTATGTGCCAGGACTATAGGATTTGGAGGTCTGAATATACTTTGAGTGAGTCAACATGTGGCAAGGGTTCAGAACAGTAGGGAATGGCGCATGTGTGGTAGTGCGGTTTTCCCAACATGAGAATGGATGCCTGCTGTGTTAGTGAAGTGTTGAGTCATGTGTTCAGGTAACTATGAACCATGGGTATACATATAAATGAAGCAGAACACCAATAGTGTAGTGGATAGAGAATCCGACTATCGAGCAGACGTTGCCGGTTTGACTACAGCACACACCATTTATGATGCGTAATCCGTATATGAGCATATCTTGCTAATTTTATGCTGTATAATGATATAATACCAATTAAATGTGAATTGGGGTGACGTATCACAGTAAGAATATAGACTGATTTTGCGTGACTTGAATCGGCGGTTAAATGGAAAACCGCAGCTGAAAAGTGTTGTACTCACCCTTTGTCCAATGGCCCTTGTTCCGCCCAGCAACACAATATACCGCGTTGGCCAGGCCCAACGCCAGGACTCTACACATCACAACCAATGTGATTTACCACTAAGCCACAGCAGTTATACCTAACGTCAATGTTATTACAAACATAGCAGATAGCACAGTCATTCAACAGTATGATCAAAGTAATTAAATCATATAGATGTGTATGCATGCGTACGTGCACATATACATATATATATATATATATATATATATATATATATATATATATATATATATATATATATATATATATATATATATATATATATATATATATATATATATATATATATATATATATATATATATATATATATATATATATATATATATATATATATATATATATATATATATATATATACACATACATATGTATAGGGTAACCACCTGTCCCACTTTGTGAGAGACAGTCTTTCTTTGGCCAGTTGTGTCCTGTACACTTAGTGTCAAATGGCAGATGTCCTGAGATTTAATGACAAAAATATGTCCTATAGCTATGTAACAGTAGCATAAAACAGTTATTCTGTATCTGAAACACCTAAATGTCATAAGAAACTGAATAAGCAACTAAAATGCTACAAGAATAAGTTGTCAATTAGGCATAAAAGTGAGGTCCTGTCCTTTGTACTGGCTGTGGGTATGTGTCGGCCAGCAAAATTTTGACGTTTGTAACAAATAAGTTCGACTTTGGCCATTTGAAAGGGTGGCAACATATATATATATATATATATATATATATATATATATATATATATATATATATACACAGAACAAACATGGGAACAAGAAAACAATCATAACGTATGCAAAGTAATACAGCTGGCCAGAGGTGGCCAAAATCCCTGCGTCTCTAACCACAGGTAGGATGCTAACAGTGGGAGTAACCTTGTCCACATGCAAAAACTGACTTTCAAATGGGTACAGGGCTTTTCCAGTCCCCAGTCAGACAAACCTAAACCAGGATGACCACATGAACACCCTGACAATCAAACACACGTATATGCCAGGACTATAGGCTTTGGAGGTCTGAATATCCTCGGAGTGAGTCAACATGCGGCACGGGTCCAGAGCAGCAGGGAATAGGGAATGGCGTATGTGTAGTAGTGCAGTTTTCCCAACAGGAAAATGGATGCCTGCTGTGTAAGTGAAGTGATGAGGTGTGTGTTCGGGTAACTATGAACCATGGGTATACATATAAATGAAGCAGAACACCAATAGTGTAGTGTTTAGAGCATCCGCCTAATGAAAAGGCATTCACGGTTCAAGTTCGACTATAGCACATATCATTTTCCTTGCGGAATGAATGTTGCTCTGCTGTAAAGCCGACATTTAAACATGTAAAAGTGAACATGTGTATCGCATGGGACTATTAACCAGATCCTTTCAATCAAAGTGGTACTGTCATAATGAATAAGGCACAAGTAAGCACAAATAAGCGGCAGTAAACATATGTAATGCCCTGTAAGCATAGGCGAGTGCGCCTGCATGGGTGTAAGCAGCTCCCAGCATAGGAAATGTATGCTTGCATGTACAGATGTAATATACACACACACACACACACACACACACACACACACACACACATATATATATACACACACACACATATTTATATATATATATATATATATATATATATATATATATATATATATATATATATATATCTACATACATGAAATATATATATATATATATATATATATATGTATGTATATATAGATATATATATACATATATGAAGAATGAATGTTGTAAAAATAAAGCATACACAAGGGATGTGAAGGGAATCAAGAGCAATTTTGGTATTATATAGTGCTTTCAGTGTATGCCATAAAAAGCTGCCCAGGAGTGAGCAGAGCACCGCTACTCACACCACAGTCAGGATTTTACCAGTGGGAGTAACATCGTTGAATTGCTAAGTCTACTTTACATACAGACAGAATGTAGTCCCATGCTGGGACCTCCAAAAATTGGAGGCAAATGGCTGTATTCCATAACCCCAGGAAACGCACGTATGTGCAAATATACATGGTGGGAGACCCTGTGAATACACGAGGCAGGACAAAATGTGTGTAGGGTCCCAAACACTCTGGAGAGGGCAATGTGTAAAGGTGTTTCATGGCTGCGATAACAAGTGGATAATGGATGTTACACGTGTAAATTCAACACGAGTGGGGTGGAGGAACTATGGGTATGCAATTATGGATCCAGGCGTGCCAGGGTTGGATGGCCCAGTTCTAATGGACCACTCCGTGGTGTTCAGCTAGTTCGTAATAGGTATATATGCATACACACATGCAGACAACAATATGTTGAAGTACAATTTCTGTAACACATGCATTCCATTTGTTGACATAAATAATAGGAATGTGCACATACAAACATCGACAGTAGATGGAATAATAGGCTGTGCAGAAGAGGGACGGGTCAAATCACACTGTATCACATTCCAGTTACCATCGGTAATCAGTACATGAACATATTGCGACATCTGTCCACTGTATAATGTGCTAAATACTGATTACAAGATAACTGGAGTGAAGTGTCAGTGTTATAATGAGTAAGGCACTAGTATGCTGGTGAAGCATATATAAACACCATTACGCATGTGTAAGTGCGTATGAGCGGGGAATGTATTGACATATATATACAGCAAGATATGAATATACATGTATGCATACATATGCAGATATATCTGTATATATTAATGTAAATAGATATATATATGTTGCGGTAAATATACACATGTATATACCTAGGTTATGTTACAGCAGTTACGGGTAACATATGTTCAGACTGGGCATATGTTGGTGGGAGGTCCAATCAACAAACGTCTACCCCCGCCCGAGCTAGGCCGGTGAGACATACAGACATGCAATATAGGTAAATACAACACTGCTTCCCAGACCACCAGCAGGAAACTACCAGTGGGAGAGATCTACAAGGTCTACACTTTAAACATGGACAGCAACGTCCCTTGTGGGACACCAAAAATGTTGTTCTTCCAGGCAATGCCAGTAAAGATTACTGCGACCAGGATTTAGCTGTACACGGAACAGTAGGTTGTGCAAGCCTGATAACACATGGGTTGACACAACGTATGACATGTGTCCCAACACGGGGTGAGTGGGCAGTGTGTAGGGGTGTGTTCATACCCCACCTGCGCCCACCTGCACCCACAGTAAGGATGAGTGCTGTAGAGTAGTGGCAGGTAGGGGAACTATGGGTATGCGATTATGGGCCTAGGCGTGCAGGTGTTGGCTGGCAGACACGTATTAGGACCGCCCCGTGGATGTAAGTAATATTTCGATGTGGGTATAGCAGACACCCATACCTTCCAAACCTTAACAGCACATCTACTGGATAGTCCGTAAACCATTGGGGGAACACATAGGGACCATATCATTGAACTGTCCCCGATTACCAGGGACATCCGTAATTACGAATCAGAATCTAACACAGTCCCAACTAAACCCTCCTAGAACTAGTGATATTAGGAGGAAAGGTGGTGGAATACACGTAATGAATAATGACAACATGTAAGAGTCCTAAACAGCATGTACCTCAGACAATGTGTATGAATACATATGTGCTCTGGGTCCGTCAATGTGTCAGGTTAATAGCACCAACCTTCTAAATGTGTCCCTGATTTTGTTATGCAGTGTCCCTGATTCAGTGTTCATTCTTCCCCATTCGTATGAGAGGTCTGCTAGTGAGAGAAAGAGCATGTTCCGCCGATGATAGAAAAATAGGGTTGGGGTTACCACCTGTCTACCATTGCGAGGGACACTCCCCTTTGGGTAGTTGTGTCCTTCAAAATAAATGTAATTATGGCAAATGTCCTGTGATTTAGAGCAAAGATTTCCTATATTGTCTGTAGTATTGCATAAAACAATTATTTTGTACCTGAAACACCTAAATGTTATAAGAAACAGTATAAGCAACTATAATGCTACAAGAATAACCTTTTATTTAGGCAAAACAGTGAAGTACTCTCCTTTCTACTGGCTGTGGGTATGTGTTGCCCTGCAAAGTCTGACATCTCTACATACAGGTCCTATAGGTTTGCCACCTTTCCAAATGGCCATAGTGGGATATGTTCTGTAGAAATGTCAGACTTTCCAGGACAAAACATACCTACAGCCATGCATAGTACAAAATTATACTTATTTGCACAAATAAAAGCTTAATCTAGTAACATTCGAATTGCTTATGCTACTTCACATAACATATAGAAGTTTCATATGTAAAATAACTGTTTTATGCAACTATTAAAGAAATGTAGAATATAATATTGTCCTGTAATCTGGACATTTGCTATGTCTTGATTATTTTCGCAGGACACAACTGCCTAAAGAGGGACTGTCCCTCGCAAAGTGGGACAGGTGGTAATCCTAAAGTCCCACCATGGCCAATTGAAAAGGTGGCAAACCTATAATAGGTATGCAGTAGCATGACTCAGCCGACAGATGTGGCTCCCACAACCCAACTACTTGTCTGTATTGAAGAGTCTCAGTTCCCATGTATCAGCCAGATGGGAGCAGATTGTATGAGGAACACACAAATAATATGATTAATTCACTGTACAGTCCGCTGATTCCATACAGTCGAACTCCATGCCGTTGCCTAATGGGCAGCCATTCCCGATACTGTAGTCATGTAGTCTGATGTAATAGGCATCACAAGGTGGGAGCAGATTGTATGAGGAACACACAATTAATATGATTAATTCACTGAACAGGCCACTGATTCCATACAGTCAAACGCCATGCCGTCGCCTAATGGGCAGCCATTCCCGATACTGTAGTCAGGAGCGGCCTTAGGTCAACTGGTGCCCTAGGCAAAAGGGCACCATGGCACCCCCCACCACACCACCCAGTTCCTCCATCCTGGTCTACCTACACCAAATAAATACTGGAAAAGTGCCCCTACTAAAGCGGCACCCTAGGTGGCCGCCTAGTTGGCCTATGCCTAAGGCTGTCGCCTAATGGGCAGCCATTCCCGATAGTGTAGTCATGTAGTCCGATGTGATAGCTAACACAAGATGGGAGCAGATTGTATGAGGAACACACAAATAATATGATTGATTCACTGGACAGGCCGCTGATTCCGTACAGCTGAACGCCATGCCGTCGCCTAATGGGCAGCCATTCTTGATACTGTAGTCATGTAGTCCGATGTAATATGCATCACAAGGTAATATTGTGATCCTCCCTACCACCCAGGGGTGTGAGTGACAGATACAAGCACCGATGTCGGTGCATTTGCAAGCGTGGGAGCGAGTGGGTATAAGCGTGTTTGGCTACCAGTATGCGAGTATTGCACTGGTAAAGCAATGTAGAGGCTAACCGAGTGTAAGAGGCTGTAACCAGAGGTCAGCAGTGCTTAACACCATGCAAACCCACGCACACCTGCTCCCAACTGCTTTAATGTGCCTTACTCCCTCCGTATCCAATGGGCTTGTTCTGCCCTGCAACCAAATAAACGTCCTTTGCAAGGGTCAGAACCAGGACCCTGCGTACACAGCTAATGTGCATTACCAATACGTCATGGCAGATAGACAGACAATGGACAGTACCACAAACATATCATACAGCGCAGTCATTCAACAGTATAGGAATGTATCCCATCATGTAGATGTATATGTGAGTGTTTATGTCCAGCATATAGGTACATACATATATAGAGATGTATCAGGAACATACCATGTGGCAACAAAGCATTACAAATGAATGAAATGGGAAACACCAGTGACGCATGTATTATATAGTGGTGTTGCTCTATGTGATCTCAAGACTCCCTCAGACAGACATGTGTCAGTCATACACGCAAATAGTTGCACGTTGGCCGTATACATCACTCTGTGCATATAATGTACATTAACACAACAGTACCTGTCCAATCATTATGTGTGAACAGTACTCTTGCAAGGTTCTGTGTGCAACATCATCATCATCATCATCATAAAGGTAAATGGGGTAACCATAGAGGGACCGGTAGTATTGTGTGTACAATGGGGTCACCCTCATCACATGTACCTGGACCATGTAGGAGTGATGTGCATACCAGGATCATGCTCCTGAGGGACAGGGGTGAGGATAACAGGAGTATGTTGTGATGCATATTACAAGGGTTTCATGTGTCCAGTGGGCACGTGTGTGTAATGGACAGCTATGTATAGGGCAGATGTTATCCTAGGAGCCGATTGGCCTTATGTTTCCATAGGTGAGGGTCAGATGTTGGAGAAGGAATGTAGGTATGGCCATGAAGGATAGGTAGGATCACAGAAAAGACAGCATACAGGGTTGGTATATGACACATGGGGGGGATACACCTCGGACGGGGATGGGTGTTCAGCATTCACAAGCCCATGGGAACAGTGGGATGGAGGTCCCCAGCCATGGGCAACTGCCACTGCACCTACACAGCTGCAAAGGAGGCAGTGCTGGGGCTGTCCAGGAGGGGCAGCATCACCCTGTAAATGTGACACTCCACCCTTGAGCTGGCATATCTGGCTTGGGAACCCCTTAGTGAGCCACCAACGCAACACATCTGGGACCGCACGACAGCAGACATACCTGACTGGTCCTGCTCCCAGGGGGGACATGCTCCATCCTCAGTGGTGGTACCACCAGGAGGTGGTGCAGAGCCAACAGAGGTTGATGTCTATGGCTGGGCTCCAGATGTGCTAGTGCCCAGTTCCATGGTCAGCTGAAGTGGGACAGGAGGTTCTGCCGGGACCTCCCAACCCATTCAGCCTATGGTGTTGCATTTTAAACCCACATATGGCTTAGTGATAGACAACAGCATACAGGATTACCTACGACAGTATGCATAGATATCACCATCAGCATGGTATACATTTGCAGTGGGAGCACAACACATGCATATATACTGCATGCCATCTGTACAATGTGTAGTAGACATGTGACCACAGCTATGAGCAGTTGCCCATTATTGGCTTCTCACTGGGAACTTGAGGCAGTGTCTGTCATACCACTGTCTCATGTGACACATGTCCAGTCAGGGATGCAATGGCAGTAACACATCCCTATCATCATGTACTGTCTGCAATCCTCACACCATGCTTCTGCTGTGCACAGATGTGTGTTCAGTGTGTAACACAGGAAACAAATGGTTGCACACACTGACCAGTTCACAGATGGCCCTACAGATGGGGTCCCCTCATGAACAGAGTACTGTCATGTCTGTATTATAACATGCAGAATAGCCATTACCACACACTTGTTAAACAGGCAGTAGTCTCAATGCAGCATAGCTACACTTACATGCTGTAGTCATGTGTGGCACATCACCCTCCTGTCTTTAGGCTATTTCCTACTGTGGAAAATGATTGAGGTATATCCAGATATCATCTGTGATGCCGTGTCAGAACACCACATCCAAGTACCACTCACAGTGACTGTCATGGTCAAATAACAACATGTTTCCCTAGATAGTGTACTGTGTTTATTATGCGGATGGCTATGGGAACACAATCACAGCTGTACCACATGCAATCAGCTAGAGGAGGACTGCAATAGGTGCAGAGACCATCACCTGACCATGTCCATCACTTACAATACACATGCTGCTGCTGTGCAGGTGTACTCCTTCACATCCACCAGAGAGTGTGTGGGTGGGACAGGCAAAGTACACCAGGGAAGGGCTTGGAGACTTAACCATAAGCATCATCTGCCACACGCCAAACAGTACAGGGGTCAAACCCCTGACTGACTATTCATTACTGTTACATGTGCATGACGTTACTACATGTGCCACAAAGGCGACATGTTGCTGTGCATTACTCCAAGGTGGGTATAAGAATTGTATGGAGTGTGAGCAGTCTAAAAGCATTACTCAGTCCTCAGGCAGACCGCGACAAACACACATGGCAAGTCTGGGATTAGAACACCAACCTAATTACATTATTACACTACAGCATTATGCAGTTACAGAATGCGCTACAGAGATTACTGGGACACAGCACTCCTAGAGGTGTATTTGTAGGTGGGTGACATCATCAGCCTTGCCAAAGGTGGGTATAAGAAATGTAAGGAGTGTGAGCAGTCTAAAAGCATTACTCAGTCCTCAGGCAGATGGGGCACACACACACACACACACACACACACACACACACACACACACACACACACACACACGGCAAGTCTGGGATTAGAACAACAACCTAACTACTTTATTACACTACAGCAATACACAGTTACAAAATGCACTACCAAGATTACTGGGACACAGCACTACCAGAGGTGTCTTTGTAGAAGGGTGACATCATCAGCCTTGACAAAAGTGGGTATAAGAAATGTAAGGAGTGTGAGCAGTCTAAAAGCATTACTCAGTCCTCAGGCACACACACACACACACACACACACACACACACACACACACACACAGCAAGTCTAGGATTAGAACACTGACCTAACTACTTTATTACACTACAGCATCACACAGTTACAGAATGCGCTACTGAGATTACTGGGACACTGTACACCCAGAGGTGTATTTGTAGATGGGTGACATCATCAGCCTTCCAAAGGTGGGTATAAGAAATGTATGGAGTGTGAGCAATCTAAAAGCATTACTCAGTCCTTGGGCAGATGGACACACACACAATCACACACACACACACACACACACACACACACACACACACACACACACACACACACATGGCAAGTCTGGGATTAGAACAATGACCTAATTACTTTATTACACTACAGCATTACGCAGTTACAGAATGCGCTACCGAGATTACTGGGACACAGCACTCCCAGAGGTGTATTTGTAGGTGGGTGTCATCATCAGCCCTGCCAAAGGTGGGTATACGAATTGTATGGAGTGTGAGCAGTCTAAAAGCAATTTACAGTCCTCTGGCAAATGGGGACAGACATACACACACACACACACACACACACACACACACACACACACACACACACACACACACACACACACCAGTGGTGGAAACTGAACACCTGCCTATTTACAGATCACTATTACAATACTACATACTTACGAGTCGCGCCACACCGACTACACATTTCAAGGCTGTCATTATGACCTTCTAGGAATGTGGACATCAACAGGGATGCTGGCAGTTAAGATGTACATACCTGTGAACCTGTGTGTTTAAAGTAGGAATCCATCCTGACCTGGAGTATGCCCATCTGTGGAATGGATGACTACTATCACTATACAGGGTTACAATGGCCATGCCCATACACAGGCCACATAACCGACACAAAGTGTCACTGGGCATTCTCACACAGTAGCACAGGGCTGTTCGGAATGCACTATGTATCCATCTACACAAGGTTATACTGGGCATGCTCATACACTTAGTAGCACAGGGCTGACTGGAATGCACAATGATTCTAAACATGGAAGGCCACAGTGGCCATGCTATTACAGGTAGATGTAAAGAACACATTGTAATGGGCTCTGGTGTTAGTAGTTGTCATTGTTAGCAGGAACGCTGCTCTACATATATTTGACACCGGTCTTTTACACAATGCCTGCTGCTGTCCATCACCTTAGATGTACCATCCTATACCAAGCACAATATCACCACTGGCAGTGATGTCTTGCTAGGAGTGGAAACTGCTTGACCAACACAATGAGCCTTGCTAGAGGTGGCAACTGCTTGAACAACACAATGAGCCAATGTCCTGCTGTAAGTACGAGGTTGTCCAGTGTTTGTCATTTTGGGATGACATGGCTGACAGTAGACAGGCCTTTGACACATACCACATGCATCCATGATTCAAGGGAGTGGGGATAATACCCAAGTCACATCCGGTCATACAGTGCCATTCCAAGGCAAATGTCCTAAACACAGGATAACACCTAGACACCTACAGTACAACTGCATTGTTTTCTTATGCTAACCAGTGCTAGATGTGTAGCGTCCATAATCACAGCTGCTCACTGTAGATCCAACAATGGAGAGTACTGACATCTGTGCAGTGAGGAACACCTGGCTGATGGCTCTGTAGTGCACAATAGCACTACTACCATATACCTCAGAACCAGACATGTGGGCCATAACACAGGTACGGACCACTCCAGGTGGTGGGTGTCCCCACATACATAGAGGCCTCTCACATGTACTGACTGGTAACCCCACAAAAGGCACCACAGATGAGTCATGTGCAGGACACAGTGTCACATGCTGCATTCTAGGATGTAAACCTCAGACACCACCATGCCCTCGGACCACCAACACGTATCCATACATGTTGTAGGACATATAAGAGTACACCACCATGTGGCCCTTGACCAGTGGACTGTACCAAGGTCTACATCAACTGTAGAGAGTACCCATGTACTGACACAGTTGCATCATGTGTTATGTAATGCAATGATACCACTGTCTGTAACCAGGTCAGCTGTACACATACCAGGGGCCCTTGGTACTTCCCAGCATTAGCACATGACTGTTGCTGTACACCAGTACACACCCTCATGTATGGATATGACATACATGTACCTGCCCTGGGTATGTACATGCCACACACACACACAACATACATGTAAACAGCATAGCTGTATTTGTCCTTTGTGCAAACAGGTGGCTATAGCCATTACACACATGCACATGGAATGTACGTCCATGGCTGCTGAATGCTAACAGTACATAAGGTGTGATATCAATGTTGACTGAGGTAACATTCCCTCTGTACCGGTCACCCATTACACCTATCATATCATACAACAGTCCATGTGTCATGTATGTCATTACACATGTCCAATTGCAATGCCTACAAACATGCCCAAATGACAGGAGTGTAGGACCTACACACATGTACATGTAGTGTTGTGCATTCAGATAACATGCGTGTGCAGTTGCTGATGTATGCAGGTGACATGTATCCTAGTACATCATGCAGTTGCAATGCAGCCTCAACATTGCCAACTGTATATGGTGATATGCTGAATGTATGTAAAGATGTACCTCAGGTATGGACAGATGTGTGGAAATAACTAAGTGGTGAGGCATCTTTGCAGATGGATGTTTGCTGAGGACAGCTCACAGGTGTGTCACAAGCGGTCCTACAGTAACCTGTGTAACCGGTATGCAATGGTTTCATTAATTGAAGGTCATAACACACAACTTAGACAGCAGTCAGGGCGACAGCGAAGGTAAATCACTTGACACCTGTTAACAGTTAAGACGTCCCGTGTGAATATATCAGCACTGTTGCCAAAGGAAGCATCAGTACAGTTTGTAATGCATGCAATACTGCTGTAAGTCTGTCATACATATCATGAGCTAGGCAGGTCTTTGATTCACAGTACTGGCATGTGTGGTTGTGTGTGCCTCCATATATGTCACGTATGGTGAGGAATACATCTCAATTGTTACTCACTCTCCTGTACACTAGTGTACACATCTGTACAGACTGCAATGTAGAAAGCAGGACATAGGTAGGGACGTGTATCTCACATATGTGAGGTATCTGTATATGCATGGCATAGGTGTATTCAATACTGAATGCCACAGTGTGTGCATGTGTGTGTGTGTGTGTATGTATGGCTGTCTGGTCCCTGGAGTGAGGATGTATGTTACCATACTGAACTGATAAGACCCCTCCCCCTATCCAGGCAATGCATTCTACTATCCGTGTTGATGTCCCCGATCTTTGGCCATACTGACTACCTGTACATGTGTATTCTCTGTGGTGCGTCATGCACGTGTACAGTACTGTAATGATGATTTGCACATAGGTAGGGGTCCTCACCTCACCAGTAGCAACTGTGTGCGAGTGTGTGTTACTGTGTTGGTGAATCTGTGAGTGTGTGGGTGTGTTACTGTGTCACTGAATACATGTGTGTCAATACCTGAGTGTGTGGGTGCAGTTGTTTGTTGGCTCCTGTCATGGGAATGTGTATTACTGATTCCCAATGAGGCATCACACTTCCCACTGGCCTCTACCCTTGTAATCAGCTAGACCGCTCTCTTACCTCGCCACTCCATGTAACTGTACCTGTGATGTCACCCTTTCTGGATGTCATGTCTGTAGCCACAGTAGCTTAATACACAGCTATCATGCTCTTGGATCAGTAGACGTGTTTGGAACATGGGACATTCTCACTGTTATGTGGCAGCTACACAGTGCATGCTGGTATATTCATACATACCTGTGAGTAGTCCACATTGACATATGGGACACTAACTGCAAACACTGACATCCACCGGCACATGCAATTAGACCTGAAGGAGGACAGCAGAACATCATGACCAACATGCCGTTACTGTTGTTACACAAGACACATACTGTTAACAGTACGAAATGCATTGTACACCTGTAGTATATGGTATGCCTGCTGTCTGTCAACAATACCCAACAATTGTAAACTACACTTATTTTCCTAATCTGTTCACCCTGTGCATCAGACCATATGAGCATGTCCCTGCACCGATGGTGTGGATGTCAGGGATGCGGCACAGGCATCATCATATGCACAGGGTGATAATGTTTTCCAGAAGCCTAGGCTGCATCATTGGATGACATCATGTGTGTGGGTTAGGGCCTTTGATCTAATTGGGCATGTGTGGATGTTATGCATGTGTGTTGCAGTGCCCTACATATGTTTCCAGTGTGTGCGTGTATGTATGCACACAGTTCTGGCATGTGTCTGGCTTACACAGGGGTATTATTGACAGCTGCAGACTGTACAGGCCAGGATTTACAGTTCACGGTGTCCGGCCATGGACATGTGATCTGTGCCTGCCAGGGGTTGCATGGGCACTACCAGGCAGAGGTGCAGATTGGGTGCTGTCTGATGTCACTTGTCCACTGGAACCATGTCCCTGTTGGGATCGTCCCAGGCAACGTGCACATGGCCTGCTGTGTTGTGGTGTGGACAGCACAGCACCAGATGCACTGCTGCTGTTAATGCCACTAGGGGAGCTGACATGTGAGGTAGCTTGTACACGTAGACCTGAAACAGGTGATGTAGCAAGCCTACATCCACGTGCCCGACGCCTCACTCCTACTAGATGTTCCAACACAGACAGCTCACGCTCGTGGATTGTCTTGCCATGGTCACGGACTCCAACCATGTCACCCAACCGTCTATCCAAAGTGTCAGCAATCTGCTGTTGAGCATTTACAATTGCCTGGATGTTGTTGTTGTTTAAAGAATAGACAGCAGCCCTCTGAAGCCTCTGATCTTCTCTGTTGTGCCATTCAGCAAGTGCCTGTGCCTCCATTACAGCCTGAAACATGCGTCTGGTGACACCAGCTGCTGTGCTCTGTCTTGCAGGAGCATGTTGGCCAGAGGTCCTCCTATAAGCAGCACTGGCCACGTGCCTGTGTGGGGTACCACTAGTCAGTTGGCTGACACCATGGTGTGCAGGCACACCTTCCATCGCCTCCACACTTTCCTGTTCCAAGCTACTAAATGCCAACTGTCCTTCCTCTATGGCCACTGGTGATGGGGTATGTGCAGGCATGGGATCTGTGTGTGGGGATGAGGGGGATATAGCTGGAATGGCAACCAATGGCACAGTTTCAGCCCCTGACAACTCTGCCTGTGCCTCAATCATACATTCATCATCACTGCTAGAGTCTGTGGGGATACTAACATCAAATGTACCACAGGAGGGCAACATACCTACATCACCTGTGAGGACAGACAAGAACTGTACATTACAATCTATACAACAGACACACACACAGACACACACACACACACACACACACACACGCACACACACACACACACACGAATGTGATATGACAGAAGGCATGCAACATGCATGTGATACAGCAGACGGCATGCAGCGCAGACAATAATAGTGGCAGTTATACATCCCTGGGTTGCACACAACAGCATGCATGTGTCATAGCAGGCAGCATGCAAATTACACAATCATAGTAGTAGTTAGCATACATCCCTGCTTTACACCATGTAGACCAGTACAGGTTAACAGTACACCTGCCTGATGTCTGGCATATGACCTTGATAATCAAATGTAGTATGACATGTGATCTGCTGACATGTGCAATGACATGCATACATGTTTAACACAATGGTGTCCTGTCAAATATACAGTGGGGTAATGGTGTCCCAATGCAGTGTTGTGTGTCCGCCCCACAGATATACTGCACATTTAGCTGATGTGCATGGCCATTGCAGGGAATCATGAGGCGTCTCTATTGCTATACAGTGTGAGTTACAGACACAGTTCATAGCCATGACTGTGTTCAGATACAATACATATATACTGTGGAATGTGACCCACATCACTGAGGTGTATACACACTAAACCATGAGGTGGAAGTTGTGGCACAGGTCACTGAAGGGTATACAGATGACACCCCTGCACATCTGCAACCATATTGCTGCTGCCTGACAACTATGGCCAGACATGGTGAACACGTTGGTACCCCATGTCCCACATAACATCTGTGTACCACACACGCACACACACACACACACACACACACACACACACACACACACACACACACACATGAGGAGCAAGTATGACATTGATGTCCGACACCAGCAAGGGGGATGTACTGTATCTGTGGGCTGATGTGGATACAGTACAGGTGACTGCTGTCATGTTGTGACACCCTCAAGATGTTCAACACATCTTATGTGGTGGACTGATGTCATGCCTACACAAGATGTGCACAGGCCTGTAGGATGTCTAGTGTTCCACATCTACAATATAACCATTACACAAAGGCCATAGTTGGACCATGTGTAGCCATTGTACGACAGGGTGTACACACAAGCACATCACGTCTACTGTGTGTGTTGCTTCATGTCTTTGGCCATCCACCATGGCCATGTGTATACATGTGTTGGCCAAATTATTGTGATGGGTGTCTATTTCACGTCTGTGTTGTCCCATATGACATACACCCATAGATGTCATATGCTCCACTGACGACAGGGTTATGCAGACAAAGGGTGGTATGTGGGATATGTTTTCAAGTTAGTTAGGCAGTGTTGCAGCCAGGCCACTAGATGTCATGGACATGTCAAGATAGCACATCACATTGTGTGACATTCATAGCAGGGCTATGATTCACACCAGTGAATTCTGTGGGCTGGCCATACTCCAGCCCACTGTGTAGTACTGTTTGTATTCCCCACATCTGTAGTTCTGATCTGTAGTACATGTCCCTACAGTGAACAGCACCTCCACCATTGTATGCACAGCTGTCCACACATCTGGCAATGACAGTTTGTGAGGATTCATGTCGGTGAGATGATTCACATAGTTTGCAAGTGTTGCACATGGGTAGGCATTGTGATGCATTGCAGGTCCGACCTGTATATTGTGACAGGACCATACATTATGTGTACATGTTGTAAATGATCACATGGCTGATAGATCTGTGCATTACGATACCTGATAAATAATAACAGTCTCACCTGCAACGGGCTGCTGTCGCAGCGGAACGCCAGAGGTACCTAAATAGGAGTAACACAGCAGTATGAGCATTATCCATGCCTATATGATGGCTACAGGGTGCAATGTGCATGTTAACAAATACAACAGTACATTAGACTATACTATGGTGTATGCACATGTGTGCATACACAGAGTAGCATACTATAGTATGTGGCATGTGTGTATACATGCCTTGCATATGATGTTACATATTGTACAGTGACACATGCAACTATATGGAATATAGTTGTTATAGGTGCAGTACTGACTTACCAGGCAACTCCAGGCTCAGTGGTTGAGAGACACTCACCTCCCCAATATCGGCTAAGGCTTGTGGATGTGGTTCTGCAGGTGTCCCCAGATTGACCAGTAGCTCCTCGGTATGTGTGAGTAAGGGCTGGGTTGGTGGTCCACCACCTGTTGCACCTTGTTCCCTGGTGATTGCATTTGCATGCTGTTTAGCCCATCTAATGAGGTCTGTACAGTGTCTGAGCACCTGTTGGTATGTGCAGTTGTGGCCACCTACATCATTAACCCTCCTGCGAAGTTCCATCCACAGGGCATCCTGCTGCTGTGCATCCTGTGGTGCATGGCTGAACAGGATATCATAATTGTCAAGTAGGTATGGGATGAGGGCCTCATCCTCCAAGTGGGTAAAAGGGGCTAGCCTTGCACATGGCATACCTGGAAGACATAATGATGGAGACAGGTCACAGTAACTCACAGAGACATACAGAGCTACAGCTGAACGTACATGTGTATCGCATTTATTATGTTTAAATAGTTGTATTTGCAAATCTACATGACACTGATGTGTTTGTGTCACACACATGTGACACTCGATGGTGACTGGATATTATCACCATATATGTGTGTGTGTCACCTGATTACATTGCTCATACTCCATGTGGATGCTGTCTTGATGTAGGCATGTCTGTTTGCCTGTACTGGTGTTCCTACCTATCAGCTCATGGTTGGATGTGTCCACATTAATGCAGTCGACCTTGATGCTGTGTATATGTCACATATAAAGACTTACACTGCCTTAACAGACTTGACCTGTGACCATGCAGACTTGCTCACATAAGGTTTTACATGTATGTGTTCTGCCATATACATCTACATGGCACTGTACAGCAATTGAACATCCTGCCATGTATCACCTGTGTTGCACATGTGATACACATGGGACACTGGCTAGCCAGATGGTATTTGCAGGGATGGATATCAAGTATAGCATGTACAGTCAAAGTCAACTAGTAGGCTATATGCCATGGGCCATGTATGAATCTAGGTTGAAAGGTTACCTGGCAGTAGCCGACAGGCGGGTCTCTGGGGCCAGGTGGAGCAATGCCACATTACTGATCCACAGGGTTAATGATACATTTACCATGCAGTCATCACACCATGTCTGACAAGGGAGCAATGTGCAGCTTTGACGGACAGGAATGCATAGTATGGAAGGACTATGTAAAGTGTATGGGACAAGGACCTGTCCAGGATTTGGAAGGTGGATGTCCATGAAGTATGTGTTTGAGATCAGGATGTGTACGTGTAGCATGTCCAACATCACTGGGTTGGACATGGATTTATTCAGGATATGCATCATGCTACATAGTGGAGATGGGGAATGGGAAGGCTAGTGTAGGCCATCTGCACATGGCCAATACCCCTTAAAGGAAATATGTGATCTGATATGGGTCACTTGAGTGTTGTGTATGGCTGGACAATGATCTCTATATTCATGGATGGCACCGTGTCATTATTAGGGTTGCCACATATGACTATCTGACAGGTGTGGTGACGTAGCTATCATAGGAAAGACAACTGCCCAGCTGCATCCCTTACACACAAGTGTCCATTATGTTGGCCGCTGCCTAGGTGGTAGTTCATGGGTACAGGGTTATTAACATAGGGGTGACAATGCAATATGTAGCTGTCAGATTGTGGCCATATGTCACACATACCTCACCCACAAAGCCTCTTCTGCATGCTGTCCACAACACTCTTGAGTTGGTTATTGCTCCTAGGTCATAGTCATTTGCATACTTCAATAGGCAGATGCCTTCTGTTTGTCTGTGAGGTATGGACTACAATGAGGGGGAATACAATGAATTAACCCTGTCTTACTGTAGCTGCCACTGGTGTGATGAGCATGTATTATTCAGACACATTCTGTAGTGTTGGTTCTGCCAGCAGACCCATTGCAAAACACTCCTGTGACATAGGAATGTACATCTAGTACACCGAGTGTAGGTGGAACACAGTATGGGGGATGATGTCCTATGACCTGGCAAGGTTATGATATGCAGTGTGAAATCAATCTTACTGTCATCTGTACTGCTGACATCAATTATTTGATCAAGGTTCATAGACTTTCAGACCAAACTCAGCAGGGTAGTAGTGCAGTACTTCCCATTATTAGTGGTGTCTCCCCCTTTGTGGGTTGTGATACCTGTTGGTGTTTACCATTCAGTGTGTACACAGTCTGACATGGAACTATGTTTTACATGATGTGTACATGGAGAGCATCTTGTTTTGCCATATGTGTATGATACAACCTGTGGTGTGGACAGGTCCCATGCAGCCTGAGTGCAGCTTGTACCTGCATAGTTGTGGGAACAGGGGCCCTGTGGTGTACATAGATATATGATTGTGTACCTGTTGGGGGGGCAGTGTGTTTATGTTATCCAAGACCCTTTCTGGGTTGCTTATTCATGCTCAACACTTGTTCAGAACTTGTAAGCACTATGTAAGCTACTAATTACTATAGCACTCAATCTTCCTCATTACCAAGAGGTAAACAGGTTTTGTACATATTTTTCTCACTTGCTTAGAGGAAAATAGCTCTTGTACTCACTTTCCTCACTTATCTAGGGGAAATTAGTTTTATATTCAGGCATGTCCAAGGGTCTGCTGACAGTGTTCTCTCCTGTCTGATGAATCTGGACATCTTGAGGCAGTGTAGACATTGCCTCATGTACACAGACAACCCTCTCCTCCTACCACCCAACACTACAACCTGTGAGAGATGCACTTATCTAGCCAAACTGGAGGTAAAGCTCTCTTCAACCAAACCTGACCCTGACAGTCATGTAGAGAAGGTAAACATTCACACCACACCACACTCATCACATAGTCTCACTGAATCTACCCCACCATTAACTGAGAAAACTACTTGTGTACCAACTCATTAGCTCAACATTTTCTGGAATTCATAAACACCAATGCCCTGGATCAACATACCCACACACCCACCAGGGGCAACAATATCCTAGACCTAGGCATTACCAACATGAGTGACCGGTGTTCCACACCTGAAGTCAACTCCTCGTTGGTCCGATCTGACCATGAGCTGAACACCGTTGATATCCACATCCCACCCCCCACTCCCCATTAAGGGAACCACAGTATAATATGTCTACAAAGCCAACTTCATGCTTCTTAAGACAGACGTGGTGAACGTCATGACACCCAGGCAGATGGACAATACTGTTACAACTGCTGAATCCTACACAAATGCACTCTATAAGCACTTACATGAGTGCATGGATTGTGCTATCCCAAACAGAACCAAGACACTATACTCCTAATTAAGGAAACCAATCTGGTGATCCCCTGCCATAAACAAACTGTACTACAGGAGGAAGACACTGTTGCAGAAGAGAGTACAATCCCATGCATGGAGGAGCTCCCTGGTCAGCCTCAGTAAGAAGGTGAGATCCCTTATAAGATCCTCCAAAGCTAGCTATGAAAACAAAACTGCCACTAATTCCAACAACAACCACAAAGCATTCTATAGCTATGTCAAATATCTCTATGTCAACACCCAGATCTGCTCTGAGTTACAGCACAAAGGCATGAACATTACAGAACCAACTGATATTGCCAACATCCTGGCAGATAGGTTCAGTGTTACCTTTGCCGCCTCCCTCTCAAAGCTGCACACTCTAAAGCCAATATCACAGCATCCATGGGACCGGACAACATCCCAGGCTGTGTTTTACATGAACTTCAGAATGTACTGGCTCCCCACCTATGCACCATATTCAATAATAGCCTCGCATCGGGCTTAGTGCCCCCTGAATGGCACACAGCAACTGTTATCCCACTCCACAAAGATGGCACCACAATAGACCACGGGACCTATTGCCCTATAGGCCTGACTAGCCTGGTCTGCAAGGCTATGGAGCACATCATGGATCTCAGTCACAGAGACACTGGGTACCTCCAAACCTTTAACCCCTCCCAGTTTGGCTTTGTTAAGGACAGACCATGCCTCCTAAACCTGGTGGACTTCTTAGAGACAGTTACCAAGGCATTAGATGAGGGTAAGGAGGTCCACACAGCCTACCTAGATCTCACAAAGGCTTTCAACACCATTTCTCATTCTGGTATTATCAGCATAGCCATCCGCCTGAACATTAACCCCTACGTCATGTGATGGTTTGCAAAGTGGCTCAAGGACAGAACCCACACAGTGGGAGTTGCATACCCTAGGTCCGACTGTATACCAGTTACAAGTGGCATCCTCCAGGGCTCAGTCCGAGGACCCCTCATGTTCAGTATATAATTTTCTGATGTACAGGCAAGCACAGGAAGGCTTTAGCTGAAAAGGTTTGCAGACAACTGCAAACTAGGGGACATAATTGTTTCCCCAGCTGTTACAGACACCCTCTAGAAGGGTCGCACTGAGACGGATAACTGGTGTCAATATCATGGCCTCAAGCTGAATGCCAAAAAGTGCATAGTCATCCCCTTTGGATATAACTAATTACCCACAGACTACCACATGGGTGCTAGTCCCCTACATACAGAAAAGGTAATAAGGGATCTGGGAACCCCAGTAGATAGCAATCTCTCCTTCAATACCCATAATGACAAGGTGATTAGAATATCCTTCTACGTGGCCCCCCAGTCTCTAATAGGTTTGCATCCAGATCAAAGGAGGCCATTGTGCCTCTCTACTCATGACGTATTAGACCCATTAAAGGATACAACACCCCATTTGGTATATACCTTACAAGACAACTGCAACAGCTTGGAAGACCATAACAGTACCACACCAAGAGGATTACTGACCTCAAACAGATGACCTATGCAGCCCAACCTAAGAAACTCCAGCTGTACTCGGTTGCATACCGCATACTCACAGGTGATCTCTGCTTGACATACAAGGCCCATGTCCAACCCAGTATTGCTGGATATGCTCCACCTAAACAGAAGCCCCTGAGAGCCACATGCTCTAGGGATATACACCTAACCACAATGATGACTAGGACGTGCTGGACGGATAGATTCCTGTCCCGGACACTCCCCATGCTTTGGAACATGATTTCAATGTACATCAGGCAGGGCCCCTCACTAGCACTCTTCAAGGGAAACCTTGATGTGGGGATGGGAGACAGACATGTACCCCGGGGATCACTGCAGTGGCTCTGCTGGACAGAGGCACAGGGAACTAATGGCACTGCCATTCAGAGGCACAGGGAACTAACCTATGGGGGTGGCGAAAGCCAACACACTCTAGCTAGGCTTATAAATACCCTTGGTAAGACAGCCTAGTACCTACCTTTGCACTTATTACATGTCTTATGTGCATTGATAGTCAACTAGCTCATCCATTTTACTTTGCTATCATGCTGATAAACTGTCGGGTGACTACATGTCATATGTATCCTGTTATTGTGTATTGTAAATGCCAATAGACATAACTAATATTTGCTTAACATAACAGTAATGCTATGTAACTTGTAATGCATATCTGCCTACAATACTGTACATTACACAATTATTGGCACAATATCCCACAATGCAAATCATAATTGCACAGTGGGCCAATCTTCAACATGTTATTCTCAGTAATACACCCGTACATATGGCTACTGTTACAATATATCAACATATACTATCCCATGTTATAGCACATACTTGTTGGACCAACCCTGCCACTGACAACAGCTGGTGAGGAATATTTGTGTTCAAAGCCCTTATATAGTATCCCTTCTGGTGTATGTGGTGTTTGCCTTGTGACCTACAGCAGTACACACATAAATACTACAAGCGTTACTACGCTCAACAATGCATCACTACAAGATAACTGTTTCCACTATATGGATTGCGTGCACTTTAAATATTACAGAACAGGTAATAATACACAGACATACTAAGTGTTCTACATACCTTATTAGTAAACTGAGGTGTCATTGACTGTTGATTCAATCCTTTTCAGTTTGTGTTTCAATCTTCTTTGTAACGTTCTGCTGGTATATACAGATGGTTTGAATGTGTGATAAGCCATCCTTTTCTAGTTAAACATTGGTAACGTGCTATCCTGACCACCAATTGATGTTCCAAAGAAGTTAATTAGATGCACATCAGCTGTGCAGCTACTCCGTTAGCCGATACCATGGCAACAGTGGTGTATAACTGAGTACTCTGTTTGGGCATTGTCCATTTGCCTTACTTTCAAGGAAGACGGCCAGGATGTGTTGTTTGTGATGTATTTCAACAGCTATATGAAGAACAGACAGAGATATATTAGCTTCATGACTCCTGTGGATTGTGTGTAATGTCTAGATGATTTTGTTCTACATGTGAGTACAGCTGTTATATTTCAGAACATTGCTACTTATGCAGGGTTTGTTTGTACCTGATACTTCTGCAGATGTTTAAGTCTGGCAAGGAGGTTTGGGCAGCTCAAGGCTGTATGGCTATGCATGAACTGTTATGTTGTTTACAGTGTGCTCACCAGACATCCTTGATTTGGTGCACATGTGTATCATACTGTGCTGTTACTCAGTAATTGGTAACACATCCCGGTGTACACACAACCCTCTGAAACGGGATTAGTGCAAACAAACTCTGTAACATCAGCAACTGTTCCATTGTATAACAGCAACTATTTCACAAAGGGCCATGTTAGTGTGTCTCTGACAAGGTACGTTAAGGCTTCTGCAGATGTCGTACAGTGAGTGAATGATTTGTGATGTTATTACAGTTTGTATTGTAATTTGTTTGGGTGTGGGGGTGATGTTGGTGGGTGTGCATAGCAGATGCAGGTGTGTAGGAACTGCTTTTATACATAATCGATATGTGCGTGAGGGTTCCTTCCCTATTTGAACAGCTATCCTTTAGTGGACCAATACTATGGTAATTGCTGGCTGATTTATTAAGGCACTGTTAAGTGGTTCCTGTATAGCATGCAGGCGATGTTAGTCCTTGAATCCTTTCGGCAATACATAAGAATGTAATAAAGTGTTGCTATATGAAAGCTGTGTATTTCTGTCATAGGTATTTGCAGTCATTGTAGTTATGTTGGTGACTGACCCTCTTTGGCTAGGGTTGCCACCTTTTCATATGGCCATAGTGGAACATTTTCGGGACACACATTAGAATTTACAGGCTGACACAAACCCATGGTCAGTACAAGGGCTAGAAATTTCCTTTCTTGCCTAAATATAAGCTTATTCTTGTAGCAGTTTAGTTGCTTATCCTGTTTCTTGTAACATGTAGGTATTCTAGATACAGAAAGAACTATTGTATGCAACTATTACATTACATATGGGACATAATTATGTCCTACAATCCCAGGACATTTGCCACATTTAATATATTTGGTCAGGACACAACCGCACAAAGAGGGACTGTCCCTCACAAAGTGGGACAGGTGGTAACCCTATCATTGGCTTATGTCCATAGCACATATTTGTAATAGTGTATAGGCATATACTCTCCATATCCTTTGTTCATAAAGGTTAGTCGTGGCGGAATGTGTGATTGCTATGGTCCATGTTATACTCATATATGAACACTTCAACCACTGTATATGGGATACCTATGGAATCCCGAAACCACACAGTTCCGATGCCCACGGTACTGGGCCCAGACTCCCATAACCCACATTGCCGACAGCGACAGTAACTCATGAAAGTAACACGAACATGGAACACGCACACACAGACACACTGCTACCCACCACATCTAAACAAACCATCCTACACTACGTATGAGCAGGTGGGCAAGCCCCCCTACACCCCCATGTAGGTGTCTGCACCCCCCACTCCCCCCCTAGTTTAATATTTTACCTCCTAGATCACGCAAACAGACACACAAAGCTAACCCACACCCATACATTACAGTCCCCCAGGAACACACACCACACTCAGAACACACACTTACACACACTACAGCCCTCAGAAACACACTTACACACAGTAACCTATGTGCACCGCAACACCAGAAGCATTGACTAACTGTCCCTTAACATCGTGATTTTAAACCTCGCGCATCTGGTATTTCGGTACCGTGTTCTTTCAGACCTTAAGCCTCGGGATTACGTGCGTCGGTATGTCAAGCAGTCGGTATGTGGTAGGTATCCCATTTATATGTACCGCCATGGATATATATATATATATATATATATATATATATATATATATATATATATATATATATATAACATACACCTTTCATTGGGTACATGCCAGTTTGTCCTATTTCCACACATTCCTACCTTTTGTGTTTTATCCTGTCAGTATACACAACTGCCATTGGTACATCTCAGGTAGCTTAGTGGTATGTTATTGTGAAGATTATGTACATGGTTGTGTGTTCTAATCCTGGCAGTGGTATTTTACCTCTCAGAGCAGGCACTGGTAGTGCAAGGGTGATTAACGCACATTTCAGAGGTTGTGTGTTCCACATGTTTATTATTCTGTGGAATACTACCTATATATGCAAACTGTGTTTAAAGTATACTATGTAACATGTAAACATCTGAGAAGATTCCTGTCATGGATACTCCCCATTATCTGGAACTACATCCCTGATTACATTATACAAAACCCCTCACTAACACTCCAGGGAATCCTTGCAGAGTTGGTGGGGAACAGTGGATACACCCCAGGGATCCCGCAATTGGCTCTGCTCCACAGAGGGACAGTTAGTTAATTGATGGGTGGTGACAGCAGACACTTTTTGCCTATGCTTATGAGTGGCCTCGGGCAGTTAGGCATGTACCTACCTATGTATCTATGAACCTCTACATACAGTATGAACACATACTGATAGCTTACTTTACTGTTCAGGTATTGACTTACCTTGTGCCAATGGCAGTTGTGTGTACAATAGTTAAGGGCTACCTATGTAGGATGCACACAGTAGACCACCTATACATGACAATTTACAGGTGGTCATGTGTGTGTGTGCCATTCATGTTTCCTGTGTGTGCAGGTGGAGAAGGGTGTCAGTTCATGAGTGCCTACACTGTCAGTGTGTGTGCTATACGCTCCTTCTTTGCCAAGGCATGGGCATACTGGGCATGCCTCCATCTGCCTACTGGGGCTAGCACAGGGTGTTCGTGGTCTGAGTCCCTCTGTGCCTGTGGGTCCCTTGGCAATGGTGGTCGGCTGTAAGGGCCTTCACCATTCTGTCCCTGCTGCAGCTGTTTCCGCAGGATCATATTGTGTAGTATGGCACATACTATGAAGATGTGGGCACACGTGCCTGGAGAGTACTGCAAGGCTCCACCAGATATGTCCAAGCAATGGAACCATGATTTCAGCATCCCAAATATGCACTCTGTGATGATTCTGGTTTCTGAGTGTGCCTCATTATGGCATTCTTGCGTGGCTGTGTGTGCATTTCTGATGGGAGTCATCATCCACGGTTCCAGTGCATAGCCAGCATCCCCCACCAGGTGGCCATATGGGATGTCCCCCCTGGCAAATACCTGATATAGCTGTGAGGCATGCCAGATGTGGGAGTCGTGATAGCTTCCAGGGCTGCCACCACACACATACATGATAATGCCCTGGGCATTGCACACAACCTGGCAGTTGATGGAGGGGTATCCCTTGCGGTTTATGTAGCGCCTACTCTGCTGACCGGGTGGTGACTTGATGTGTAAGTGCGTGCAGTCTATTGCACCTAGTACCTCCGGGTAGTCTGCCACATGGTGGAAGAGATGCATATTGCTGGCTAACTCCTCCTGCATTCGGGGGAAGTATATGTTCTCATTGGCATGTGGTAACATGGCATCCAGGAACTGGTAGAGTACCCTGGATACTGATGCCTGTGAGATCCCCATGATATCCCCAGTTGGCCTTTGGAAGGTACCTGTGGCTAGTATTCTCAAGCTTACACATACCTTTGTGTCCACTGGGATGGGTTCCTCTCTGTTACTTCTGGCTCTGAGGCGTGGCTGGCACAGCTCAACAAGTTGCTGTATGATGTCCCTGCCCACCCTGTAATGCTCTACTATCTCCAGATCATGTAGCCCCTGGTAGGTTACCCTGGGTCTGAACACTCTTCTCCTCCTCCGGTGCCTAAGATGGTTGTCAGCATCATCCTTCACACCACCGTCAGTCTCCAACACATGCTGGTGAATCAAAGCTATGGCAGCCCCTAAAATGTACATATTAAAAGTTCCCCATCTGTATACACCAATGGTGCAGAGTGTCTGGGAATACACAAGTGTCTGTGTGGGGCTTTCACACCTTATACTATTGTGCAATGGATGGTGCTGGTGTAATTGGGTGCGTTTGTGCAATTCCAGCTGCGGGGTATCTTAATTATTGGTTTTACAGAAGGTACTGCTATTGTGGGGCCTTTGGTGTTGACTTACACTTGGCTGCCGTGATTCATCTATTGCCCTTTACTTCACTTTTCAACTTGATTCCCCTCCCATTGTCAGGCATGCATCCAGCTGCCGGCTTTCTTGTTTTGTACTTTCACAACCCAGGATTGTGTTGGGAAATGTGTTATGTAGCTGATCTACTGCAAGTTTGCTTTGTTCTGCTGTGACAGTTCACTTTTCTTTGCTGTACGGCGCCTCCCCTTTCCTGTTCTGCAGGTAGCTGCTAGCAGCCTTGTTAGCTGTTGTCAATGGCCCACTGTGGGCTCCTAGGTGTTAATTACTCATTTGTACTCCAATTACCATGCTGCAGCATTTCCTTATTGTCTTCCCATATCCTTCCTGTTTCAGCTGTGGTGCGTGCCACGCACAGCCATTTACCGGGTTTCGAGCGTGTTTTCATCCACGTTCACATGCACTTTCGGTTACCTTCTGTGCTCTCAGCTAAGCAAAGCTATGGCTACTTCCACACCCCTATACTGCAGCTTTGCTTAGCAACAGGAAACCCGGATTATCAATGATCCAATGTGCTTACAGCTACGGTGGCGCACCCCTCTCTTGATGTCATGTTTACCTCCAGGCCACTCCTTGGTGTTGTACCGCTACGCCATGTGGTACATCCTTAAGCCGGCGGGGCGTTTGAGATTCGGTATTACTTGACTCATTTGCATGGCATTGACTACTAATTCCTAGTTACTGTGCAGAACACTGTCACAGACCCTTAGCAACCCTTGAGCCATGGTTGTGGTGTAGCATGTGTGCCATTGACTATTATGGGGAATTCATGAATTGTGTTACATTGCAGTTTTATGACATCTAAATATATTTTCCTTGTGATCCCATTTGCACACAGATGCACTGCGGTTTTACTTTGCGTTAGCATGGCCATGACATTAAATGTTATTTTTTATGTGTTGTGCATGTTTTTTTTTATGCCATTGGCTATATATTTAGCCATTGGCATATATTAACATTATAATATGTAAGTTTGGTCCGCTTTCATGGCTCCAATTTTATGTTTGAAAAAATGTAAACCTTTTTTTTGGTTTACATTTCTTCATGCTTACGCTATGCCTGCACCACTTCATGAATCACTATATGCATTCATTTGCATGCTACACTGCTGCACATGGGGTAATTAGCATACATGCACCAGGAGCTGTGCAGCTCTGGCGTACGCTGGTAGCGCACTTGGAAACAGCTCGTACCCGAATCGTTCGGCGGCCATATTTGGCACTAGATCGCCAAAGCTACTCCGGAGCCTGGCACAAGCTTCATGAATCCCGGGGTCTATGAGTAATAAATGCTGGAAATAAATATTAATTGATATGTAATTCGAACTGTAGGAATTCTGTACTTCCATACTGAAGAGATTTATGTCAACTAGTAAAACAGCAGCATGAAATACAAGTATGAAACACATTCCCATTTGGAACCAGAAAATGCTAGAGTACTTAGTGAAATAAAAAGCTGTCTAAATGTTATATGCATTATTAGATGAAGCAGTGTACAGACGTACCTTATTCGACTAATTCTTTAGTAACAAGTCTATGGCAAATAACCCCATCTGGTAACCAAATGGTAACACAGAAGTATGAGATCAAATTTCACAATGGAAGTGTAAGAAATATAAAACTTACTGAACTTATTGTTGGAACATGAAAATATAGGGATGTTGGGTGAAGTATTTCATTTAAACCAGATGCATAAATCATTGAGTGTACATTTAAAGCCCGACTCTCAGATGACAGACTTTCAAAATCCCGAGACGAAAATCATGAATGTTCAGAAACCCAAAAGTCGACTGTTTACTAGGGTAAGTAAACACTTGGCAAACATGAGTTAGTATAATTAGTTGGGGGTATCCCTAACATGGGGGGTGTACCCCCCACTTTGGTGGGTTTTACTTACCTCAGTGTGAGTTTTACTTACAGTTGGCCACATATTTACTTACCCTGGGAAAAATTGACGTTCGGGTTTCTGAACTTTCGTGATTTTCATCTCGGGATTTTGAAAGTCATCTGAGAGTTGGGCTTTAGAAGTAGACCCATATAATCTCCCAAATTGACAAACTACTTCTTTTCACATTTTGTTAGCACTGAGTGGCCCAAACAAACTATGTCACAACTTAAGCTTCAGTCACAGGAAACAACAAATTTATAGTATATAACGCTATTTGGTGGCCATTTCATAAAACAGCAGCATGAAATTCAAATGTAAAAAATATTTACATTTGGAGTCATAAAAACATAAGGAAATACTTTTACATTGACGGCAGATGTAAGCATCAAATTTCATGGCCAAGTACCATATTGAAATTGACCTTGTCAGAAGAATAGAAGCTTTTTGTATCTGATACTGTAACCTGGAAATATTGCTATGCTAACTAGAGAATTTAATTTATCCCAGGGACATATACAGTATCCAGATTAACAATCCGCTTGGATTGAAAGTTAGTTTGAATATTTCACTGATACTCTAATTTCAAGAGGCTGTGAAATTAGTTGATGTGACTTGCTATACATTTGTTGTCTCCTATAGCAGTAGCTGAAGAATTGTTTGTGTTTTGATTAAGTATTTTTATATCATATTGCTTATTCATTTGGTGTATGTTTTATTCTTGGCATTTCACTTTAGTCACTACTCTAATTTTCAGTTTTCAATTGTGAATGTTTGTTTGAGCAGCATAGTGGTGGAGCGGATAGTTCATAGGTTCCTAGGTTCATAGGCTGGTACTAGGCTATCGGCCCTAGGGCCTATACAAGCCTAGCCATAACAATTCCCCGGCTATTTCTTCCCACAATATTTACTTCCCTGGACCCCTGCCTAACAGGGCAATTGATGTGATCCCTGGGGTGAATTTCCTATATCCCATCCAATTGTCAAGGTTCCTTTTGAAGAGGGCCAAAGAGGCGCTCTGCTTGACATGTATGAGCAGTCTATTCCAGAGTCCAGATAGTGTTGTTGCCTCACAGTAAGAGGCTTCCCAGTTCAATTCTCAGCTGGGGTGCCTTCTGTGTGGAGTATTCATGCCCTCCCTGAGTTAGTGTGGGTTTCATCAGGGTGCTCCAATTTCTGCTCACATTCTAAAGACGTGCGGTTGGTGGAGTGGCCACCCTAAATTGGTTACAGGTGTGAGTGTGCTTGCTAATGTATAGTGTGGATGAACTACCTTGGCAGGGTTAGCCACCCGGCAGTGGAAACCTTGGCTCTAAATGATTGCCACTGTTGGAGTGACACCCTGACCCTATGTGCAAAAATGGGTAAAAAGGGTTGTGGATGGATGGATGAATCGTGAATGTTTGTTTATACTTTAATTCTCTGCTGCTCTTTTACCAGTTGGCCATGAGATGGTGCTAATATAATTTGAGAGCTATAATTTGGCCACCTGATATGGCATTTTGCCATGAATTTTGCTGTATGGCTTTGTCATTCATGAAAAAGAATTTGTTTTTACTCTACCAACTGAATGTCCTTCATGTTATATACATCATTTTCAGTTTCCAAAATGTAAATATTTGTTACCTTTTAATTCCATGTTGCTGTTTTATTAGACAGCCACCAGATGGGGATATGTGCTATAAATTTGTTGTTTACTGTGGCTGAAGATAATGACACAGACTGTTTAGTGAACCACAGCTGACAGACAGAAAATTACTAAATTCTAACCTACTGAATGACCAGAAGCAGAAAACTGGAAGACTTGCCTCCCCTTTAGGCCCATGTCAACGCCCATTTCAGAGGTGGATCGGGAAAGTGGAGTACATGCATCCCAGCAGGAACCTTGATAAAGTTCATTCCTGACTTTTACTGGGTCGGGCTAAATATATATATATATATATATATATATATATATATATATATATATATATATAGGTCTACCTGAAAAACATCAAAAGCTGACAGTATCAAAGACCAAATTGTCAAGACGAAAGCATCGGAACCTCACTTCAGCAAACAACCTGATTGCCGAATCCATTCTCACAGTAAGTAACCTGTTGGCCAACAAGATGGATTTTGCCCTTTTTCCAACTTATTGTGATCTTTCTCCCCCAACCCAGCCACCAGGGATGCACAAGCCAGTGCATTTCTTTGTGCCAGTCCCAACCCCAGATAAATGGGGAGGGTTGTGTCAGGAAGGGCATCCGGCATAAAACCTCTGCCAAATTACTTATGCGGAGAACATTTCATATTTCCATACCGGATCGGTCGAGGCCCGGGTTAACAACGACCGCCACCAGTACTGTTAGCCAACAGGTGCTGGCGGAAATTGGGCTACTGTTGGCCGAAGGAGAAGAGGAGGGGGAATGCATGCCCGAAGGCAGGAAGAGAGGAGGAAGGTTAGGAGTGTAGTAGTGAGGCTAGGAACTTTGAATGTTGGCAGTATGACTGGTATAGGGAGAGAGCTAGCTGATATGATGGAGAGAAGGAAGGTTGATATATTGTGCATGCAAGAGACCAGATGGAAGGGAAGTAAGGCCAGGTGTATAGGAGGCAGGTTCAAATTGTTTTATCATGGTGTGGATGCCAGGAGAAATGGGGTAGGGGTTATCCTAAAGAAACAGTATGCCAAGAGTGTTTTGGAGGTGAAGAGAGTGTCTGATAGAGTGATGTTTATGAAGCTTGAAATTGATGGTGTAATGATGAATGTTGTTAGTGCATATGCTCCACAAGTTGGGTGTGCTATGGATGAGAAAGAAAAATTTTGGAGTGAGTTGGATGAAGTGGTGGTGAGTGTACCCAAGGGTGAGAGACTAGTGATTGGAGCGGACCTCAATGGGCATGTTGGTGAAGTGAACAGAGGGGATGAGGAAGTGATGGGTAGGTGTGGTGTTGAGAGGAATGCAGAAGGTCAGATGATTGTGGATTTTGCGAAAAGGATGGACATGGCTGTGGTGAATACGTATTTTAAGAAGAGGGAGGAGCATAGGGTGAAGTACAAGAGTGGAGGAAGATGCACTCAGGTGGATTATATCCTATGTAGGAGGGTCAGTCTGAAGGAGATTGGAGACTGTAAAGTGGTGACAGGGGAAAGTGTAGTTAGGCAGCATAGATTGGTGGTCTGTAGAATGACATTGGTCATCAAGAAGAGGAGGAGAAGTGTGAAAGCCCAAGGATTAAATGGTGGAAGTTAAAAAAGGGTGATTGTGAGGTGGAGTTCAGGGAAGAGTTAAGACAGGCACTGGGAGGCAGTGAAGAGTTACCGAATAGCTGAGAAACTACAGCAGAGGTAGTAAGGGAGACTGCTAGAAAGGTGCTTGGTGTGACATCTGGACAGAGGAAGGAGGACAAGGAGACCTGGTGATGGAATGAGGAAGTACAGGAGAGTATACAGAGGAAGAGGCTGGTGAAGAAGAAGTGGGATTGTCAAAGAGATGAAGAAAGTAGACATGAGTATAAGGAGATGAGACGCGTGGCAAAGAGAGAGGTGGCGAAGGCTAAGGATAAGGCATATGGAGAGCTGTATGAGAGATTGGACACTAAAGAGGGAGAAAAGGACTTGTACCGATTGGCTAGACAGAGGGACAGAGCTGGGAAAGATGTGCAGCAGGTAAGGGTGATAAAGGATAGTCAGGGAAACGTACTCACAAGTGAGGAGAGTATGTTGAGTAGATGGAAAGAGTACTTTGAAGGGCTGATGAATGAAGAGAATGAGAGAGATTAGTGGTGGAGCAGATGTGGGGCTAGTGAATCAGGAAGTGAAACAGATTAGCAAAGAGGAAGTAAGGTCAGCTATGAAGAGGATGAAGAATGGAAAGGCTGTTGGCCCAGATGACATACCAGTGGAAGCATGGAGGTGCTTAGGTGAAATGGCAGTGGAATTTTTAACCAGATTGTTTAATGAAATTTTGGAAAGTCAGAGGATGCCTGAGGAGTGGAGAAAAAGTGTTTTGGTACCTATCTTTAAGAACAAGGGTGATGTGCAGAACTGCATTAACTACAGAGGGATAAAATTGACCAGTCACAGCTTGAAGTTATGGGAAAGAGTAGTGGAAGCTAGGTTAAGAAGGGAGGTGATGATTAGTGATCAGCAGTATGGTTTCATGCCAGGAAAGAGCACTACAGATGCAATATTTGCTCTGAGAGTGTTGTTGGAGAAATACAGAAAAGGTCAGAAGGAGTTGCATTGTGTCTTTGTGGACTTAGAAAAAGCATATGACTGGGTGCCTAGAGAGGAGTTGTGGTATTGTATGAGGAAGTCGGGAGTGGTAGAGAAGTACGTAAGAGTGGTGCAGGATATGTATGAGGGTAGTGTGACATTGGTGAGGACTGTGGTGGGAGTGACAGATGCATTTAAGGTGGAGGTGGGATTACATCAAGGATCAGCTCTGAGCCCTTTCTTATTTGCAGTAGTGATGGACAGGTTGACAGATGAGATCAGACAGGAGGCCCCATGGACTATGATGTTTGCAGATGACATTGTGATATGTAGTGAGAGTAGGGACCAGGTTGAGGAGACCCTGGAGAGGTGGAGATATGCTTTAGAGAGGAGAGGAATGAAGGTCAGCAGGGCTAAAACAGAATATATGTGTGTAAATGTGAGGGAGGGTAGAGAAATGGTGAGGATGCAGGGAGCAGAGTTGGTAAGGGTGGATGAGTTTAAGTACTTGGGATCAATGGTTCAGAGTAATGGTGAGTGTGGAAGAGAGGTGAAGAAGAGAGTACAGGCAGGGTGGAATGGCTGGAGAAGAGTGTCAGGAGTGATTTGTGACAGACGGGTACCAGTACGAGTGAAAGATAAGGTCTACAAGAAGGTAGTGAGACCATTATGTTATATGGGTTGGAGACGGTGGCATTGACGAAAAGGCAGGAGTCAGAGCTGGATGTGGCAGAGTTAAAGATGTTAAGATTTGCACTGGGTGTGACTAGGATGGACAGGATTAGGAATCAGTATATTAGAGGGTCAGCTCAGGTTGGACAGTTTGGAGACAAAGCTAAAGAGGCGAGATTGTGTTGGTTTGCATATGTGTTGAGGAGGGATGCTGGGTATATTGGGAAAAGGATGCTAATGATGGAGCTGCCAGGTAAGAGGAAAAGAGGAAGGCCTAAGATAAGGTTTATGGATGTGGTGAGAGAGGACATGCAGGCGGTTGGTGTGAAACAGCATGATGCAGAGGACAGGAAGAAATGGAAACAGAAGATCCACTGTGGTTACCCGTAACGGGAACAGCCGAAAGAAGATGATGATGATGATGATGAATGTGATCTTGCCCCCCCCCCCCCCGGGTGGGTTGAGGATGGTATGGTTTTGTTTTCGTTAGTCGTGGTATAAGTGGTTAGTTACCCTGGGAATGGATTCAGTGGTCATTCACTGAAGTGAGCTTTGAATGCTTTCATCTCGACAATTTGGTCTTCGATATTGTGGACTTTCGATGTTTTGAAGTAGACTCATATGTATATATATATATATAAATAATACATGATGTCTGTACCATTTCATCATTGACAATATCCAATGAAAACTGAATAAATTAAACTTGCCATATCTAAACAACAGGATTCCATCATACCAATCAAATTAATCAAAAAAATAGAAAAAAAAGTCATGATTTTTTTCCGACCCTCACACACACACACACACACACACACACACACACACACACACACACACACAAACACACACACACACTGCTTTAAAATATACCTATTCTGAGATCACCCTGTAGTGATCAAAATGACAAATTTTCCTTCTCTACTGGCTGCTGATCTTTAGCAAACCACATGCCATGCTGAATGGAACAAAGCCCATCGTTTACACTGTTGTACTCTGAGTGGCACTTTGTCAATAACTTGTATCAATCAAAAAATGTAACTTTGATGTAATGCTGCATTACACCTCAGTCAAAGAGATGGGAGTCAAAGAATATCACAACAACATAATGACATACAAGTCTCTTGAATTTGGCTACCTGCTAGATGTTCATAGCTAGGGATATAAACTTACTTTGGTTAAAAATAAGCAGTGTCTGTAGCTAACAACTTTTTTAAATACATTTCTCAGTAAAACTTGACTTTAGTAAAACTATTGCCAGCATTGCTTTACTGGAATAATTATGAAATGCTTTATTAGTTAAAAAAAATCACTTCAAAACATTCTATCTTCCATGCTGGGATTCAATAATTTAAAAGCACTGCAGTGATATTAGATTCACAAGAAAGTTCTTTTTACAAATATCTAATGAAAGGCCTGTCATGCTGCACTGAATATTTTATTTGTTTCTTCTCACTTTTCTACACAATCCCTACTAAACCCTGTACCTATTAACCATTAAAATGCCTGAGTCAGGGAAATGTTTAATAATAAAAGCAGCACTAAGAACTTATAGTGCTTCAAAACAAAACAGAAAAAAAAAATCATAGTCAGGATTCTGAAACCATTTGTGCTGTATGGTACATGCTATGTACAATTCAAGAATCTACAAAGGATAGTTTATGAAAAACACAGCATAAAGCCAAAAAGGCTGAAGTATAGCAGACACTCATCATACAGAGTAATAAGCAAATAAAGTCTATTTCACATGCACTAGCCCAGGATGCAACCCATACAAAAGGCAAAGTCACAATTTGAAGTACGGTCCATAAAACAGCACTCCACTATGGATTGTCATACGTTCTGCAGAAATTGCAATACATGCATTGAGAACGCACATTACCTTCCCCAGCACCAAAGTGACGTGGCACATCACCTTTCCCAGTACCAAAGTGAGGTGGCACATCACCTTCTCCAGAACTGAAGTGAGCTGCTACATCACCTTTTCCAGTACTGAAGTGAGGTGGCACATCACCTTCCCCAGCACCAAACTGAGGTGGCATATCACCTTCCCCAGCACTAACGTGAGGTGGCACATCACCTTCCCCAGCACTAACGTGAGGTGGCACATCACCTTCCCCAGCACTAACGTGAGGAGGCACATCACCTTCCCCATCACTAACGTGAGGTGGCACATCACCTTCCCCAGCACTGAAGTGAGGTGGCACATCATCTTCCCCAGCACTGAAGTGAGGTGACACATTTTCTTCCCCAGCACTGAAGTGAGGTGACATGTCACCTTCCACAGCACTGAAGTCAGGTTACTCATTACCTTCCTCAGTATTGAAGTGATGTGGCACATCACCTTCCCTGCATCAAAGTGAGGTGGCACATCACCTTCCTCAGCACTGAAGTGAAGTGACATTTCCTTCCTTAGCATCAAAGTCAGGTGGCTCATTACCTTCTCCAGTAATGAAGTGAGGTGGCACATCACCTTCTCCAGCACTGAAGTGCGGTAACACATAACTGCCATGAATAGTATCATCAGTACCCTGTGGGTCATCTGTAGCAGCATGGTCACCTGATGAGACCATGATATCTGCACTACACAAGCATCCCAAAGACACACTAAAATGTGAGTGATAATCCAGCAAACATGTATGCCATATTACACATGCACATCCATGACACAACTGTAAAGTAACATCTGAGCAACAGTAGGAAGCAGTTCAGGAGATTCTGAAATGTAGGGTACATTATGTGATTACAATATGCACAGTACACCTAATAGGTATGCATACTGACCATGGCAAAATTCTAAACACTTATCTGGACAATTCTCCCTGGCAAATGTGATGTTGAGCCTACAATAACATATGTCCCACCTGCTGAACTTATGGTGAACATGATGGACAGTTCATTACTGTCATTTTTTTTAAAAAGCTAAAACAATTATATATATGTTCTACTTGGGTATACATGCACCTTTGCTCACCTGTTATCAATTCCACCTCTGTATGTGTGTTCAGGTACATGTGCACCCATTCTCACCTGGCAGACTTACACAGAGTTCATCTCTACATGTGTACTCAGGTATACAAGCAACCATTCTCACCTGGCAGACTTACACAGAGTCCATCTCTATATGTGTACTGAGGTATACATGCACCCATTCTCATCTGACACACTTACATCGATTCCACTTCTACGTGTGTACTCAGTTACGTAAGCACCCATTCTCACCTGGCACATCCATATTTCTCACCCGGTACACATATTGATTCCACCTATGTATGCTCTATATGTGTACCAAGTATACAGATGCCCATACTCAGATGGTACACTTACATCAATATCACCTGTACATGTGCTACTTATGTATGCATTTACCCACACTCAACAGGCAAAGTTATATCAATCCCACTTCTCTGTGTACTATACAGGTATACAAATGTCCATACTCAGATGACACACTTTCATCAATCACACCACATGAAACTCCCAGTTAGAATACTCAGGGGACAAAAACAGTCATAATTTCTGTAACTTCACTAAGTGGGAACTACCTTGTAAGCATTAGCAAGGCAACATGCCTTTTTATATGCATTGCTATCTATGTTTGTGATCTTGTATCTGCATGCCTGGAAAGATCAAACACATGACCACCAACAACAATAACATACTGTGTTGTCATCTGATATAGACAGTTGTGGAGGGCCCTGACTCCAGCCTCAACCAAGCAGAACCAAACAATATTCCTTGGTAGCCAGAGGCCATTATCAGTTTTACCATTATTGTGAAGTCATCACCACAGTGCCACAATGATGATTATATCAGCAATTCAGCATACGTTTTGGTCAACTCACAGTATATCATCCAAAAACATGGACTCACAAACAAGCAAAAACTATGAAATAGGCTTTAACATGGTTCACAAGGGCAGAGACATTTATATTGCTCTGGTGTGGTTGACCCCTTATGAGTCAGTGTTTTTTTATCAACATTCTGTGAGTTGAGTTGATTGAGAAACATTCAGTCTCCCAGAGTTCAACTCTATATAGCTACACAGACACACACACACACACACACACACACACACACACACACACACACACACATACATATTATTCCAACTCTACTACTGCAGTGCTCCCCACAATGCAAACTGATACTATGCACACAGTCATTATCCACTGTGGAATTCAATGCAGAATTTAAATTGGACAATTACCACCTGAATGATATATTCTTACAGTGTAGCACACCAGGAGCAGGCATGATGTTCATAAAGAGTTATTGAATTGTAATAGATGTGCCTGATGTAGAAAGGTAAAAAGTGCATAACTGTATTATATCTTGTGCCGGATTTCATATAGCATGTTTGTGTGTATCTGTTGTACTCTGTGTTCTTCCTCAGAATTTACCCGCTTACATTTTAACTTTGAGTATTTCAGTACAAGGTACAGACAAACCCAGAGATTGTAGCCCCTATGCTATAGCAGGCTGCATTCTTCTGAATCTTGGCCCATATTTCATTTATGAGTACTGTAAGTGGGATTGGTAGCAGAAGAGATGGCTATAGGACTGTTGAGTAAAATCACCTGGGGACCCTAACAGGCTTAATTGTGGTGATGTATACTAACATGTTTAACATTTTAGGGCCCATAAGTATGTAGTTTGGGACAGTCACCTGGTTTGTCATATCTTAAGGCTTATCTGGGTGATACATGCAATTAACCAAGTGGCTTTGTCTGAAGTATAGCAACAATAAATAGGCCAGAGTAGAAAGACATAAAATAAAAGGCTATGTTAAGCATTTCAGGCATTTATAACTAACAGTTCCTAGAAACGGCATAATCTGCTATTTTCTAAGCATAATAATTAATCTCGTGACAGGTGATATAAGGAACAATATGACTGTCAAGGAGGTAAGACACCTTCTGTTCTTCTATTTCAAACTTCCTAATAGTCCTAGACAAGAGTCAGTGTTTATGTTGTCCTCAGTACCATGTCATATCATATCATATGTCATATCATATACTGTATATTATAAAATGGCAGCATTATGTATATCTGGGTGGCCAGAGTTAGTGCAAGGCAGATGATGCCCCTCCCTTTCTTCTCTTCTTTTCTAGGTACCCAAGATGTACAAAATGCTGCAGATGAGTTTGCCTGCACCATAAATTCTGGCAACCCATTCAACCTGTCTGCCATAGCTTTAGCTAAGAAGGCTTCGTAATGTCAAGGTTATATTTCAACCTGACATCTCTGGCGTTAATCTTGAAAGCATTTCCACTTCCAGTTCATGAGTGAAGTACGTGCAGATCCTCTTTTCTAGAATAAGCCAATAACTGTAAGCTTTGTTTTATATTTTTGTCATTTATAATTATTTTTCGATTATTTATAATGTATCAGCTAGCCAGAATTGTTTTTAATACCTGAATGGACACAATGCCTGCAAAGAAGACCGACAGTAAGCAACTCAAATGGCAGCCATAGTAAATAAGTAGTAAAACTTCTCCTATATCCTTTAGGACTTCTGATCTCCTGCTTTACAGGCATTGTCCATTCAGGTGTTAAACACAATTCTGGCTAGCTGATACATTATAAATAACTGAAAAATAATTATAAATGACAAAAATATAAAACAAAGCTTGCAGTTATTGGCTTATTCTTGAAAAGAAGATTTCGGCATTTAAGATTGGGTGGCCACGGTGGTGCAGTGGTTAGCATTGTCGCCTCGCAGCAAGAGGTTCACCAGTTCAATCTTCGGCTGGGGTACCTTCTGTGCAGAGTCTGCATGTCCTGCCTGTGGTCACGTGGGTTTCCTCCAGGTGCTCCAGTTTCCTCCCACATCCCAAAGACATACTGCAGGTGAATTGGACACTCTAAACTGGCCCTAAGTGTGTGTGTGTGCCTTCTGTGGAAGGTTGGGCACCAGGCTGGCAACTCAATACTGTAAAACTCCACTGCCAATCATGAGCAGACAAGTGATCCACTGTGGCGACCCCTAACCAGGAAAATCTGAAAGAAGAAGAACTGTCGGCATATAAGACATTCTCACAAAAGAAAAATGTAAGAATAGGAAGAATGTAAAACCTAATTTCTATAATTTAGTATACAGTACAAATTCAGTAAAGTAAGTAATAAGTGAATTAAGAAACATCATAATGAAAATAGATTATGATGTCAATGGGGCAAAAATAGGATGAAATTATTTTTTAAGCAATTCATAATGTTATAAAGTTTATAAAAACGATATCATTAGTGTTGCTTACTCAAGCACATTGGTATATTATGTAAGTTAGTATTCAAATAGAGAAATAGAAATTGAAAAAAATAAGTGATTTGTTTAAGGTAGTAAAGAAAGGAAGCCATAAAATACTTTAACAGGAAAGTTAACAGAAGAACTGGAAAAGAAACACGCTTTAAACATAGTTTGTAGACGTATAACCTTTCAGAGGCAAATGTCAGTAGGGATTTTCCTGTTTGCAGATTTTTAGGTTACTAATTATAACAAATAAGTCAGAGTAACTAAAAACTATACACTAAGCTAAAAATCCTAGCATGTGGTTTGATATTTTATTAAGGATAAAAGAGGAATTGCAAAAGAACAGCTACTATTTAATTATAGGAAATTGTAAAAGTTAGAGCTCAGCAAGCTGCATTGCTTAATGTGTTATTGCTACAAGCCTCACTTTTGTCACAAAGACAGACCCCGGGATTCATGAAGCTCGGTGCAAGGACAGATTTAGCATTGCACCGAGTGTCCTCCTTACAGATGGTGCAGCAGCACCATATGAATATTTACGAGGGCGTGCTGCCGCACCCTCGACATGCACTGGAAATGTGTGCAAGTGCAGGGGGTCATGTTTAAGTGCTCTACAGAGGCTTAAACATGCCCCCACAGATGCACAACCTACAATGCTTACTATTAGAGCCCGCCTCTAATAGTAAGCAATTAATTCAGTGTATGTGGATACTGAAATGTATGCTAAGCATACAAGAGTGTCCACGAACACTGAAATAAAATCAAAGTAGTAAACACACAAGCACGTAGTGGAATGTTGAGCCCCATCCCTAGAACTATCACAATTAGATTCTCCATGTCCCTATTTTACATTTGTATTGCTTCATTATTGAAAGTGTAAGCGAAGCGCAGTGTGTTTGTGTGTCGCTGCCTTCTGCTTAGCGTAGCTTACACATCAAAATCATCCAAATAGTAAAAAACATGCAGAATCAAAGTTAATGTCAATAGTGTAGTGGTTAGAGCATCCACCTAACAAACAGGCATTCATGGTTCAAGTCCCACTATAACACATATCCTTTTCCATGTGGAATGTGTATATGCACATATTTATACATCTTTTTGCTGTATAACCTACATAATAACATATAAATGTGAACTGGAGTACTGCATGAAATGTTTAACTAATGTCATTCACTCAAAGTGGTAGTGTCATAATGAATAAGGCACTAGTAACCAGGTGTAAGCACATATAAGCAGTAGTAAACATATGGAAGTACCAGTAAGCAAGTCTAAGTGCATTTACGTGGGTGTAAGCAGTACCCACACACATTAAGCATACTAGAAGCTAACTGATTTTAAGAAACTGTAATTTGAAGATAGCACAGCCTACCATCGCGCAAACATGCTCACAATTGCTTAAAAGTGCTTTAATCACTCTGTATCCAATGGCCCTTGTTTTGTCCAGCAACAAAATAAATGGCCTCTGCAAAGATCAAACCCAGGACCCTGCACACCACAGCCAATGTGATTTACCACTAAGCCATGGCAGGTATATACAAATCTGATGTTATCACAAACATATCGTCCAGCACAGTCATGCAACAGCATAGGAAATGTATATAATTATGTAGATGTATGTGCATGTGTACGTACAGATATATAATACATATATCTATATATAATACATATATATATATATATATATATATATATATATATATATATATATATATGAAGAATGAACATTGTGACAATAAAGCAAACAAAAAGAATGAGAAGGAAATCAACAGCAACCCCAGTATTATTTAGTGCTGTCAGCTTATGTCATATTAAGCTGGGCAGGGGTGAGCAAATCACTGCTACTCACACCACAGGCAGGACACTACCAGTGGGAGCAACAGTGTCGATCTGCTAAGTCTACTTTACAAACAATCACAGGGTAGTCCCTGGTGGGACTACCCAAAAATTGCTAGGTGGTGTGGACATCTGACCATTACATAAGCAAGGGCAGGTATGTTCAAGGACCAAATGGTGGGAGAGCCTGATGATACATGGGTTGGGATAACATACGTGTAGGGTCCCTAAAGCTGGGGAGAGGGCAATGTGTGGAGGTGTGTTATGGCTGTGATAGCAACCGGAGAATGGATGGTTTGCGTGTATGTTGAACTTAAGTGGGGTGGAGGAACCATGGGTATGAAATTAGGGATCCAGGCGTGTCAGGGTTGGATGGCCTGATTCTAAATGGACCACCTCGTGGAGGTCAGCGAGTTCATTATAAGTATATACGCATACACACATGCATGCATCTGTATGTAGATGTACATTCCCTGTAACACATTCATTCATTTTGCAGACATAAATAACATGAAAGTGCCCCTACAAACCTCGGCAGTAAATAGAATAATAGGTTGTGCATAAGAGGGAAGGGACGAATCTGCAAAAATGCAGAAGTGTGTACTTTGTCCGGAGTCAGTGCTGTTCTTAAAAAATGAAATGTGAGGACTTTCTCACTATGAAATAGTGGAATCATTCCTGTGATCTGCTTGCTACGGCAACGCCAATCACTAAACCAATCCTATTTGTAATATAATTTCACCAAACTTGTGCATTATTAGCTCTCATGTGTAACGTGTGCGTTACCACATAGTCATAGTTATAAATTTATTGTAGTGTCTTGTTAACCAGAGTAATGATGTAAGAAGTATAGAGTCTAATCTTGAAATAAAGACATGTGTGTCCCAGGTGGAACAACCCAAAAATTGTGAATAGTGTCCTATTGGTCACTCATTTCACCAATGTTTATGGACTAAAAGTTTGGGATGTCTGAGGATACATGGAGTGAGTCAACCCATGGAATGGGTCTACAGGAGTAGGGAGTGGCCAATGTGTAGTGGTGTGGATACACTGTGGATTCAACTGGAGAATGGATGACTGCTGTGTCAGTGAAGTGTTGGGGTGGGTGTTTGGGGAAGTAGGATCCTTGGGTATATGGGTATATATGCAAATGAAGCAGCACAGCAATAGTGTAGTGGTTAGAGCATCCACCTAACGAACAGACATTCCTGTTCTGAATCCCACTGCAGCACATACCATTTTCCATTGGTAATCTCTATATGAACGTATTTTGACATCTGTCTGCTGTATAACCTGCATAATAACAATTAAAAGTGAACTGGAGTGAAGTGTCAGTGTCTTAATGAATAAGGCACTAGTAAGCAGGTTTGAGCATAAATAAGCAGTAGTAAGCAAATATAAGCACCAGTAAGCGTGTTTAAGTGTGTTTGCATGGGGGTATGCATTGCCTACACAGATTAAGCAAAGTAGAAGCTAACTGAGTGTAAGAAACTGTAACCCGAGGTTACAGACATATATATATATATATATATATATATATATATATATATATATTTATTTATATATATATATATGTATATGTGTGTGTGTGTGTGCGTAGATATACACAGATATACAGCTATGATAGGAAACAGCACACAAGAATGACATGTTCACAGGCTATGCCAATAGAAGTGGGAGGCCCAAGCAAGAAACATGGCACCAGGCACCAGCACATCTGGGGCCTAGCCTGGGACCTCCTCGTCCATTGGCCCTGCACCACCTTTGGGTGGAACTGCCACAGGGAATGGAGCTCGGCCCTCCCCTGGGAGTGGGAGCAGACAGGAACCTGTTACCCGTGGTATGGTCCAGGCCGTGGTGTGTAGGGAGCTCGATAGGGAGATTCGAGACTGCCTATGCCAGCTTGAGGGCCGAGTGGCGCAACTAGAGGGTGAGCCTGCCCCTCCTACATAGCCCCCAGCACAGCCATAGGCTGTGAAGGTGCAGTGGTGACTGCCCATGGGTGGGGACCTCAGTCCCACTGTATCCATTTGTGGGCTCATGGGCTTGTGACTTCCAAACAACCCTCCCCATCCAAAGTGTTCCCCCCACATGTGTCATATACCGCCCCTGTATGCGTCTTGTTTGCCTTGTCTGTCATCCTACCCAACCTATCCTCCCTGATCATACCTACTGTCCTTCCCCAACATCCCACTCTCACCTAAACATAAAAGAAAAAAGGGCAATCTGTTCCCACAAAAAAAGCATGCCCCATACGTAGCTGTCCATTTTGCACACATGTCTACTGGGCACATGTAAACATTTCTAATTGGCATCACAACATACTATTGTTGTCCTCACCCCTCTCTCAGGGTTGTGAGTGTCCAAATGTACCGCCAAATTTATTAGATATGCACAGCCATTGCTGTAGAAGAAATGGACAGCTATGGACCTTCCCTACACCCTTCCTGCACATCCTTGAATGGGGAGGGTTGTTTGGCATTCACAAGCCCATGAGCCCCCAAATGGAAACAGTGGGATGGAGGTCCCCACCCATGGGCATCCTGAGTGATGGTTCCACTTGAAGGTGGTGCAGAGCCAACAGAGGTGGAGGTCCAAAGCTGGGCCCCAGACGTGCTGGTGCCCGGTGCCATGGCCAGCTGAAGTGGGACAGGTGGTACCACTGGGACCTCCAATCCCATAAAGCGTATAGTGTTACAGTTTTCACACAGATAAGGTTTAGTAATAGTCAACAGCATTCAGGATTACTTATAACAGCATGCATAGATATTACCATCAACCTAAGACAACAGATGTCGTACATTTGCAGAGGGAGCACAACACATGCATATAGACTGCATGACATCTGTCCAAAGCATAGATGACTTGAGACTGCAGCTATGAACAGTGGCCCATTATTGGCATGTCACTGTGATAACCTCAGACAGTGACTGTCATACCACTGTTTCATGTGACGTATGTCCAATCAGGGATGCGATGGCAGCAACTCTCATCACTGTCACTGTGTACTGACTGCAACCCTCACACTATGCTTCTGCAGTTCACAGATGTGTGTTTTGTGAGTAACACAAGAAACAAATAGTTCCACACACTGACCAGTCCACAGATGATCCTACAGATGGGGGTTTCCTCACAAACAGAGCACTGTCTTGTCAGTTATTAAAACATGCAGATTAGCCATTATCACAAACAACCTGTTAAATTGGCAGTAGTCTGAATGAAGCATAGTTACACTTACATGTTGTAGTCATGTCTGGCACATCACCCTCCTGTCTTTAGGCTATTTTCCACTGTGTATGTTGTTTGAGGAATATCCACATTTCATCTCTGATGCTGTTTACTAAACACCAGATCCAGGTTCCACTAACAGCGACAGTCATGGGCAAACACCAACATAATGTTCCTAGATAATGTAATGTGCTTCCATGCAATTGGCTATGGGAATGTCACCACAGCTGTTCAACATGCAATCAGCTAGAGGAGGACTGCAATAGGTGCAGAGGCCATCACCTGATCATGACCATCACTTACAAAACACAAGCTGCTGCTGAGCAGGTGTACATCTCTACATCCAGCAGAGAGTGAGTGGGAGGGACAGACAGAGGCAAAGTACATCGAGAAGGGCTAGGAGACTAAAATCTAAGCATTTTCTGTCACAGACCTACCCGTACAGGGGTTCAAACCCCTGCCTGACTAGCCATTACTATTACAAGTGCATGCAGTTACTCCATGTGCCACATAGCTGACATATTTGTGTGCTGTAAGAACATATATGTGTGCTGGTGAGCGACATCTGCAACAGAGATATAGTAGACATACATTAGGTATAGCACACATGGCTGTCCACTTGAACAGATGTCATTGTCAACACAGCCACACTGTCTAAGAGACTCAGACACATTGGCACACTTTGGCAGGCTCACAAATACACTTCCTAACTACTTAGTTTGCCACACTACAGTAATGCACAGGTGTTACATGCACGACAGGGGTTATCCTGAGGTTCTGTGGGCTAGGGCATGTGAACATGCCTGACATCAATCAGTATGCCAATGGTAGTTATACTGGATGTGACTGTGGTTGGGAACATCATAACCCACACGCAGACACAAGGTGCCAGTACTGACATGCATGTGTGCATTGCTTCATGGGTGTGTAATGGTTGGCTGTGCAAGATGGCTGTACAAGGCTGGGTGAGGGGTAATCCTTGGCATCAGGCCACCTGACAATGGTCTGCAGTGTGGTTCAGGGGTGTAGTGTCTGCAATGTCCCACACAGATGGGTATTGTATTAACCGTTCTGTCATCTTGGTTACTATTGTGTGTGACCATTGCTTTGCAATGCATGCCATGTCTGTGTTTTATAGTCCTTGACATGGACATTGCCTGGGATGTGCACGTCCCATATGAATGTACAGTGACATGTTTATGTGTACCTGGTTTTCCTGGCACATGTAATGTACACAGACTGTTATCATCAGATGTGCCATTCCCGGCCTGGTGTGGCAGGACCTGCTAATAGACAGCAGGTTGACCATGCACCTGCATTGATAGCATGATACAGGTATTCCATGGTGTCAGTGGCATCTGTCCATACAGGGCATGTGTGTAAGGCATTGTATGTCCTTTGTGGATCACATTTGATGGCACCACATATGTTGCAGGCGTCCAGTGGGGAACATAGTGAAGGTGCATTGTCCGTAATTATGTGCCTATTGTACTGGTGGACAGGGTGCCATGCCCTCTGCAGCCCACTGCAATCACACCATGCCTACTATCTGTCAACAATGTGCAGGTACTAGCAACATAGTGGGATTTTTCTAGGCAAGTGTGTTTGTGTATGACACATGGATCAGACCATATTCTGGGTAATAGTAGGGTTGCTTACTTTGTTCACCAGGCCTTTTGCCAGATGTAGGGGTATGGCTTGCCAACCCAGTCTCTTGGCTGATTGAAATCTGTATTCCTCGTGAGGTGGACATTGTGGCATATAATATGGCCACCATATAGGAAAACCACAAAACCCGCTCCTCAACACGTCCAGTGGTTAGACACTCACAGCCACCTCCACACAGGATCTGACTGACAAACACCTGCCATGTCTTGGAATAGGACTCCTACCTAACTAGTTTATCACACTACAGTATTACGCAGTTATAGCATGTGCTACAGAGATTACTGGTATAAGCTACTCCATCCCCAAAAGTGTATTTCACAAGGAATGACATCAGCAGGTTTACCAAAGTAGGGCATTTCAAATTTCCTGCAAGTGAGTAGCCCAAAATGCATTGCTCACAAAACAGACAGTGAGACACACACAAAACATCCACAAATGACATGTGTGGGTATAGAACCCATGACTAAGATCTATATCACACTACTGCATGGCGATGTTATAGGACGCATCATGAGGATTACTAGGGAACTTGCTCCCCAGAGGTGTATTTGACAAGGAATGACATCAGCAGGATTACCAAATAGGGCATTGTAAATGTCCTGCTAGTGAGTAGGCTATAATGCATTGCTCCCTACACAGACATTGAAACACACACAAAACATACATAACTGCCATGGTTGTGGATGGAACCCTATCACAGTTCTAAATCACACTCCAGCAGTATGCAGTTACCCAATGTGCTACAAAAATTACTGGGATACAGCAGTCCCAGGGGTGTATTTCTAGGTGGGTAACATCAGCAGCCTTGCCAAAGTTGAGTATATGAATTGTAAGGAGTGTGCGTACCCTAAAAATGCATTGTTCCTTTCTCAGGCAGACAGACCCAAACACACACACAGTTAGCAAGTCTGGGATTAGAACACCTACCAAACTAGCGTATAACACTACAGCATTACAGAGTTACAGGACGCGTTATATATTTCTGCTATGTTCCCACCTTATCTACAGGTGTATGTCCATATATACCTATATAGATATAAATATCTGCTTACACATATGTGGATATATATATATATATATATATATATATATATATATATATATATATATATATATATATATATATATATATATATATATATATATATATATATATATATATATATATATATACATATATACATATACATATACATGCAGTTGTATCTGTGAAGACATTAATATATTTTCACACACACATACATCTGCATGTTAGAATACATACTCTGTACTGTTGAATGACTGGGCCGGATGATATGTTTGTGAATACAGCAGGGTTATGCGTATCAGAGTTGGCTTAGAGGTAAACCACTTTGGCTATGGTGTGCATGGTCCTGGGTTCAAGCCTTGTAGAGGCTGTTTATTTTGTTGCTAGGCAGAACAAGGGCCCATGGATACAGAGTGATTAAGGCACTGTAAAGCGGTTGTAAGCATGTTGTCAGGCATGGTATGTCTGCTGTGAATCACATGTGAAGGCACCATAAGTGGCACAGGTGTCCATTGGGGAACATGGTGGAGGTGCACTGTGTGCATATACGTGTATATTGGACAGATGGCCAGGGTGACATGCCCTCTGTAGCCTACTGCTATCACTGCATAGTTACTATCAGTGGCCAATATGCAGTGTACTACCCGCATATTGGCTGTTGCCTAGGCATAGGTGTGCATATGACACATGGGTGAGTAGGTGCTCTGGATAATAGTGGGGTTGCTAACTGTGATTGGCTGACCTTGATGTCACATGTATGGGCATGGCTTTGCACCCCAGCCTCACAGCTAATATACATCTGTTATCCCTGTATGGTTGACATTGTGATATAAAGTACAGCCAACATAAAATATATGGAAAACTCCCTCCACATTGCCCACACTTACAACCAACACTACAGAGGATAGAAGTCACACACACACACTCACACACCTGTCATATCTGGTATTTGAACCTCTACCTAACTAGTATCTTACACTACAGCAGTACGCAGTTATAGTACGCACCACAGACATTACCGAAGTATGTCTTCCCCAAAGATATGTCACAATGAATGACATCAGCAGGATCACCAAAGAAGGGCATTTCAAGTGTACTGCGAGTTGTACATGTGTCTTAACTGTGTGTACCCACTGCTTACTGTCGCGAAAATACATTTACACCCACTTAAAAGGGCCTTATTCAGTCCTAAATGACATTATCAATGACCCTTACAGGTCTTGAACCCTGGAGCATGCACATCATGGTCACTGGACTTACCACTAAGCCATCTGGATCGTATGCATGTTTCATGGTTTTTATGATACACATTTTACTACAGGTATTCCACAGTACTGAAAACAAATGGGACAGTCACTTTGTGTACATATGTACAGTACCCTTGAATGTACTGTACTCTGTGAAACAACATAGACAAGTCTACATATGTACAACTGTTATAACTAAATACTAAATACATATATGCACTTACGGGATGTGTACACACATACATATATATATATATATATATATATATATATATATATATATATATATATATATATATATATATATATATATATATATATATATATATATATATATATATATATATGTGTGTGTGTGTGTGTGTGTGTATATATTTATATATGCATATACACAGAAACAGCTATAGACATATATATAAACATGTCTGAACTCCCTTTGTGACACAGAAGGGTTCAAAAGGAATTGACGTGTACACAAAACAAAGGCAGCTCTTGTATTATAACATTTAAATCTCCTAATCAGTTCACCACAGAAGGGATGGTTGTTGTGCATGTGGAGTTTGGAGTGGGGAATGATGGCTAAGGAAATATACCCTGGGGATTGTGGAGTTTGGGTGGGGGAATAATGGGTATGGAAATATACCCCAGGGAACACTTCTGTGTCACTGCTCAACAGTGGCACGGGAAAATAGCATACCCAACAGTAGTCATTCTTGACTGTCGATTCTTTTCTATTCCTAACTATGTAATAACTTGTAGACTCCACTCACCACAGATAACTACCATGGCGTGCAGCATGTTAAAATACATAACATATGTGTATGCCTGGCTACAGGATAGTCACGTGCACACAGACACACACACACTTGCCAGTATTGTTCTTACAAGTCGTGCCTATGTAAAGGTAACTAGTAGAGTGGTATGCAGTTGGGGTATGTGCCACAGAACAAATACAATTACACTTAATTTGATTCTGCTTCTGAGTTGAGTGACATCACAGGACTGATTACTTGCAGTGGGGAGGGGGGGAAGGGTGGTTTAGCATATGACAAGAATAAAGGCCAGTGCAAAATGTGGTTACTCTTTGGAAAGCAGTAAATCTCACTGTCATGACAGGATGCAGACACAAATACACACACTCAGCCATTTGCTGACACACACACTTGCCAGTGGTGGGATCAGAACTCCTGCCTATCTACAGATCATTATTACAGTACTACACAGTTACAAGATGCACTACAGAGATTACACATTTCAAGGCAGTCAGAATGCCCTTCTAAGATTGAGGACATCAACAGAGATACTGACAGTTAAGATGTACATAGCTGTAAACCTGTGTGTTTAAAGTAGGAGTCCATTACAACCTGTATGCACAAACAAGACAAATCATCTGCAGGTAAGACATAGGTAGGCCTGAGAGGTATAGTTGTAGCACAACAAGCCCTGAACTGGAGTATGTCCATCTGTGGAATGGACAACTACTATCACTATACAGGGTTACAGTGGTCATGCTCATACACATAGAATCACAGGACTTGTTTGGATGCATTGACTCCAATTACACAAGGTGACAGTGGGCATGCTCATACACTTAGTAGCACAGGGACATTTGGGATGCACTCTGACTCCAACTACACAAGGTTATACTGGGCATGTTCATACACTTAGAAACAAAGGGCTTGTTTGGATGCACTGACTCAAATTACACAAGGTGGCAGTGGGTACACTCATACACTTAGTAGCACAGGGCTGTTTGGGATGCACTCTGATTCTAACCACAGAAGACCACAGTGTGCATGCTCATACACTTAGATGTACAGAACACGTTGTAATGGACTCCTATTATAAACACACAGGTTTACAGCTATGTACATCTTAACTGTCAGTATATATGCACATCATACAGGTTACTACCAGATACCTGTACGTGGTCCGTAAATGATAAATCTGCGTCTGTGCAATACACATGCATACATGTACATGAAGTACTGCCATATATATGTGAAGTATACACAATCATGCATGTGTGGAAGTGACAGACAATTGGTTAACTGGGACACACAGGTGGATGCAAAGTACAGCATGTGTCACACACATTGCAGCCCTGAAAGGCATACATTGATATCAGGTTGTGGACAGTGGCATTATACTTGGAACAATGGCATGTGCAAGCATAATATGTGAGCCCCATTGTCTAATGGTACTGTGGTGCAAGTGTCAAGATGACCTCTCCCGGCTGTGTTAGTTGTTTTCATTATTAGCAGGACTGCTCCACTATGTATATCTGACATTGGTCATCTACACAACATCTGCTGCTGTCCATCACCTTAGATGTAGCATTTGATACCAAGCACAATACTGCCACTTGCAGTGATGTCATGGTACGAGTGGCAACTGCTTGACCAAATCAATGAGCCAATGTCCTGCTGTAATTATGAGGTTGTCCAGTGTCTGTCATTCCGGGATGACATGACTGAAAGAAGACAAACCTTTGTCACAGATCACATGCATCCATGATTCAAGGGAGTGTGGATAATACCTAGGTTGCATTTACCCATATAGTGCCATTCCAAGACAAATGTCCTAAACACATAAATAACACCCTGCCACCTACAAGACAATTGCATTGGATGCTTATGCTAACCAGTGCTAGATGTGTGGCTTTCATAGTCCATTTGCTCAATGTAGAACCTACAATGGGGAATACTGACATCTGTGCAGTGAGGAACACCTGGCTGAAGGTTCTGTAGTGAACAATAGCACTACCACCATATAACTTAGATCCAGACATGTGGGCCATAACACTGGTATGGACCACTCCAGGTGGTGGTGTCCACATATTCATAAAGGCTACTCACAAGTAAAGACCACTACTCCAACATAATTCATCACAGATGAATCAGGTACAGGTGACAGTGGCAAAAGCTGCATTCTAGGTTATATCCTCATATACATCCACCATCATATCCTCAGACTACCAACACACATCCATAAATGTGGTATGAAATATTATGGTACAACACCAAATAACCTTTGACTGGTGGACGGTACCTAGCCCTACATCAACTGTGCAAAGTACCCATGTACTGATACAGTTGCATAATGTGTTATGCAATGCAATAATACCACTGTTTGTAACCAGGTCAGTTGTACACATACCAGGGTCCCTCAGATGTTGCCAGCATTAACACAGTTGACTGTTGCTGTACACCAGTAAACAACACCCTCATGGTTGGATATGACCTAGATGTACCTGCCCTGGATATGTACATCCCACATTCATACAACATAAATGAAAATACCATAGCTGTTGTTGTCCTTTGTACATACAGGTGGCTACATTCATTACACACATGCACATGGAAGATAGGTCCATGGCTGCTGAATGCTAACAGTACATAAGGTTTGATATTTATGTTGACAGGGGTAATATTCCCTCTCAACTGGTCACCTATGACACCTATCATATCATACAACAATCCATGTGGCATGTATGACATTAGACATGTCCACCAAATGCAATGCCTACAAACATACCCAAATAACAGGATCGTAGAACCAACACACATGGCCTGTGTTGACAGACTCAGGGAAATACAGCTATGCTCTGTATGTTCCTGAGTAGTTACAGGTGATACAACATGTGCAGCTATGTGTGACCCACAGCTCCTACATATACCCCATGTCAACAACTGCAAGCCATGCATGCTGTGTGCTGTCTGGACATTAACGTTATTACCACAATAGCCAGAATGTGCTGGGGTGAGATGTTTATAAGCCACAGACCTCGCACATGCTTGAATAAGTGTAATGCCTAGCTGAAATAGAGCACATTGCTGGCACTCTTCCAGTAATCATGAGGTGTGTGTGGCAAATATGATATGTCTGTGTGGCAAATATGATATGCTCACTGTTGACCATTACTGTGCCATGGCTTCACAGTGGAACTGTCAACTAACAGTTTGTGGGATCATGACATGGAATATTGCTGTGTGTGTGTCTTGCTGATATGTGCTGCTGGCATAAATGTACACTTAGCTACTCAGTGAAGGTGGTTGTGTATCCTACCAGTACATGAATACAACATCCATTATGGTGTAATGCTCAGCTAGGTTTCACACATGGTGTGGGGAAGGTGTGGAATGTATCCTCTTGACCTGCTAGTCCACTTACTAATGGAGACTGCATGTGTGTACATGTATTGATGTGTGTTTAGATTCCATGTGTGTGCAGTGTGCGGTGTTTGAAGGTGACTGTTGTCTTAGTACATCATGCAGTTGCAATGCAGCCTCAGCATTGCCAACTGTATATGGTGATATGCTCAAAATACAGTAAGCTATATTTTAGGTATGGACAGATGGTTGGACATAACTACTAAGTGGTGGGGCTACTTTGCAGATGAATGATTACTGAGGACAGCTCACAGGTGTGTTACAACCATTCCTACAATAAACTGTGTAACTGCTAAGCTATGTTTTTTTAACTGAAGGGCAAGGCACACAATGCAGAATGCAGTAAGGGTGACACTGAAGGCAAACCTCTTGACACCTGTAACAGTAACACCTCCCCTGTGCATATATTGTGCATATATCAGCACAGTTGCCAAAGGAAAGAGTCAGTATGCTTTGTAGTGCATGCGATAGTGCTGCAGCTCTGTAATACCTATCATGAGATAGGCAGGTGTTTGATTCACAGTACTGGCACGTGTGGGTGTGTGTGTGTCCATATATGTCACGTATGGTAGGGAATACATCCCAAATGTTTTTCACTCTCCTGTACATTGTTGTAGACATGTGTACAGAGTGAAGTGTAGAAAGCAAGACATAGGCAGGGGTTTGAATCTCACACATGTCAAGTGTCTGTATGTGTGTGACATAGGTGTATATCTTTGTGAATGCCACAGTGTGTGTGTGTGTGTGTGTGTGTGTGTGTGTGTGTGTGTGTGTGTGTGTGTGTGTGTGTGTGTGTGTGTATGGCTGTCTGGTCCCTGAAGCGAGGCTGTATTTTACCATAGTGAAATGATAAGACCCCCTCACCCATCCACTCAGTGCAATCTAGTATCCCTGTTGATGTCATCAATTTTAGAAGGACATTCTAACCACCTCTAAACATGTACTCCCTGGGGTGAGGCTTATTGTTACATAGCCTACTGATTAACCCCCTCCCCACATACACTCACTGCAATCTAGTATCCCTGTTGACGTCCTCGATCTTAGGCCATTCTGACTACCTGTACATGTGTAATCTCTGTGGTGCGTCTTGGAATTGCGTAGTACTATAATGATGATCTGCACATAGGCAGGGTTTCTCATCCCAACATGGCAACTGAGTGTGTGTGTGTGTGTGTGTGTGTGTGTGTGTGTGTGTGTGTGTGTGTGTGTGTGTGTGTGTTACTGTGTCTGTGAATCCCTGGGTGTGTATGTGTATTTGCATCCTGTCATGAGAGGAGGTATTACTGCTTCCCAATGAGAAACCACGTTTTCCACTGGCCTTTACCCTTGTCATTTGCTAAACCACTCTTTTACCTCCTCCCAGCTCCAGGTAACTATACCTGTGATGTCACCCACTATGGACGTGACGGCTCTGGCCACAGTAGCTTACTACACAGCTAGCATGTTCTTGGATCATTTGATCAGTAAACATGTTTGAAACTTGGGAGATTATAACTGTGATGTGGAAGCTACAAAGTGCATGCAGGTATTGTCCTACAGACCTGTGAGTAGTCTACATTTAAATATGGGACACTAACTGCAAACACTGACATCCCTCGGCACATGCAATTACACTTGAAAGAGGAAGGCAGAACATCAAGATCAGCATGCAGTTACTGTTGTTACACATGATACATACTGTCAAAAGTACAAAATGCATTCTAAAACTGTAGTACATGGTATGTCTGCTGCCTGTCAACACTACTCAACAATGGTAATCTACAATTGTCTTCCTAGAATATTCACCCTGTGCATCAGACCATATGAGCATGTCCCTGTACCGATGATGTGGATGACAGGGATGCGGCACAGGCATCATCATATGCACAGGGTGATAATGTTTGCCAGAGGCCTAGGCTGCACCATTGGATGACATCATGTGTGTGGGTTAGGGCCTTTTATCTCATTGTGCATGTGTGGATGTTATGCATGTGTGTTGAGGTGCCCTACATTTGTTTCTGGTGTGTGTATGTATGTATGCACATAGGCCTGGCATGTGGATGGCTTACACAGGGGTATTATTGACAGCTGCAGATTGCACAGGGCATGGCCACGTGACCTGCACCTGCCTGGGGTTGCACGGGCACTACCAGGCAGAGGTCCAGATTTGGTACTGTCTGATGACACATGTCCACTGGAACCATGTCCCTTTCGGAACTGTCCAGGACCACGTGCACGTGACCTGCTGTGTCCTGGTGTGGACAGCATAGCACCAGTTGCACTGCTGCTGCTACCGCCACTATGGGAGCGGGCATGTGAAGTAGCATGTTCATGTAGACCTTCAACAGGTGATGTAGCTGGACTATATCCATGTGCCCAATGCCTCACTCCCACCAGATGTTGCAGCACAGACATTCCACACTCGAGGATTGGCATGCCATGGTCAAGGACTCCCTCCATGTCACCCAATCGTCTATCCAAAACATATGCAAAATGATGGTGAGCATTTACAATTGCCTGGATGTTGTCAGTTAAAGAATGGACAGCAGCCCTCTGAAGCCTCAGACCTTCTCTGTTCTGCCATTCAGCACATGCCTGTGCCTTCATTACAGCCTGAAACATGCATCTGGTGACACCAGCTGATGTGCTATGTCTTGCAGGGGCATGTTGGCCAGAAGTCCTCCTATGAGCAGCCCTGGGCACATGCCTGTGTGGGACATCACCATTCAGTTGGCTGGGATAATGGTGTGCAGGCACACCTTCCATAGTCTCCACACATTCCTGTTCCATTCTACCACCCGCCAACTGTCCTTCCACTATGGCCACTGGTGATGGGGTATGTGTAGGCATGAGAACTGTGTGCAGGGATGAGGGGGATACAGGGGGAATGGCAACCAATGGGACAGATTCATTCCCTGACAACCCTGCCTGTGCCTCATACTTTCATCATCACTGCTAGAGTCTGTGAGGACACTAACATCAGCTGGACCGCAGGAGGGCAATGCATCTACATCAACACCTGTGAGGAGCAGACAAGAACTGTACATTACAAGTTATACAGCACAGTACAGACACATGGACACACAGACAGACAGGCACACACACAGACAAACAGACACACAGATGCACAGACATAGACACACAGACACAGACAGACAGACAGCCACACAGACACACAGACAAAGACACACACAGACACAGACACAGTCAGACAGACACAGACACACAGACACAGACACATGATATGGCACCCAATGGCATGCAACATGCATGTGATATGGCAGAAGGCATTCAGCTTAGACAATTATAGTGGTAGTTATCATACATCCCTGAGTTGCATACAACAGCATGCATGTGTTATAGCAGAAGGCATGCACCTTACACAATTATAGTAGTAGTTAGCATACATCCCTGTGTTGCACCATTTGTGTTAGTAGGTTATGCCCCAAATCTGCAACACAATGCATGCACTATGCACCGTTGCACCACACTGCCATGTTTTGTGCAACATACCCCACATTTTAACAGACCATCGCTGACCTGTGTACATCTGCCACTGATGCTTTCTGTTGGCCACTGCCCCTATGTGTGAGGAGGACATGAGCAGAAGGGTATGTTGAGTGAATACTATGTTTGCCTGAGCCCTAGCTTGCATATCTCCCCAAAGCAGTGCATGTCTGTTCAACATTATTCTGCTTACCCCTGAGCTGAGCCTACAGACAATGTGCATGTGGCTGTACACACATGTTTGACATGGCTGTCCCTACTTTGCAATGGTGCCACAGACCAGCACAGGTTAACAGTACAAAAGCCTGATGTGTGGCATATGACCTTGCCAATCACATGTAGTATGACATGTCTTCTGCTGAAGTGTTGAATGACATGCATACATGTTTAACACAATGGTGTCCTTTCAAATATACAGTGAGGTAATGGTGTCCCAATGCAGGGACATGTTATACTAAGATGGACCTTCAGCTGATGCAATGTTGTCAGTCCACCCTACAGATATACAGTGACATACTGCACATTGAGCTGATGTGCACAGCCATTACAGGGTATCATGTGGCTTCACTATTGCTATACAGTGTGAGGTACAGACACAGTTCATAACCATGACTGTGTTCAGATACAATACATATCTAATGTGGAATGTGACCCAAGTCACTGAGGTGTATACACACTAAACCCTAATATGGAATGTGTGACACAGGTTACTTAAGGGTATACAGATGACACCCCTGCACATCTGCAACCATATTGCTAATGCCTGGCAACTATGCCCACACATGGCTAACTTAGCAGTACTCCATGTCCCACATGCCATCTGTGTACCTCACACACACATGAGGAGCAAGCATGACAGTGATGTCTGACACCAGCAAGGTGAATGTACTGTATCTGTGGCCTGATGTGGTTGTATGTGTATGTTGTGCAACACATGTATATATTTGGATACTGTATAGGTGAAAGCTTTCATGTCGTGACACACTCAAGATGTTCAAGACATGTTATGTGGTGGTTTGATGTCATGCCTACCCAAGCTGTACACAGGCCTGTATGATGTTTAGTGTGTCACATCTGCAATATCACCATTGCACAAAGGCCACAGTTGTATTGTGTTGAGCCAATGTACAACAGGGTGTACACACATTTACATCCCTTCTACTGTGTGGGATGCTTCATGTCTCTGGCCATCCACCATGGTCATGTGTAAACATGTTTTGTCCAATGGTTGTGATGGGCATCTATTTCACATGTCAGTTTTGTCCCATATGACATACACCCATAGATGTCATATGCTCCACTGAGGACAGGGTTATGCAGACAAAGGGTGGTATGTTTGGGATGTGAGATATCATGTTTTGCAGGATAGTTAACCAGTGTTGCAGTTAGCCCACAAAATGTCATGGACATGTCAGATAGCACATGATATTGTGTGACATTCATAGTAAGGGTATAATCTACAAGGTGAATCCTGTGGGCTGGTCATACTCCAGCCCCAAAACATTAAGAGTGTGTGCACTCACATGCTGTCTGAATAGTACTGTTTGTATTCCACACATGTGTAATGCTGCTCTGTAGTACATGTCCCTTGAGTGAACCACACCTCCACCATTGTATTTCCAGTGGTCCACTCATCTGGCAATGACAGTTTGTAAGGTTTAGTGTAGGTGTTTCATATAGTCTTCAATTATTCCACATGGGTAACCACTGTGATGCATTGCAGGTCTGACCTGTATATATTAACAGGACCATCATACATTATGTGTACGTGTGTTAAATGGCCACATGGCAGATAGCATGCAATTAATATGATCTGTGCATTAGCAAGCCTGATAAATAATAACAATCTCTCCTGCAACAGGCTGCTGTTGCTGCAAAATGCCAGAGGTACCTACATAGGAGTGTCACAGCAGTAAGATCATTATCCACACCTGGGTGATAGCTACAGGGTGCAATGTGCATATTAGCACATAAGCCAGTACAATAGACTATACTATGGAGTATGCATATCTGTGCATACATAGAGTAGCAAACTATAGTATGTGGCATGTGTGCATACATGCCTTGCATATGATATTACATTAAATATTGTATAGTAACACATGTAACTATATGAAATATAGTTGTGTTCTATGTGCAGTAGTGACTTACCAGGCAACTCCCGGCTCAGTGGTTGTGAAACACCCACCTCCACAATACCAGCTAAAGCTTGTGGATGGAGTTCTGTAGGTGTCACCAGGATGGCCAGTAGCTCCTCGGTACGTGTGAGTGGGGGCTGGGTGAGTGGTCCCCCAATTGTTACAGCTTGTTCCCTGGCAATTGCATTTGCATGCTGTTTTGCCCATCTAATGAGGTCGGTGCAGTGCCGGCACACCTGCTTATAGGTGCGATTGTGGCCGCCAACATCATTTACCCTCCTACGAAGTTCCTCCCACTGGGCATCTCACTGCTGTGCATTCCTGTGGTACATGGCTGAAGAGTGTTTCATGGTTGTCAAGGAAGTATGGAATGAGGACCTCATCCTCCAAGCGGGTGCATGGTGGCAGCCTGTCACGCGGCATACCTGGAAGACATAATGATGGAGACAGGTCACAGTAACTCACAGAGAAGTACAGAAGTACAGCTGCACATACATGTGTATCACATTTATTATGATTACAAATATGTCTTTGCAAATCTGCATGACACTAACACCACTGACATGTTTAACTCACACACATTTGATACTTACTGGTGATTTGATGTTATCACCATATATGTGTGTGTGTGTCAAGTGATGACATTGCTCATAGTTCATGTGGATGTTGTCTTGATGTGGGCATGTATGTTTGCCTGTACTGGTGTCTTTACCTATCAGCACATGCCTGGATGTGTTCACATTAATGCAAGAGACCTTAATGCTGTGTATATGTCAAATATATAGTCATACACAGCCTTAAGGGACATGACCTGTGACCCTGCAGACTTGCTCACAGAAAGTTTCACATGTATGTGTTTTACCATATACATCTACATGGCACTGTACAGCAGTATAGCATCCTGCCATGTATTACCTGTGTTGCACATGTGAAACACAAAGGACAATGGCTAGCTTGATGGTATTTGCAGGGTTGGATATCAACTATAGCATGTATGGTCATAGTGAACTAGTAGGCTCTATGCCCTGGACCATTTATGAGCCTAGGCTGAAAGGTTTCCTAGCTGTAGCCAACAGACAGGTAACTTTCAGTGGCCAGTTCAAGTAGTGCCACAAAACTGATTCACAGGGTTACTGATATATTTGCCATGCGGTCATCACACCATGTCTCAAAGAGGGGCAGTGTGCAGCTTTTCTGGACAGCGATGCATAGTATGGCAGGAGTATGTAAAGTGTATGGGACAGGGATCTGTAAGGCATGTTATGATCCTTATAATAGACAGGTGGATGTGCATGAAGTATGTGTTTATTTGAAATCAGGATGTGTAAGTGTAGCATGTCCAACATCTCCGGGTTGGACATGATTTTATTCAGGGTAGGCATCATGCTACATAGTGGAGCTAGGGTTTGAGAAGGCCGGTGTAGACCATCTGAACATGGCCAATAACCCTTAAAGGAAATATGTGCTCTATTATGGGTCACTTGAGTGTTGAGTATGGCCGAACAATGATCTCTATATTCATGGATGGCACCCTGTCATGATTAGGGGTGCCACTTAAAACTACCTAACTGGTGTGGTGAAGTGACTATCAAAGGAAAGCTGAGATGAGAGCTGAAGAGGAGTAATTTTGTTTTAGTTGGATTAAGAATGAGCTGGTGATTGGTAAACTACGTTTCGGCTAGTGAGAACCATTCTTGTGTTAGGGAGAGGAGGTGATCGAGTGTGGGGGCTGCACAGATTATAGTGGTGTCATCTGCATATTGGACAATGGAGGCTTTAGATATGATGGATGGGAGTTCATTGGTGAAAAGAGTGAAGAGTAAGGGACCTAATATGGAGCCTTGGGGGACCTCTATGGAAACAGGCAGCAAGGAGGATATTTGGTTCTGCCATTGTACTGCCTGTTGCCTACTTGACAGATATCTCTTGGACTATGTAATAGAGGAGGTACTGAGGTTTAAGGTAGAGAGTGATTGAAGAAGTTTGAGGTGGTTAACCATGTCAAAAGCTTTTGATAAGTCTAAGAATGTAGCAGATACTATTAGTCCATTATTTCTGTAATGATTGATGGTGTTAGTGAATGATGTAAGTGCAGTGGTGGTACTATGGATGCTGGGTAGATAGTAATTTGTTTTCTAACGGGTATTCCATCAGTTGTGAGTATATTATGCTTTCAATGATTTTTGATAAGGGGATAATATAATAGTTATTGAATTCAAAGGAGTTACCTCCTTTATGCAGTGGTATTATATGTGATATTTTCCATAAATGGGGTACTATACATTCTGAGATGGATCTATTAATAAGTATAGTAACAGGATAGGCTTTGGCTTTGTTAAGATTTCTTGCATTAAGAGTTTGAGAGGCATGATTCTGAGAAAAAATATATTAATTAATAACTAGATGTTAATATTAACTGGCTTACCCTCCAGGCACTCAGCACCAATTCATTCATTCATTTGCATGGCTTTGAGCAACTAATCTCTACACCCACTCATACCAATAAACCTCATCAACCTAGCTCTCTCCTGGATTGGATTTTAGTCTCCCACACCCTAAAGTACCATAAACCTACCATAAACCTGAGACCTTACCCGACTGTCTTAGTGATCACTCCCCTGTAAGAGTGATCAGATATACTCCACACTTCACTAGGCCCCACAGATACATAACCTCCCACAAACTTTCCACCTTCTGCCTTGAGTCCTTCAAAGACCACCTCTCAAGAATAAACTGGTCACATCTAAGCTCTCTCCCCCTCGACAAAGCTGTCCAGTCATTCACTACTACCTTCCTAAACATTCTTTGCCCGTCTCCGTTTGGTTAGGATAAAATCTAATATAAAATCTAATATATCACCTTGGTTAACAAATCCTACCCGTACCCTTATGAAAAATAGAGACAGGATGTGGAAACTGTTGAAAAAAAACAAACTCCCCATTCATTTACAAAACTATAAAGAACTCAGAAACCAGGTAAAAAAAATTATCTCTAAAGACAAGAAGGACTTCTATACCAACCTCCCCTCTGTCCAAAGGTCTGACCCCCAAACATTTTGAAACTCCATAAATCACATTCTGCATCCAGGAAACTCTTCCTCTCTTAACCCCTGCCCTAACAACTCACCTGAAGAAACTGCTGACCTATTCAGATGTTTGACTCCTTCCCTTCTACAAATAATGCTAACAACATCTCCAGTTCTACTTCTCAACCCAATCCCTCCAACTCCTTCACCCTCAAAACAGTACCTACTATTTATATAAGATCCTTACTCTCAAACCTTAAACCTTGCTCTCCTTCTGCTGACAACCTACCCCCTATTTCCTGCAGATTGCTGCAGAACCCCTTGCTCTCCCTGTATCCATCTTAATTAATTGCTGCATCTCCGAATCATATGTCCCCTCCCTATGGAAAAAGTTCTACACATTGCCTATACATAAAGGAGGCAACTCCACTGACATCACTAATTTCAGACTAATCGCAATCCTGACTCCCCACTTAAAAAATATTGGAAAAAATCTATCCTGAAACAAGTTGTGCAATACCTACTTCAGGAAAACCTACTCACACCTACCCAACATGGCTTTCACCCCAAACATAGTACCTCATCTGCACTAATATCTTTCATAAACATCATTTCCCTTGCTAGGGATAACAATAAACTGGTCTCCTGCCTGTTCTTGAACCTCTCCAAACCCTTTGATACGGTCTCCCATTCTCTTCTTCTGAATAAACTACCAAGCCTTAATTTCTCTTCTTCTGCTATTTCCTGGTTTTCTAGCTATCTCTTTGATCATCTACAATCTGTTAAATAGCTCTTATCTCTATCTCCTCCTCTCCAAGTGAAAATGGGAGTCCCACAAGGATCTGTCCTTGGCCCACCTCTCTACAATATTTTCACTAATCTACTACATACCGCCTGTCCCCAGTCATCCCTTATACAATATGCAGATGACTCAACAGTTATCACCATCACAGACACTCACTCTGACCTAAACTCTGCCACCCAAGCATCCTTCAACTCAGTAGAATCCTGGTTCTGTGACAACAAACTAATTTTCAACCCCAAGAAAACTAAACTCTTACTCTTTCTCCCCAAAAACCTTACCTATCTCAAAATGTCTTTTTCTATACTGTCCCTCAATAACATATCAATCACAGCCGAATCTAGCACAAAACTCCTTGGAGTCACAATCGATGACCAACCTAAGTTTGATTTACATCTGTTAAACTGTATTAAAAAACACAACAAAAGCCTGGACTCCTTTACCACAACAAAAAATTCTTAACTAGCAGTGCTAAAATATCTCTGTCACATGCTTACCTTCTTCCTAGTCTTTTGTATAGTTGTCACATTCTTACTAATCTAAAATCCTCCCTCTTAGCTAAACTTGACTCAACCTACAACAAGGTGGCTAGGTTTGCTGATTATCAGTCTCAAAAGTCTCACCACTGTCTCTACCTAAGACAATTAGACTGGCTAGAATTACCACACCGGCTCAACATCTCTCAACTACAGATAATTCACTCAATTCTATACCAGCACTCTTTCCATCCTTGCCTCACTCCTATTATCTCTAAATACTCCCCAACAAGGTCTCTACGCAGCTCTGACCAAGACCTGCTACAAATATCTAAATCCAAGACCAAAACAGGCTGCAACCTCTATAGCTACATCCCTGCCATATCCTGGAAAAAACTCCTCCTTGAAATTCTTCTTCTTCTTTCGGCTTTTCCCGGTTACGGGTCACCCCAGCAGATCACCTGTCCGCTCATAACTGGCAGTAGAATTTTACAGTGTTGAGTTGCCAGCCCGCAACCCAACCTTCCACAGAAGGCACACATGCACATGCATTCACGCTTAGGGCCAATTTAGAGTGTCCAATCCACCTATAGCATGTCTTTGGGATGTGGAAGGAAAATGGAGCACCCGGAGGAAACCCACATGACTACAGGGAGGACATACAGACTCCATACAGGAGGCATCCAAGCTGAGGATTGAACCGAGAACCTCTTGCTGTGAGGTTACAACGCTAACCACTACACCACCGTGGCCACCCAAAAAACTCCTCCTGGACATTAGATCCCTTAAACACCCTAAACATTATAAAACAGCTACCAGAAAATATCTACAAACTCACTGGTCCTGCCACTGCACTCATCCTCCTTAAACTTCCTCCCTTGGCTACTTAGATGCCTATCACCATCTCTCCTCTCACACACACTCTCTTCCTGCATAATCTCACTAGCCCCTTTCCTTGAGCTTTTATTCTAAACTGTCATTTGTATCTTACACTTTCTACCTCCATAAGCAATCACTCTTCCTCTCATCTCTTCTCCCTCCTTTCAACTCTACCGAACCTCCAGGCCAAGTTGACAACAATTTATTTTTTGTAATACTGCTGCCTATCACATATGTATTTTTGTTTCTCTCTCTGGTACGTTGCTTTACTCTGGTTATAGCCTTTTCATCAACTACTAGTGTTTAACTATTACATCTCATTGCAAGAATATATTGCATTCAATAATAATGATTGCTTTCTTCTGCAAAAAATAAATATTGTCTTTCACTATGGAGCTTTTCTCCCCAGATCTCCGCTAAAAATGAGCCACTCACCTCAGTCGGACTAACCCGTTCAACAAATGTAAAATAAATAAATAAATATTAAATATTAGCCAAGCGTATTAATATATAGATATTCGGGTGAACTCCCAGACTGTGGATATTAGAAGCAAGATTTCTAAAGTATTAAATAATTCCACCTTTGAGAAACATGGGTGACTACTATAAGTGTTAGGCAGAAAACTATCTCAAATTGCCCATGTAAAACAGGATGTGATGGCTGATATTTAACAATACATTTTTAATACTAGTCTGTTAAACTATGAAGAGAAGAGCAGATCATTTGTCTGAATGAATTAGACAGTACAGAAAAAAATGTCTAGGGAAAGAATGGACAGGGTGTGACCCCAAAGGGTGGGATTTTCCCCAGCAATCATATTACACTGAAAGAAATTACATATTGTTAGGAGATGCGGGGATATGCTGAGAGAGACAATATGTTGTTAATATTTGGTTTTAGCAGTGAGAGCAAAGACAGAGAATATGGCAGAAGCATATGAGGAAACTCAAATTATCAGACCAAATACAAGCTTCTCTGCATTTTCCTTACCTTTGATATGGAAGAGTACTTCCAAAACAAGTTAGCAGTGTTTTAGTAGATGAAGCTCACCTAAGGAAAATGTCTTCATTATATCAAGACTTACAAAAGAACTTGAAAGATCTTGCCTTTTCAGGAATTTATAATGAAACACATTATGTTGTCAATGACTGAAGATACAAGAGAGGATACTAGAAGGTTCAGAATAGATGTAAAAGGTTTAAATAAGAGCTTAACAAGGATAATCATAAAAAAATGGAAGGGTGATAAAAACTGAGAGGACACAGATTTAGCAGTTAAAGTTGACAGAAGAAAGTAGAGAGATGGGTTGCATGGAGTCCTTTCTGAAGTTGTAGTGATGAGATATCTAAATCAGGTGAAAGGGGAAAGAAGAATGGCAGAACGAATAAAATTGAAAAAGGAAATGAAAGGAGCAAAAAAGTGAATTAGTACTTATGTCAAATAAAGTGAACCTTAATGACAGAACTAGGATGAGGGGAGAAGAAATAAGTGCTGAGAGGAGAGATTTGTAAGTGAGGAGGCTGATGCATAGAAAGAGGGAAGAACAACACTGAAAATCTGGATGTGACATTGCGACTGAAAAATAAAGCATGAATGGAAGGGGTAGAGATTAATATGGTCAAATGAAACAGTTATACAATAATAAATGCAGGTTATAGCTACAGCATGATTAACAAAGAAGAAACAATTCCTGTAAAGGTATAGGCAGAAACAACATAGGCATAGGAGCATCACGAATGATCTTCAGCAAGGTAGAGGAGAGACAACTGTTGGTCTTAGTGCTTAGAAAAGTATGTGAAGAAAATGTTTGCTGTCTTAAGGAGCAGAGGTGTATTTTCTTTAGGATCTAACAAATGTGTTTCTGACAGATAGAATGGTACAATCAGAGTTAATGAACATAAGAAAAGAAAATAAATGTTTCAGATTTAGGCACCAGTTACACTGCTACAAAATGTTAACAGACCCCTGCCACTAAGTTTGCTGAATCTGAGTCACAAATTGTCAATAAGAAAATCAAACAATGAAATTGGTCTCAAAATATTTTGATTCTATTTATAAGGTTCTACCTTGTGGATACAGCTTTACTAAGCTTATATCAACAAAAATGTGAGATATGATGTGGTTTCATTAATCCACTCCCCACAGGCAAGCATTTGACAACAAATCAATAATAGATGGGACCCCATAAAATATGGACACAGGCAAAAATTTCAAGGGTTTTTTTGTTTGACTCAAATTTTTAGAAACTGAACTTCCTGGTTTTCAAAGTTTAAAATCCACTATATTTTCTTGTCGTATTCTAAATTCCACAAGTTGCTTCCTATGTCAACCTATATATAAAAATGTACTCACTGTCTAGTAGTGTCTGTATTAATAATTAACAGTCAGTTATAGCTTAAGTGAAGAGATGTACACGTTGGAGAACTGTCTTCTAGATAAAGAAGAATTTTAAAGGACCTTACTTCAAAATATATACAAAGTTTGCTAAAAACATAAGTTATGAAATTATAAATTTCTCAGCAGTTGAATATATACTTTTCTATTGTCCTTGAATTAGAACATTTCTAATGTTTCCACAGATGTATTACCCTACCTTCAAAAAATGTGATTTTATGACAAAACAGTAATGGTTAAAAATAGCAAACAATATCAGACATATTTCCAATATAATTATTCTTTCATAAAACATATGCACACTCATCTTATTCTAGTGAATTTAAAAAGTGAAATATGTTACCTAAAGATTTTCCTTAATGTAGAGCCTTTGCTCATGATTATTTTTACTTCATCACAAATTTACTGGTAAGAGGCTGCTAACAGTAAGTATGCTGCCCTATACCTCAAAAGTTTTTTGACCAGATTATTTTTCAACTACTTCATCAATAACTAAAAGAACCTTCATATCTTTCTGGTTCCTTTGAGACAATAACCACAAGAAAAAAAATGAAATCTGACTGACTTATCAGAGTACAGAAGCAGTGCATTACTTCACAGTAACAAGTTGTTAGCAACTTTAAAACCAAGGGTCAAGGATCCAGATTCTCTTTTTCAAAAGAAGCTTCTTTATACATTCCCAAAAATCACTGAACTATACACAATACTTGGTAACCACCAATCCAACATAAAAGTGTCAAAGTTGGTGTGCTTCCAGTAGTTACTACTTAAAGAAGTTCTTCAAGGTTCAGCCTTATTCAGATTGTGTCCAATAGTTAACAAATTTGAGACTATATTAGAACATCGAAGTTTCACAACTTCGAATGTTCTAATATCGACCCCTATTCAGCAAACGCTGAAAATAGCGAAGCTGCGGAACACCGAATTTCTTCCTAGGGAAGGAATTCGGTTGGCCATTCCTGTGGCTTCGCTATGTTCAGCACTATGGTGGAAAGTTACGGGTCGGGATCAGGTAAGTGTGCGATTGTGTGGACATGAGGGTTAGAGCACAGGGTAGGTGAGTTAGGGTTAGGGCGCAGGTCAGGTAAGTGTGCAATTGTGTGGACATGAGGATTAGGGTGGGGTAGGTGAGTTAAGGTCAGGGTGCGGGTGAGGTGAGTCTGCAATAGTGACGGACCTTAGGGTTAGGGTTTGGGTTAAGGTAAATGGATAGCTAGTGGTGTGTGTACAGTTTAGTGTAGGGTTAGATGTAGGAATTTAGGTGTATGTGTGTGGATTACTGTTTGTTTGGTGTGTTTGTATTGTGTGTATGTGTGTCGGAACAGCGATTTTTTTTCCCTGGGAAAAATTAGCTGTTCTGCATGTTCGATGTTGTCAGCGTTCACTGAATAGGGGTCGATATTAGAACATTCGACATTTTAAAAAGTCGATGTTCTAATATAGACCCAACAAATTCACAGTTTAAAATAGGAAAACTGCAATGTTATGGAGTTCACTGGATGCAAAACAAATTTAAGAAGAAAATCTACCAAATTACTTGAACAAGCTGTCATGCCTGTCCTATGTTCTTCTTATCAATGCAACCTAGGTGGTAGCAAAGAATAAGACAGTAAAGTTGCTGTTCTTCTTATTTCTGAGACTGTCGGCTGAAAGAGAAAGGAGCAGCATGGTGGAGAGGAGGCAGTAGCCCTAATCTTTAAAGCCTCTTTCCCACAAGTCATACAGTTATCAGTGCTGTATGAGAATGACTAAGGGTTACAAGCTCCACATTTCCCATCCAGTAAGTTCAGTGGTGCTCTGACAGTATAATTTATAAGGAAAATACAAGTATCTTAAGCGAACTAGTCATGCAAATGCACAGAAATCTGCAGAAATGTGGTCACACAAGCAGTCTGTTTAAGTTTCTGGTGGAATGCCTCACAGACTCTCTTAGAACAAAACCTAGGGTGGGAATGACTTCTCTAGAGGAGGGAAAAGTAAAAAAGAATTAGGTAAGATAATAGTATAACTAAGTTTCATTAACTGAGCAGGATGTACTGTGATAGGAAAGAGGATGAGGATCCACTTGGGTATGTGTCATTCTGATTAAGTCACTTAGCTAGACAATTCCCAGGTCACCCTTGAACAAAGGCATTTGCATCTAGCAAGCTTATGCAGCTGGCAAACTGATAAGATGAAAAGTAAAAGGATCCTGAAGAAATGCTTTTTTTCATTTCATAAAATTTTCATGATATGATAGCACTGTTATTATTTCAGTCCCACTGTATTTTATATCATGTAATTGAATAAATGACCTACCACCCTCCTGTGCAATCTTGCCCTTCAGTATCTGCTTAAAAATAAGACTCCTCTGACATGCATTTTGTATGCTGGAAACAATTTATTTCAAATGCGATTGAAAGTTTAGCATCTACTATAACAAAAACAAAATAAATTTGAAAAGGCATGGATTTGGTGCCGTATTTTCATAATGCCGTGTACTTATCTTTATTGTACTTTCACTATATGCTAATGTACCCCTTATAATGCTGAATAATCAGTCACATTTTATTATACTTTGAAGTCTTATTTGTAAAGGTTATGAGTAAGCTAGCACAGTGCATTGTGGGATGGGATCATCTACCCTTGTCTCCCTAAACGTTAGATTTGAATGTCTTTTACTTTCTTGTCTGTTCAGATATATCATGTTATGCCAATTTTCATCAGGTAATTTATGCATGTTATGCTATACTTGGATGGGATGATTAATTGTTATGGCACACAAGAGTTCATTTATGCAGTTCACTTATGTTATGCAAACAAAGTTCAACAATCAAATTCCACGGAATGAGTTTTTGTACTCAGCTTAAACTTAGCCTCCAAGCAATACAGCAGGGCGAAGGTCTGCAGAGGGAATGTGAAGCAATCTTTTAAGGTTTTACCTCAAATGTTAGTGAAATGGAGCCCCTTCATGCTCATGCAGTTCTGTCCTAATGTTGCTACATTTGTACTCCCTTGGCTGTTTGCCCAACGATATTCTTCTTCCTGCCTCAGCTGTTTTACAAGTGAAAACGATTAGAGAAAGAACTATAGTTTTAATTTTCGTCTTCATAATGACTGTTTTGTGGGCCTGATAATTATGTGTCTGGAATAGGCTGTGCATGGGAACTTTATTTTCATAACAAGCACCCCCAGAGTCATGATTATATTGTGAAACAAATGTGCACCTCATCAACAGCTCAGAACGGTGACACAGAATCTGGTCTTTAACAGTGCTGGTGGGGAGGTGAGAAGGAGTGGCAGCAGGGGCTCTCCTATTCTGGGAGGGAGGCAGGGGGTCCTGTTTGCAATGGTGCAGTTCCCCAGTGATAGGGGTAGTGGTATGATCACAGGGCAGGTAGCTACTGAATTTGGCATGTGGAAGGAACTAACTGATGGACGTGTGCTGATGTGCATGACATGAAACAGCCTCACCATCCCCACTCAGGGCGTAGCATAACAAAAATTCCCTCAGTAGCAGGAGAGCATATGTGAAGCTTCTAATTTGCTCCAGCCATTTGTCCCATCCCAACTTGCCATGATCACAGCAGTCCCAACTCTAGGAGGTAGAATGGGGGATACTTAATTTAGCAGCAGAAGTAGCAAAACCAAGCAGCTGGTGGTCAGCTGGAAAGGTACGCAAAGGGTGGGATCTGGACTTTAAAGCACAGTGGTTATTATTAAACAGTTGCTAATGATTAGGCAGAAATGCTGGTTTGAATAAGAGGATTCTCTTTTCTGTGGCTGAAATAAGCAGCAGCCGGGATGGCAATATTAGTCTAGCTTCACTTCTAACTTCAGTACAGACTCAGTACAGTAACCACAGCTCCAGATAAAAGTGGTGTTCAAACATAATGGATTTCACAACTTTGGCTTTGATGAAAAACACTAAATGCAGTTATATCAGCATGCTTTTTAACCTGAAATAAATGTTGCTTTTGAAGTGCTGATATGCAATTTCAGGAGTTAGTGTGAACAGAAGAAAGGTAATTTTTTCTTGTTCTCTGACATTTCTAACGGCACATCATTTCAGATAATTAAATATTTTCTTCTGTGGTTGTAAGTTCTACTGTACTTCTGTATTTTTATCTCGCTCCTTGTTCTGTTCTTTGCCAGTGATCTACATTTCACTTCTTTGATTCTGACTATATACTGCAAAAAGACAGAGTCTTGTACAGTTTTGAACTACACTGACGATCATTTGTAAAAGTACTTTAATGTTATAGATTGTAAATAAGGCAGGAGCATTTCTAGGTACTTACCTTCCATCAGATTACAGTCTGTCCATATCTGAAATGTACATCAGGGGTGGTCTTACTTCCAAAGCATACATGAATGAGCACCAGTATACCTTGCAATAAATATGGACTCATCTTAATACCCCTTTTCAGATTCCTGTGGCACCTCTTCAAAAATATTGCCGTCTGCAGAGACATAGTGCTATCAGTACTAAAAAGACTACATATTCTTACTTCTAATGCCTCTGGCATTAGATTACATTTGCATGATCACAGGAAGAGGAGGAGAAGAATATAAGCATATCTAGTCTGTCTTTTAAGTGGGCCAGGGAATAAACATTTTCTGCAAACTGCTGCCTGTGTCCCCCCTGCACTTTTGTCTTTCTCATTCAAGAAGACCCCTTCATATTACCTTGACATGATCTTGTGAGCCAGTATCATGTCACAACTATCTTGTCTGGTCTCTGAGTGTCCCCTGCCACACTCTGCTCCTGATGGCGCAGCCCAGATGTGATCAGCCCCCCCCCAATCCTTGCCCTGCTGTCATCACTTCTACTCCCTGAGCTGCTAATTCTCCCCAGGGTTGTTGCAGCTAATGTGCAGTACTTTGCATCTGTATGCAGTGGACATCAACTGTCACATTGCTTCCTAGTTGTTCTACCACTCCAAGTCCTTTGCAGACTCCTCCCCCATCCTTCACTGTTGAACCTAACCTTGTCTCATCAGTAAAGAGATTAATCTCATTATTTGTTTGTTTAGTTATAGGTAAACACACTGAAGATTACTGGACCCAAGACAGACATCAACACCCACTACTGCCCGAGGTCTCTTTCCTAATTGTCCCCATCAGTCCTCCATATCCTACCATTCATCCATGTACCTGTCTAGATCCCCAGTCTTGGTCATACCACAACCCCTCCAGTTTTCCTGTCATCTGCCTGTGTAGGACTAAGTCAAAGGCCTTGACAAAGTCCAGGTAGACCACATCAGCTGATACTCCCCCTGTGAAGTTTACCTATAACCCAGTCACAAAACTGGGTCAGACTTGAGTGACACCTCTTTCTGGCTGCATGCCAAGTCGGTTGCTGTCCTGAACATTGTATCATCCAGAGGGTTACCCGTGTTCCATTCTAAGCTAAGATGCCTGTAGTTCCACAGATTTTCTTTCCTTCTCTCACATTTTGTATAAGGTTACTATACTTGTTGTCCTTCTGTTCTCTGGCACTTCTTTACTAACTAGTGATCTAGTGAACATCTCTGGGTTCTGCCATTATGCTAGTCATCTTTTTGACGATTATGGTTAGAAGCCCATCTAGTTCTTGTGTTTTATCCTTCTTAAGGGTGGGCAGGTCCTTCTCCATCTTGCTCCTCTCTCTCATGGTGTCTGTTCACTGGCTTTTGAAGATTATGGTTACAAGCCCATCAAGTTCTTGTGTTTTATCCTTCTTAAGGGTGGGCAGGTCCTTGTCCATCTTGCTCCTCTCTCTCATGGTGTCTGTTCACTGTCTTTTTGATGATTATGGTTAGAAGCCCATCTAGTTCTTGTATTTTATCCTTCTTAAGGGTGGGCAGGTCCTTGTCCATCTTGCTGCTCTCTCTCATGGTGTCTGTTCACTGTATTTTTGATGATTATGGTTACAAGCCCATCTAGTTCTTGTGTTTTATCCTTCTTAAGGGTGGGCAGGTCCTTGTCCATCTTGCTGCTCTCTCTCATGGTGTCTGTTCACTGTATTTTTGATGATTATGGTTACAAGCCCATCTAGTTCTTGTGTTTTATCCTTCTTAAGGGTGGGCAGGTCCTTCTCCATCTTGCTCCTCTCTCTCATGGTGTCTGTTCATTGTCTTTTTGATGATTATGGTTAGAAGCCCATCTATTTCTTGTGTTTTATCCTTCTTAAGGGTGGGCAGGTCCTTCTCCATCTTGCTCCTCTCTCTCATGGTGTCTGGTCACTGTCTTTTTGACGATTACGGTTACAAGCCCATCTAGTTCTTGTGTTTTATCCTTCTTAAGGGTGGGCAGGTCCTTGTCCATCTTGCTCCTCTCTCATGGTGTCTGTTCACTGTCTTTTTGATGATTATGGTTAGAAGCCCATCTAGTTCTTGTGTTTTACCCTTCTTAAGGGTGGGCAGGTCCTTCTCCATCTTGCTCCTCTCTCTCATGGTGTCTGGTCACTGTTCTCCCCATTCTTTTCTGTTTCACTCCCACCAAAGCTCCCTCCCTCCCTTTCTTTATGAGTACTGTAGGAAAGTATTCATTCTACGTCTCTTATTTCAGGTTTCTGTACTCTCCCACTCATCCTTGGCTCCCTCCCTTTCTTTATGAGTACTGTAGGAAAGTATTCATTCTACGTCTCTTATTTCAGGTTTCTGTACTCTCCCACTCATCCTTGGCTCCCTCCCTCCCTTTCTTTATGAGTACTGTAGGAAAGTATTCATTCTACATCTCTTATTTCAGGTTTCTGTACTCTCCCACTCATCCTTGGCTCCCTCCCTTTCTTTATGAGTACTGTAGGAAAGTATTCATTCTACGTCTCTTATTTCAGGTTTCTGTACTCTCCCACTCATCCTTGGCTCCCTGCCCTTCCTTTCTTTATGAGTACTGTAGGAAAGTATTCATTCTACGTCTCTTATTTCAGGTTTCTGTACTCTCCCACTCATCCTTGGCTCCCTCCCTTTCTTTATGAATACTGTAGGAAAGTATTCATTCTACGTCTCTTATTTCAGGTTTCTGTACTCTCCCACTCATCCTTGGCTCCCTGCCCTTCCTTTCTTTATGAGTACTGTAGGAAAGTATTCATTCTACGTCTCTTATTTCAGGTTTCTGTACTCTCCCACTCATCCTTGGCTCCCTGCCCTTCCTTTCTTTATGAATACTGTAGGAAAGTATTCATTCTACGTCTCTTATTTCAGGTTTCTGTACTCTCCCACTCATCCTTGGCTCCCTCCCTTCCTTTCTTTATGAGTACTGTAGGAAAGTATTCATTCTACGTCTCTTATTTCAGGTTTCTGTACTCTCCCACTCATCCTTGGCTCCCTGCCCTTCCTTTCTTTATGAGTACTGTAGGAAAGTATTCATTCTACGTCTCTTATTTCAGGTTTCTGTACTCTCCCACTCATCCTTGGCTCCCTCCCTTCCTTTCTTTATGAGTACTGTAGGAAAGTATTCATTCTACGTCTGTTATTTCAGGTTTCTGTACTCTCCCACTCATCCTTGGCTCCCTGTCCTTCCTTTCTTTATGAGTACTCTAGGAAAGTATTTATTCTACGTCTCTTATTTCAGGTTTCTGTACTCTCCCACTCATCCTTGGCTCCCTCCCTCCCTTTCTTTATGAGTACTGTAGGAAAGTATTCATTCTACGTCTCTTATTTCAGGTTTCTGTACTCTCCCACTCATCCTTGGCTCCCTGCCCTTCCTTTCTTTATGAGTACTGTAGGAAAGTATTCATTCTACGTCTCTTATTTCAGGTTTCTGTACTCTCCCACTCATCCTTGGCTCCCTTCCTCCCTTTCTTTATGAATACTGTAGGAAAGTATTCATTCTACGTCTCTTATTTCAGGTTTCTGTACTCTCCCACTCATCCTTGGCTCCCTGCCCTTCCTTTCTTTATGAGTACTGTAGGAAAGTATTCATTCTACGTCTCTTATTTCAGGTTTCTGTACTCTCCCACTCATCCTTGGCTCCCTCCCTTTCTTTATGAATACTGTAGGAAAGTATTCATTCTACATCTCTTATTTCAGGTTTCTGTACTCTCCCACTCATCCTTGGCTCCCTCCCTTTCTTTATGAATACTGTAGGAAAGTATTCATTCTATGTCTCTTATTTCAGGTTTCTGTACTCTCCCACTCATCCTTGGCTCCCTCCCTTTCTTTATGAGTACTGTAGGAAAGTATTCATTCTACGTCTCTTATTTCAGGTTTCTGTACTCTCCCACTCATCCTTGGCTCCATCCCTCCCTTTCTTTATGAATACTGTAGGAAAGTATTCATTCTACGTCTCTTATTTCAGGTTTCTGTACTCTCCCACTCATCCTTGGCTCCCTGCCCTTCCTTTCTTTATGAGTACTGTAGGAAAGTATTCATTCTACATCTCTTATTTCAGGTTTCTGTACTCTCCCACTCATCCTTGGCTCCCTCCCTCCCTTTCTTTATGAGTACTGTAGGAAAGTATTCATTCTACGTCTCTTATTTCAGGTTTCTGTACTCTCCCACTCATCCTTGGCTCCCTGCCCTTCCTTTCTTTATGAGTACTGTAGGAAAGTATTCATTCTACGTCTCTTATTTCAGGTTTCTGTACTCTCCCACTCATCCTTGGCTCCCTTCCTCCCTTTCTTTATGAATACTGTAGGAAAGTATTCATTCTACGTCTCTTATTTCAGGTTTCTGTACTCTCCCACTCATCCTTGGCTCCCTGCCCTTCCTTTCTTTATGAGTACTGTAGGAAAGTATTCATTCTACGTCTCTTATTTCAGGTTTCTGTACTCTCCCACTCATCCTTGGCTCCCTCCCTTTCTTTATGAATACTGTAGGAAAGTATTCATTCTACATCTCTTATTTCAGGTTTCTGTACTCTCCCACTCATCCTTGGCTCCCTCCCTTTCTTTATGAATACTGTAGGAAAGTATTCATTCTATGTCTCTTATTTCAGGTTTCTGTACTCTCCCACTCATCCTTGGCTCCCTCCCTTTCTTTATGAATACTGTAGGAAAGTATTAATTCTACGTCTCTGATTTCAGGTTTCTGTACTCTCCCACTCATCCTTGGCTCCATCCCTCCTTTCTTTATGAATACTGTAGGAAAGTATTCATTCTCGTCTCTTATTTCAGGTTTCTGTACTCTCCCACTCATCCTTGGCTCCCTCCTTCCTTTCTTTATGAGTACTGTAGGAAAGTATTCATTCTCGTCTCTTATTTCAGGTTTCTGTACTCTCCCACTCATCCTTGGCTCCTCCTCCCTTTCTTTATGAATACTGTAGGAAAGTATTCATTCTACATCTCTTATTTCAGGTTTCTGTACTCTCCCACTCATCCTTGGCTCCCTGCCCTTCCTTTCTTTATGAGTACTGTAGGAAAGTATTCATTCTACGTCTCTTATTTCAGGTTTCTGTACTCTCCCAGTCATCCTTGGCTCCCTTCCTCCCTTTCTTTATGAATACTGTAGGAAAGTATTCATTCTACGTCTCTTATTTCAGGTTTCTGTACTCTCCCACTCATCCTTGGCTCCCTGCCCTTCCTTTCTTTATGAGTACTGTAGGAAAGTATTCATTCTACGTCTCTTATTTCAGGTTTCTGTACTCTCCCAGTCATCCTTGGCTCCCTTCCTCCCTTTCTTTATGAATACTGTAGGAAAGTATTCATTCTATGTCTCTTATTTCAGGTTTCTGTACTCTCCCACTCATCCTTGGCTCCCTGCCCTTCCTTTCTTTATGAGTACTGTAGGAAAGTATTCATTCTACGTCTCTTATTTCAGGTTTCTGTACTCTCCCACTCATCCTTGGCTCCCTCCCTCCCTTTCTTTATGAGTACTGTAGGAAAGTATTCATTCTACGTCTCTTATTTCAGGTTTCTGTACTCTCCCACTCATCCTTGGCTCCCTGCCCTTCCTTTCTTTATGAGTACTGTAGGAAAGTATTCATTCTACGTCTCTTATTTCAGGTTTCTGTACTCTCCCACTCATCCTTGGCTCCCTCCCTTTCTTTCTTTATGAGTACTGTAGGAAAGTATTCATTCTACGTCTCTTATTTCAGGTTTCTGTACTCTCCCACTCATCCTTGGCTCCCTCCCTTTCTTTATGAATACTGTAGGAAAGTATTCATTCTACGTCTCTTATTTCAGGTTTCTGTACTCTCCCACTCATCCTTGGCTCCCTCCCTCCCTTTCTTTATGAATACTGTAGGAAAGTATTCATTCTACGTCTCTTATTTCAGGTTTCTGTACTCTCCCACTCATCCTTGGCTCCCTCCCTTTCTTTATGAATACTGTAGGAAAGTATTCATTCTACGTCTCTTATTTCAGGTTTCTGTACTCTCCCACTCATCCTTGGCTCCCTGCCCTTCCTTTCTTTATGAATACTGTAGGAAAGTATTCATTCTATGTCTCTTATTTCAGGTTTCTGTACTCTCCCACTCATCCTTGGCTCCCTGCCCTTCCTTTCTTTATGAGTACTGTAGGAAAGTATTCATTCTACGTCTCTTATTTCAGGTTTCTGTACTCTCCCACTCATCCTTGGCTCCCTCCCTTCCTTTCTTTATGAGTACTGTAGGAAAGTATTCATTCTACGTCTCTTATTTCAGGTTTCTGTACTCTCCCACTCATCCTTGGCTCCCTGCCCTTCCTTTCTTTATGAGTACTGTAGGAAAGTATTCATTCTACGTCTCTTATTTCAGGTTTCTGTACTCTCCCACTCATCCTTGGCTCCCTCCCTTTCTTTATGAGTACTGTAGGAAAGTATTCATTCTACGTCTCTTATTTCAGGTTTCTGTACTCTCCCACTCATCCTTGGCTCCCTCCCTCCCTTTCTTTATGAGTACTGTAGGAAAGTATTCATTCTACGTCTCTTATTTCAGGTTTCTGTACTCTCCCACTCATCCTTGGCTCCCTGCCCTTCCTTTCTTTATGAGTACTGTAGGAAAGTATTCATTCTACGTCTCTTATTTCAGGTTTCTGTACTCTCCCACTCATCCTTGGCTCCCTTCCTTTCTTTATGAGTACTCTAGGAAAGTATTCATTCTACGTCTCTTATTTCAGGTTTCTGTACTCTCCCACTCATCCTTGGCTCCCTGTTCTTCTTTTCTTTATGAATACTGTAGGAAAGTATTCATTCTACGTCTCTTATTTCAGGTTTCTGTACTCTCCCACTCATCCTTGGCTCCCTCCCTTTCTTTATGAATACTGAAGGAAAGTATTCATTCTCGTCTCTTATTTCAGGTTTCTGTACTCTCCCACTCATCCTTGGCTCCCTGCCCTTCCTTTCTTTATGAGTACTGTAGGAAAGTATTCATTCTCGTCTCTTATTTCAGGTTTCTGTACTCTCCCACTCATCCTTGGCTCCCTGCCCTTCCTTTCTTTATGAGTACTGTAGGAAAGTATTCATTCTACGTCTCTTATTTCAGGTTTCTGTACTCTCCCACTCATCCTTGGCTCCCTGCCCTTCCTTTCTTTATGAGTACTGTAGGAAAGTATTCATTCTACGTCTCTTATTTCAGGTTTCTGTATACTCCCACTCATCCTTGGCTCCTTGCCCTTTATTTCTTTATGAATACTGTAGGAAAGTATTCATTCTACGTCTCTTATTTCAGGTTTCTGTACTCTCCCACTCATCCTTGGCTCCCTGTTCTTCTTTTCTTTATGAATACTGTAGGAAAGTATTCATTCTACGTCTCTTATTTCAGGTTTCTGTACTCTCCCACTCATCCTTGGCTCCCTGCCCTTCCTTTCTTTATGAGTACTGTAGGAAAGTATTCATTCTACGTCTCTTATTTCAGGTTTCTGTACTCTCCCACTCATCCTTGGCTCCCTGCCCTTCCTTTCTTTATGAGTACTGTAGGAAAGTATTCATTCTACGTCTCTTATTTCAGGTTTCTGTACTCTCCCACTCATCCTTGGCTCCCTCCCTTTCTTTATGAATACTGTAGGAAAGTATTCATTCTACGTCTCTTATTTCAGGTTTCTGTACTCTCCCACTCATCCTTGGCTCCCTCCCTCCCTTTCTTTATGAATACTGTAGGAAAGTATTCATTCTACGTCTCTTATTTCAGGTTTCTGTACTCTCCCACTCATCCTTGGCTCCCTCCCTTTCTTTATGAATACTGTAGGAAAGTATTCATTCTCGTCTCTTATTTCAGGTTTCTGTACTCTCCCACTCATCCTTGGCTCCCTCCCTTCCTTTCTTTATGAGTACTGTAGGAAAGTATTCATTCTACGTCTCTTATTTCAGGTTTCTGTACTCTCCCACTCATCCTTGGCTCCCTGCCCTTCCTTTCTTTATGAGTACTGTAGGAAAGTATTCATTCTACGTCTCTTATTTCAGGTTTCTGTACTCTCCCACTCATCCTTGGCTCCCTCCCTTTCTTTATGAATACTGTAGGAAAGTATTCATTCTACGTCTCTTATTTCAGGTTTCTGTACTCTCCCACTCATCCTTGGCTCCCTCCCTCCCTTTCTTTATGAGTACTGTAGGAAAGTATTCATTCTATGTCTCTTATTTCAGGTTTCTGTACTCTCCCACTCATCCTTGGCTCCCTGCCCTTCCTTTCTTTATGAGTACTGTAGGAAAGTATTCATTCTACGTCTCTTATTTCAGGTTTCTGTACTCTCCCACTCATCCTTGGCTCCCTCCCTCCCTTTCTTTATGAGTACTGTAGGAAAGTATTCATTCTACGTCTCTTATTTCAGGTTTCTGTACTCTCCCACTCATCCTTGGCTCCCTCCCTTCCTTTCTTTATGAGTACTGTAGGAAAGTATTCATTCTACGTCTCTTATTTCAGGTTTCTGTACTCTCCCACTCATCCTTGGCTCCCTGCCCTTCCTTTCTTTATGAGTACTGTAGGAAAGTATTCATTCTACGTCTCTTATTTCAGGTTTCTGTACTCTCCCACTCATCCTTGGCTCCCTCCCTTTCTTTATGAATACTGTAGGAAAGTATTCATTCTACGTCTCTTATTTCAGGTTTCTGTACTCTCCCACTCATCCTTGGCTCCCTGGCCTTCCTTTCTTTATGAGTACTGTAGGAAAGTATTCATTCTACGTCTCTTATTTCAGGTTTCTGTACTCTCCCACTCATCCTTGGCTCCCTCCCTCCCTTTCTTTATGAATACTGTAGGAAAGTATTCATTCTACGTCTCTTATTTCAGGTTTCTGTACTCTCCCACTCATCCTTGGCTCCCTCCCTTCCTTTCTTTATGAATACTGTAGGAAAGTATTCATTCTACGTCTCTTATTTCAGGTTTCTGTACTCTCCCACTCATCCTTGGCTCCCTGCCCTTCCTTTCTTTATGAGTACTGTAGGAAAGTATTCATTCTATGTCTCTTATTTCAGGTTTCTGTACTCTCCCACTCATCCTTGGCTCCCTTCCTTTCTTTATGAGTACTGTAGGAAAGTATTCATTCTACGTCTCTTATTTCAGGTTTCTGTACTCTCCCACTCATCCTTGGCTCCCTGCCCTTCCTTTCTTTATGAATACTGTAGGAAAGTATTCATTCTACGTCTCTTATTTCAGGTTTCTGTACTCTCCCACTCATCCTTGGCTCCCTGCCCTTCCTTTCTTTATGAATACTGTAGGAAAGTATTCATTCTACGTCTCTTATTTCAGGTTTCTGTACTCTCCCACTCATCCTTGGCTCCCTGCCCTTCCTTTCTTTATGAGTACTGTAGGAAAGTATTCATTCTACGTCTCTTATTTCAGGTTTCTGTACTCTCCCACTCATCCTTGGCTCCCTCCCTTTCTTTCTTTATGAATACTGTAGGAAAGTATTCATTCTACGTCTCTTATTTCAGGTTTCTGTACTCTCCCACTCATCCTTGGCTCCCTGCCCTTCCTTTCTTTATGAATACTGTAGGAAAGTATTCATTCTACGTCTCTTATTTCAGGTTTCTGTACTCTCCCACTCATCCTTGGCTCCCTGCCCTTCCTTTCTTTATGAGTACTGTAGGAAAGTATTCATTCTACGTCTCTTATTTCAGGTTTCTGTACTCTCCCACTCATCCTTGGCTCCCTGCCCTTCCTTTCTTTATGAATACTGTAGGAAAGTATTCATTCTACGTCTCTTATTTCAGGTTTCTGTACTCTCCCACTCATCCTTGGCTCCCTCCCTCCCTTTCTTTATGAATACTGTAGGAAAGTATTCATTCTACGTCTCTTATTTCAGGTTTCTGTACTCTCCCACTCATCCTTGGCTCCCTCCCTTTCTTTATGAGTACTGTAGGAAAGTATTCATTCTACGTCTCTTATTTCAGGTTTCTGTACTCTCCCACTCATCCTTGGCTCCCTCCCTTTCTTTATGAGTACTGTAGGAAAGTATTCATTCTACGTCTCTTATTTCAGGTTTCTGTACTCTCCCACTCATCCTTGGCTCCCTCCCTTCCTTTCTTTATGAGTACTGTAGGAAAGTATTCATTCTACGTCTCTTATTTCAGGTTTCTGTACTCTCCCACTCATCCTTGGCTCCCTTCCTCCCTTTCTTTATGAATACTGTAGGAAAGTATTCATTCTACATCTCTTATTTCAGGTTTCTGTACTCTCCCACTCATCCTTGGCTCCCTCCCTTTCTTTATGAATACTGAAGGAAAGTATTCATTCTACGTCTCTTATTTCAGGTTTCTGTACTCTCCCACTCATCCTTGGCTCCCTGCCCTTCCTTTCTTTATGAGTACTGTAGGAAAGTATTCATTCTACGTCTCTTATTTCAGGTTTCTGTACTCTCTCACTCATCCTTGGCTCCCTCCCTTTCTTTATGAATACTGTAGGAAAGTATTCATTCTACGTCTCTTATTTCAGGTTTCTGTACTCTCCCACTCATCCTTGGCTCCCTGGCCTTCCTTTCTTTATGAGTACTGTAGGAAAGTATTCATTCTACGTCTCTTATTTCAGGTTTCTGTACTCTCCCACTCATCCTTGGCTCCCTCCCTCCCTTTCTTTATGAATAATGTAGGAAAGTATTCATTCTACGTCTCTTATTTCAGGTTTCTGTACTCTCCCACTCATCCTTGGCTCCCTGCCCTTCCTTTCTTTATGAATAATGTAGGAAAGTATTCATTCTACGTCTCTTATTTCAGGTTTCTGTACTCTCCCAGTCATCCTTGGCTCCCTGCCCTTCCTTTCTTTATGAGTACTGTAGGAAAGTATTCATTTTACGTCTCTTATTTCAGGTTTCTGTACTCTCCCACTCATCCTTGGCTCCCTCCCTTTCTTTATGAGTACTGTAGGAAAGTATTCATTCTACATCTCTTATTTCAGGTTTCTGTACTCTCCCACTCATCCTTGCTGTGTCCGGCCAGTTCTGGCATTCCTGTCCTTCATTCTACAATGTACCTCAAAAGCCCTTACTTCCCCTTTTAATCTTTTCTTCTGGCTTCCTTTCATCTTTTGCATTTGTAGCCCTCACCATCTTAATTACTTTTCTGCTAGACTCATTGTACTTCATCTCTCCCATCTCCCCTCCCCATCCTTTCCACCTCTTGCAGGCCTTAATTGCTAGCCTCACATTCCTATACAGCTACATTGGTTTGCTCATTTTTCCTCTTCCTCAAGCCTATGTTCATAGCATTGAGTACTCCATCTAGAACCCATTCCTCATTGCTTGGTCACATCTTTAATTTTAGCCCTGTTTCCTACCTCATCCTTGATTGTCTCCTCAAGTATGGCATAAGCCCCTCTTTAGAAATCCACATTGTCATCTTTGTATGGCATAACCCCCTCTTCAAAAATCCCACAATGTCATCTTTGTCATCGCCCTCTTAACTTTCTTCTCTAAGTCACACAGCAGCAGAGTGTCAGGATGGATCACTGTCAGATCCTGCAGTCTCTTATGCTTCTCCTTCTCCTTTGTTGTGTCCAGGGGATGATAAACTTCATCAGTCCTTCCTGTACCAGGCCCCTTTTTAAGGCTTTTCCCCTCTACTTTGTCTGCAAGGGATGGCTTGATGTTTGACATCAGCCCATTCCATCTCTAGTAGCTCCTCATGTCTGCCAGGATGAGAATCATCCAGAAGGACACTCATTTAGACAGATATTGGGATATTTGTGTTTCCACCAGTACTCTGGCTATGAGAGAATATTTGTGTGTATAGATGCCAATTTCCCATAGGCAGTGGGACTGGGGTATTTGCATCCCCATGGAGACCCATAATGCTCTCATTAAGGTTACCACTAGTCAGTGGTTTGGTGAGCAATAAACCTCCCCCTCAGTTGCCTTCTACACCACTGCCCCTATTTCAAGGGCTTATAATTGTACTCATCCTGTTCTGCTTTGCCTTTCACCCAGGATGGACCCATCCATCTTTCCCTGATAGCTCTGTCAACAGCTTGAGACACGTATTGAACTCAGTTTACCTGGGGGTATTTATTGCTTTATCCTTCTATGACACCACCACTTGCATCTGACCCTGGCTTCTTCTTTCCCCTTTCTTGGCTTAGTGTCCTTTCTCCTGTCTAACCACACAATAAATGTCTTTCTTTAAATATATTGCATCTCCTACTCATCTCTTCCTTTTCTCTTTTTTCCTGAGCAACCTCTATCCAGGCATGTCCATGCCCCACCCCTCTTAAAATTTGCCTCTGTTTCCTGGATATCAGCAATGCTGACCCTCCTCTCCTGCATCACATTCACAGTTCCCCATCTTCCTCCTAAGACACTTTGCACCGTAGAGGAAGTTTATCAGTCATGCTCTGAATCACTCTCATGTGCTGCTCTGCTTCATCCTGCATCTCCTTTTACCTTTTGACTATTGCCCAAATACATACCTCCTCTCCTGCATCTGTCACTCTTCCTCCTTCTGTCTTATTTCAAAGCTACAGCCACTGCAATATTGGACCTTTTGGACTAAGATGGTACCTGTCCTTTGCACAAAGCTGGTCTTTCTGCCATGTCTCCCCTGTCCTCCTACCAGTCCCTAGCCATTCTACCTTGTCCACTGTCACAACTAGCCATTATACTCCCTAATCCTCTCTTTCCATCGTATGCTTCCTGTTACTTTGGTAACACCTCTGACAATGCTACCCCAAATCCTGCTCACTTGGAATTTCTCTGCTATCTCAATAACCCTGCTTGCTCCCCCCTACAGATGACTCTACTGAAATATCATTGTTAACTGCCTACATGTACCACAGCATGTGTCCACCATCCACCTTGGTGATCACATTAGCCACCTACTGTCACATTTCACTGAGCCTAAGACACAAGACTGATTTCACAGAAATCTAGTCTTTCTCCTTTATTACCTACATAGACTCCTAATCTCATTTGTGATAGAGCCTCAAATCCTCAAAACCTTGTTCTCTGTTGACTCTGGCTCTCATCTCCTTCAGCCTTGACCATTGTTGCTACTCTCCTATCTAAATCCTTTCCTCCTTCAGTTCTACTAGTTGCAGTCCCTGTCACTGTGTTGGTGGTATCTCTGGCTCTCTAGCTCCATGTGTCCTACCTATTCTCTTCCCCATCCCTCCTGCTCTGCTTGTATAAGATCTCACCACTGTTCTGTCTCTTTTGCCTCCTGTCTCTCTCATCTGACCTAGTGTTTCTCCTGCTCAGCTTGCAGTGGTAGTGGCTATAGCATGGTCACCTCTGGATCTATCTTCTCTTTATCACTAGTCCCTGTAGATCTTCTACATTCTATTTTTCTCACAATTTTCTTTTTGGTTGCATCTCTCACTGTCTCCCTTCCACTTACTCTGTGCCTCAATATTTGACTGCACTCCTCTGACATCCTCTGCCATGTCTTCCTGTCCTCTGCCTTTCCCAACCCTATCTTTTCCCTCATTATCCTCTCTGCTACCCTCCTCTCTATATTTAGTTTGCTTTTCACAACTGACTAGCCAACCCACTAAGATCTTTAGCTTCCATATTCACCTATGGTACATGCCCATCCTAATGGAGCCACCATATCACCTGCCGTTCCAAAGTTCCCTGAGATAAATAGTTGAGCTACACATCCTGAGCACCTACCAAATCTCTCACTCACTCTTATTGTCCAGTCTGTGCTATTCCTTTCATGTACAATTTTGAATCTCTAACCATTTTTCCTTTATTTTATTTTTCTTGTTTATGTTTTTTTTTTCTTTTACTGAGCAAGGCCTTTCAGGTTTTATCCTTAACCTGATAATCCAATCAAATAAATGACAAGTTAAAAGTTGATTAAGATTAGACAGCAGTCAGTTCTTGCTTAATATGGATTTAAATTCTTTATTTGGAGACAAAGCATTGGTTATGCCCACTAGCTCCTTCTAATGATGGACTTGTACAGTTTTTTCAGAAGCAATCACTTCATATCTGAATCTGTTAACTCATTAACACCTACTGGCCATCAGTTAATGAGATGCTACATTCCAGACTGCTAGCAAGCTGGACAGAAATTGTCTGGAGCAAACAGTCAAATAAAATTTAAATATGAGAAAAGACTTCAGGACTGAAAACATAAGGTAGATTTCTGCCTTAATATGTTAAGTCAAAATCATCTTGTAAAATGTAAACTGCTTAATTTTGGCAATGAATAAGGCAAATTAGTACAACAATTAAATGATAGTGCAACAAAAAATGTTGTTTATGCTCTGCTTTCAAGCACTGCAGGCTTGAATGAGACAAGTCAGCCCCACAACTAGCACTACTGCATGAATAAATCAGTAAATAAACGATTCCAGAAAAAAAAGGCACATAGACAAGGTCCTTCAAAAGCAAAACATTCAGTTCATAACTAGTTTGTTTTTGGCATACAAGTGAAACAAGCCAAGAACAACATTTCTGTTTTATCAATCCATGGACTTTGAAAAAACAAAAATGCAAGAGATTAATAAACATAAATAAGGTGAAATTAATCAAGTATGAACAATGAATCAGATCAAATTAAATAAATCTTCAAAATGTATCAGCCTAAATCAATATATAGTGAACTATTTGATAAGACCCTGCAATCTGAATTGAAAACAGACAGCTGTAACTTAACATAATAAACTAACATAAAAAAAGACTACCCATTATTAATATTTGCTTTTGTCAGTTGTTGAGTGAAAGTTAAAACAATTCTATGATAGTATAACTTAAATCTGTTTTCAAATTTTGAAATCAACCTACTTTGCTACTTACTAGACTATGAATTGCAATAGCTGCTAGCAGATGTACAGCAATTCAGCAGTCTAAACTGTAACCCTACTGATAAATTCCAATAAGAACCCAAATGAAAAGCTACAAATCTTCCACAATTAAATCAGACAAACAATATAATCTACAATTAAATGAACTTCTCTCAGTTGAATGTGAAATTTGGTCAACTATTTGTTGTGCTATACATATTACTCGGTTGTGTTTTTTTATAATAAAACTCATTAGTGTTTCATTTTTTTATTACATTTTGCATTTCTGGCTTTGCATATCCACCTGCTTGTTGTCTATAACTCTTGCGCTGGTCTCATTGGAATACTTTACTCAGTTCTCTGACAAAGAGCCATTAACATGGTGGGTCTGTAAACCCCATGAACCAATATAAATAAACAAATTAACAGACATACGAATACATGTCTCATACTGGGGTTTTACTTCAAAAACAGCCCCTTTGAGGTATTTGCTTATTAAAACATGGAGTCATTCACTTAGAGGTGAACACCAGTTTCCGGACAGCCATAACGATTAAGTAATAAGTATGACTGACAAATGTTTACAGATCAAAGTAGGGTTTAGTCATGCAATCTCTAAAGGTTCCATACTTACAGAGATGCAGTTTACCTGCCTTTGCTAAACACCCTGTAGACTGCACCATTGATATGATAACCTTTTCAGGAAATACCAGAAACATGGGAAGAGACAGAGTGACTTCCAGTGCAGATCCTTACTTGTTTGTTACTCACAATCAGATTGTGTTGCACCCAAACCGTCTACAGTATAAAAACTGTAACACAGACAGCCAGAGCGAATTATACCCTGAGTAAAGGATGCTGAGAATTATACCCAGGGTAAAGGATGCTGAGAATTATACCCAGGGTAATGTATGTTGCTTATGTTACTATACAGTCTCTAAGGATTTGATAACATTTAAAATTAACTTTTATGTAGGGAAATTAACTATCTTAACAGTTCTGTGCATTTATGGCTGCCTTACAATATGAAGAGTGTTTGTGTTGGGGGGGCTCTTAGAACTGCTACTACTGCTGTACATTTCAAAAATGGTTTCTGGCTAAATGTGACCAGAAACATTTTAACAGCATCTGTCATGAAGAAGTGGAATTGTCAGAGAGATGAAGAAAGTAGACAGGAGTATAAGGAGATGAGGTGCATAGCAAAGAGAGAGGTGGCAAAGGATAAGGCACATGGAGAGTTGTATGAAAGGTTGGACACTAAGGAGGGAGAAAAGGACCTGTACTGATTGGCTAGACAGAGGAACTGAGCTAGGAAAGATGTGCAGCAGGTAAAGGTGATAAAGGATAATGAGGGAAACGTACTCACAAGTGAGGAGAGTGTGTTGAGCAGATGGAAAGAATACTTTGAGGGGCTGATGAATGAAGAGAATGAGAGGGAGAGAAGGTTGGATGATGTGGGGATAGTGAATCATGAAGTGCAATGGATTAGCAAGGAGGAAGTAAGGATAGCTATTTAGAGGATGAAGAATGGAAAGGCTGTTGGTCCAGATGACATACCTGTGGAAGCATGGAGGTGTTTAAGTGAAATGGCAGTGGAGTTTCTAACCAGATTGTTTAATGAAATCTTGGAAAGTGAGAGGATGCCTGAGGAATGGAAAAAAAGTGTTTTGGTACCGATTTGTAAGAATAAGGGTGATGTGCAGAGCTGTAGTAACTACAGAGGGATTAAATTGATCAGTCACAGCATGAATTTATGGGAAAGAGTAGTGGAAGCTAGGTTAAGAAGGGATGTGATGATTAGTGATCAGCAGTATGGTTTCATGCCGGGAAAGAGCAATACAGATGCGATGTTTGCTCTGAGAGTGTTGATGGAGAAGTACAGAGAAGGTCAGAAGGAGTTGCATTGTGTTTTTGTAGACTTAGAGAAAGCATATGACAGGGTGCCTAGAGAGGAGTTGTGGTACTGTGTGAGGAAGTCGGGAGTGTCAGAGAAGTATGTAAGAGTGGTACAGGATATGTACGAGGGTAGTGTGACAGCAGTGAGGTCTGCGGTGGGAGTGATGGATGTGTTTAAGGTGGAGGTGGGATTACATCAAGGATCAGCTCTGAGCCCTTTCTTATTAGAAATGGTGATGGGCAGGTTGACAGATGCGATCAGAAAGGAGTCCCTGTGGACTATGATGTTTGCAGATGACATTGTGATCTGTAGTGAGAGTAGGGAACAGGTGGAGAAGACCCTGGAGAGATGGAGATATGCTCTAGAGAGAAGAGGAATGAAGGTCAGCAGGACTAAGACAGAATATATGTGTCTGAATGAGAGGGAAGATAGAGGAATGGTGAGGATGCAAGGAGCAGAGGTGGCGAAGGTGGATGAGTTTAAATACTTGGGATCAATAGTTCAGAGTAATGGTGAGAGTGGAAGAGAGGTGAAGAAGAGAGTACATGCAGGATGGACTGGGTGGAGAAGAGTGTCAGGAGTGATTTGTGACAGACGAGTACCAGTAAGAGTGAAAGGGAAGGTCTACAAGAGAGTAGTAAGACCAGCTATGTTATATGGGTTGGAGACAGTGGCAATGACAAAAAGGCAGGAGTTAGAGCTAGATGTGGCAGAGTTAAAAATGTTAAGATTTGCACTGGGTGTGACGAGGGTGGACAGGATTAGGAATAAGTATATTAGAGGGTCATCCCAGGTTAGAAGGTTTGGAGATAAAGGAAGAGAGGCAAGATTACTTTAGTTTGGACATGTGCTGAGGAGGGATGCTGAGTATATTGGGAAAAAGATGCTAAGGATGAAGCTACCAGGTAACAGGAAAAGAGGAAGGCCTAAGATAAGGTTTATGGATGTGGTGAGAGAGGACATGCAGGTGGTTGGTGTGACAGAGCAAGATGCAGAGAACAGGAAGAAATGGAAACAGATGATCCGCTGTGGCGACCCCTAACGGGAACAGCCGAAAGAAGATGATGATCTGTCGTGGTACTAATGTTGCAGGAGCTGGTTTAGTTACATTTATAGAATATCAGCAGTGGACAGTGTTGGTTCCTACATAAAATCAAAGACTGAAAATATCCTTAAGTAAAAGTAAAATTCCTATGAACAACTGTAACAAAAGAGTGGTCAGTGCAGCATATAACAATCTGGTCTCTGATCATTATCAGGTTATATGCTTGAGAAATAGATGCAAGAAATTCACAATATTCTTTTGAATACAGGAGGAGTTTTAGATGTACCTGAAGCTACCACTTTATAAACAGATAATGTGTCGCAGTGCAAGGCGTATGATGGCTTTTAAAGTTGTTTGATTAGAGGTGCACTTATCAATTATCATTTGTGTGGCAGTGCAAAGTATGTTACAATACTACTCTCATGTCAATGCCTTCTATGAAGAGTGTTAACCTTTAAAACTGTCAGTAGATTTTTTTGGGGAGAGGGTGCATAACTATCTGCTGCTTTCCTCTCTAATGTTCCTAACCTTAGTGTCCCCAAAGATAAACCCTGGTGTTAGGATTGCCTCAGCCGTAGGTGCAGTGGAAAGGGAATGAAGAAACATGGAGCAGAGCCTCTTGCAGCATCATCATTTATGCTGCCTTCTGCATGGGCAGATCTGATGATGTCACAGGTATTACCACATGTGCTGTCAGTCAGCACATGCCCTGCTCCCTAAAGTTGATTTTTTTTAATGTCAGTTTGTCTTGTGATCACAGCATACCCCTATTAGTATTAGTATTAACGTACAGTAAAATCTTTGGTCTGGTATCTTATGAGTTAATTTTCTTCTTCATTTAACTCCAGCTGATATATTTAATCCTTTTTTTCTTTTAACTTCAGCCGATATATTTTTTTACAGCTTTTGCAGTCAGCTTCATCAAATATTCGGCAAGAAAAAAACTCTGAAAATGTTTAAACTATAAAGGAAGACTGCTGCCTGGGTTACATGTACATGCAAATTAATAAGGCTCTTCAAAAAGGATTTACAGCTTTGAAGAGAGAGAGAGAGAAAGAGAGATACAATAAAATATACATTTTCTGAAAAAATAGCTAGAGTTTCATACAAGAAAATAAGTCCTTGACAGAGAACCCAAGGCTAGGACGTCACTCAGTATTCTGGGAGTTGCCGAGGACTGTGTTTAAGATGGCCGGCACAGGGATTCAGAGTGTTCAAGCTGTGTTCTTATCTGTCATGTGCTGACAGGTCAAGTCTTTATTCTACCCCTCAGAGTTGGTTTAACAAGACACCATGCTGGCCAGCAACAGTACAAGGCTGCAAGACATTAAAAAAGGTTACTTTGTCAGTGTCCCCTCTGGACCATGCAGGCCCATACTCTCAACACTACTTATTCCTGATGAATATAAATAGCCTGGCCGTAAAAATGTCCAGAACTGGCTTACAGGTTTAGGACAGTAAGCTGGTTAGCTTCATCTGCAGATAATGTTGTAGGAATTGTACAGCACTAAAACAGTTCAAGAATCATTAAATCTTACAATAAGCAGTGGAAACAAAGCAATGTGTTTTAGTCATCTAACCTAACCTAACCCCAAATGTCTAAATAATCAGATAATTTTACTGCAGGATTCATTTATAAAATTCTGCATGCATATTTTTATATATCACTTAATTTTGTTTTTAATAGTAACCAGTTACGGCAGCAAGTTCTGTTTATGGGTTGGCTTAGGATCTCTGAAAAAATGTCATAAGTTGATGACAGTCACAGAGTTTGCAAAAGAGAATGTCAGAATTAGATGTATGGATGTGGGATATACCTGTTTCTTGTTTGGATTTCATTGCATTAATGTGCATGCTATATTCTGAAATATCATCAAGGAAGCATATATAAGATAGTCTGTCCATTAATTAGGACTCCTAGTAGCTATTTTTATGCATTTATTGTCTTTCATGGCCTTTTCTACCTCTCCCTTCTGAATTACTCCACCAATCTCATCATAGCTGCTTGTTCAGAAAGTAGTCCTGTGTGCCATCTTACAATGTAGGAAAAGTGTTTGGTGGGGATGTAAAGTCTGCGGGCTGGCAGATATGATTAAAAACACCTGGTATTTGTCTGTATATTAGGAAAGGATTCTTGTTTCTGGTAATCCTTTATTAATGTAGGGGCTAAATCTGTGATTGGCTGATAGTTAAAAAATTAAAGGTGTCAATGAAAAAGTGACTGATTTATTATCAAAAAGTTGAATGTCACAACAAAATCTATACAATTGGTGGGATTTACTTGTCAAATCTGGTAACGTCAATTGTCCAGAATGTTGGAAATCATCACCTCAATGTCCGCATTTGAAATTATTCAAAATATCAAGCTGTTGTTGTTCATAGGTTCATAGGTTGGTACTAGGCTATCAGCCCTAGGGCCTATACAAGCCTAGCCATAACAAAGTCGCCATGGGAATTGTAAGTCTAAAGAAGTTTTTATGGATTTGCAGGGGGACAAGCACCCCTCCACTCCCATACCCCCTGCATATTATATATACGAAGTCCATGATCGCACTACAGAGAGGAAAAAGGTAAATTTCCAGCTTTCCACTGTAGTGCGATCTCTGATCAGAATGTCAACCTCATATTAGTGAATGAACACTAACATTCGCTAATGTACATTCAAATATTTTCAGATCAGCATTATGGAAACTGGGAAACACGCAATCAACACTCCCAGTTTCACGTAAGTGCCATTCCACATTCTGATAGTAAACTAAAGTGATTACGTGACTTGATGCAATAAGTCTCAATTTGTAATGTTTGACTAAGTGAACTTCTTTACACAGGGATCATTAGGATGAGGGTGATGAAAGTAGAGAACAATAATTCAAAATATAGTAACCAAAACTGATACAGTATAGACTGAATTAGCAGGCATATCATGAAGGATGGTAACTACAGGACACCTCTTCTTAAGATAGTTCAACTGCAAAATAAATGTCAATGTGGCTGAAAAAAAAAGATTACACTAGCTTATGACAATTCTGACTGCTTTGTAGGGTGCCACATTAGATATGATCCACTCAGTGTCTGCCGATACATAATGCTTATTACTTAAAGGCACATAGCTGTTCACAAGCAATTCCTGCTTTTACATTAAAGGCAGAGACCTTCACAAACAGTGCTTGCATTTCAGAGAATTGGTTGACATTAAGCAAATATATGCCTTGTTCATTAGCCTGATAATTCTTCCTGGTAGCTATATGTGCAACATTATCCTCAATTAATTCACTGTGCATGTCGTATAGGGCAGTATGGGGCAGTAATGTACAGGTGTCTCAAATTAGCATCAGTGCAAAATGTATATCTTTTGGGATGTATACAGTGGCATGCATTCTAGGACACACCTACTACATTTGTCCATATTCAGATATAGGAGTTGGCAATCTATTCTCTACTGTACATGGCAACATTTTTGTACTGTTTATTCATCGCCATTGAGCTATATATGTCTATATGTATATGCATACACACACACACACACATATATATATATATATATATATATATATATATATATATATATATATCTATACACTCCTTTAACTTAAATTGGCAGAATGTCAATGTTCAAAATGTTGACACATTAATATCAACAGCAAAATGTTGCCACTTTTCTGTGCATGCTCAGAGGATCAACCTCAGAGTAGCACAATAATAAACATCATTTTCTATGGGGGCAAGTCCCCCTGCTCCCGACATCCCCTGCTAATTGACTACTATTTGGATCATCTGCTTGTGTGTATTTTTAATAAAGAAGATTCAACTTGAACCAGCTCGTGCTTCCCCACTTTTATTAGTGGATTATACTTTGGAAAGTTTTAAAGAAAGTATTTCTACCACCTGTTATTATTCTGGATTTTTATTAGGTGCCTAAATTCTAAGGAATCTTAGATCTTCCACACAGAGAAGTTTTCTTATTATCTGTTTTTGGACCCAGTATATTGATGTACTGGGTTTGTGAGACTTCGAGGGACAACATGGGGACTATTTGTTTCTAATTTTATATACTAGCTCAGAAATTGCAGAGTCCCCAGGGTAAAGGCATATTCCCTGTCCTGAGGACTGTTGATCTCAAACACTATTTATTTATTTATTTATTTATTTATTTATTTATTTCCAGTTTGGTTACCGGGGAAGTCCACTGGGCCAACATGACCCGTTTTCAGTGGAGGCCCAGGGAGAAAAGCTCCAAGAAAGCATTGTACAAAATCTGTTACAATAAAACACAGGAGTATTCAAGATAAAATTGTAAAAAGAGTTAAAAAATAAGAATATTCACAAGCATAGTTAGCAGAATTCCTAGAGAGAGATGTTATGGGTTATGCAGTTTCCTTTAAGCAATGGTACTGAAGTGTTGAGTGTGGAAGTCAGTTACATATATAAAGAGAGGAATTCTGGATATGCTTGCTTAACATGCACATTTTTGAAGTAGAAAACTATTCACAATATTTACATTATTTACAAAGTTGAGTCATGTGAGCATAGTTGTAGTAATTGTTGGAAGGTTAGAGGGAGTAAAGTTAAGGAGTTATAGGAGTTATAGGGAGCTTGTGAAGGGTAATAGGTATAAGACTATGGGAGATTGTAGAGAGTTAAAGTATGAAAAGAAGGGACCCCTAGCGTATAGACTTAGAAAAGAGATTAAGTAGGGTGGAAGCAATTAGTTGACTAATTGTTTTGTTGACTAAAATGTGTCGACAAAACAGATGTCGACATTAGAGCATTTCGCTGAAGACAGCTATTGCCATATACATATATAGGTTACGTTGCCTGTCAGTACAATTCTATTTCATTTCAATGCAAGCTCATTTCATTGACAAAAAACATTTATATTACATCGAAAACTCATTTTGTCGCAACTACATTTCGTGGAAACACATTTCACTGAAAATTTCATATACCTTAAATACACCTCCAAAAGATTCACCCTTCCCACACCCATAATATAAATTTACTAACTTCACAGACACACAGCTGTGGAGAAAAGAGAATGCTCCTCACACACTGCATCACTTTTGGTGTACATAAACTTCTAAACATGGTGGCACAACATAACAGAGAGTATTAGCATAATACAAATACTAAACACTAATTTGCATTGTAATTCCTGTGCTCCAGACCATATGCCCACACACACACACACACACACACACACACACACACACACACACACACACACACACACGCACACACACACACACACACACACACACACACACACACACACACACACACACACACACACACACACACACACAAAAATGAGGACCTCAGTTTATTTATAATGTTTATATCACACTTCAGTGGTAAATAACAGTACACTACTTGTGTAAGTCTTCAGATCGACACATGGTGGGTAACTCCACAAAGATATGCTCCCACTCTGTAAGCAACATGTTTAGGTACAATATAGGTGTATTTCTTACATGGTAGGGATTTCATTTCCTTTCTCCTGATGCTTTGTCAGAAACCACTTAAAGTTTTGTTTTTTCTGATGGCCCATAGAAAAGTGTTGATGGACATGAACTTTCGGTTTAGCAGTGATTCTTCCTTCTCTGCAACGGCTCCATAGTGTTCTTTATCTCCTGGTTTCCTGAAATAAAGAAGCAGTAAATACTCCAGGAGGTAGGCAGCTATTGTGGTGAATCATCATTTTTCATCCTCCTCTAGTTCTATTTCTCCCTGGTCACCCAAGTACATAATTTGCAGAGAAAAACTTGAAACACTGCCTTTGCCTCTACCAGATGCTTGCCGTTCAGAATATCAAAGGTGCTGGGTATCTCTTCTGCTGACAGAAGGCTTGATAATTCAAAAAGGGTGCTGTACATTTCTACTTATTTAGTTTCCTTTAAGGAATACATACAGGGTAACAGACTCCTGCTGTTGGCTATTTTGATAACACTTATATAATGACTATTTTGTCTACAGACTTTCCTGCGTGTTGAAAACATGTAAATACATAAGTAAAAGGGGAGAGATATAGATACCCAAAATTCCTCATTTGTCAGTAATAATAATGACATATCCTCTCTGGTGCATTCACCTGGAAGAGAAAATTAATGTCCATTAGTGAAAAGTGCCCAGAATTAAAGTTTCACCACAGCTGGGGTGTCCATATGCTGCACTGCAGTAGATCATTGAAATATGTCATCTTTTTCCCCATCACCTTTCTTGATGGCACCATTCCTGCATCCTGCTGTGGAGCATCTCTGGCTGCCCCCAAAGCCTCTGCTGACTATTAACCAAGATTGTGGATAGGACAAAGCTGAAAGCCATCACCCCCATAGGGCATAACTACTTTGACCTGGGTGCTGCAGCATTATTTCTCTGTTAAAATATTTTAATTGCTAAATAAAACTGGAGAAAAACACCCCTAGCCTGAAGGGTCTCCTAAGGATTCATCTTGTTTGCCAATTGCTAAGGCCGGCCATAGCTGAGGAACTTGGAATGCAAGAATATGCCAACCTTCAACTATGCAAAATTAGCCTAAGATAATGTACCAATCTAATAAAACCAGTACGTATACTAACGATGTGCTTAGTTCTATATATGAGCAGTTTGGAAGCATTCTCTGGCCTATGCCCAAAGAGGGTAGAAATGATACAAAAGTAGAGGAGAGGAGAAAGGAAAGTACAGTTGTGTACACCTACCATAAATGTAGATGTTCGAGTGTCTTCACTGTTGCAGTCATGACTGTAGGGTTCTCCCCTGCCGGGAGGCAGCCCTCCGTCGACCAGAATCCCAAAGTCTGGGTCCGGTGTCGGCTATTCAACCATGCTCCCTGACGTCGGAGCACCAGGAGTACAAAGCTGACAGCTGACGCCATCTTCTCCAGTTTTTCTTGCCCCAGATGTCAGGAGTCCCAAAATGAGAAAGGTCCCATATCCTTTGCAAATACACCTCAGAAGAATGGTGAAAAAAGGAACCACACAAAAGTAAAAATAAGAGGGGACAGGAGGGAGGGAAACCCAGACTGCAACAGTGAAGACACTCGAACATCTACATTTATGGTAGGTGTACACAACTGTACTATGTTCATCGTGTTTCACTGTTGCAGTCATGACTGTAGGGTAGAATCCCAAAGCTGAAAGAAAGGGAGGTGGTCATAAAGTGGAAGGGGCGGCTAAAAGGCCCTGCAAGACTGCAGAGGCAAAGCCTGCCCTAGATTTAGAGTAGAGAGGAAGATTGTAGTGCTTAGAAAAAGTATGCACTGAACTCCAAGTTGCAGCTTCCAAAATGTCCTTGGTAGGAACTCACCTGAGGAAGGCCGCAGAAGTGGCAGCAGCTCTGGTGGAATGAGTCCATATACTCCCTGGGATTTGCTTTCCATGGTGTGAATAACAAAATCTGATTCCATGAGCAATCCATTTAGAAATGGTCTGTTTTGAAATGGCTTTACCTTGGGAACTTGAAGCATAAGAAACAAACAATTGTTCTGATTTTCTGATGTCCTTGGTTCTGTCCAGGTAAAAACGTAGTTGTCTGTGTACATCCAAGGAATGTAAGATCCTTTCCCCTTTATTTTGAGGAGTGGGGAAAAAAGTTGGTAAGTGGATAGTTTGATTTAAAGCCACTTTGGAAACCACCTTAGGCATGAAGGTAGGATTAGTCCTCAAAGACACCCTGTCTTGATGAAAAATAATATAAGGTTCCACAGCCATAAGAGCTTGTAACTCTGAAACTCTCCTGGCAGAGGTTAGGGCTAACAGGATGGCTGTCTTCCAAGATAAAAACTTGATGTCAGAAGAGGCAGCAGGCTCAAAAGGTGGCAAGGTTAGTTTTTCCAAAACATAGTTGAGATCCCAAGCAGGAATGGGAGAAGATCTAGGAGGTCTTAAGTTCTTAGCTCCTCTGAGAAACTGTCTCATGAGCTGGTGGGAAAAGATTGGAGGGTCTGTATTATAATGAGCAGAAATAGCAGAGGCATGTATCTTAATGGAAGAGAAAGAGAGACCCTTATGTAAGAGATCTGTCAAGTAAAGTAAAATTAAAGGAATGTTCGGAAGAAGAGGATCAGAATCCTGAGCTTGCATCCAGGAACAAAATCTTTTCCATTTTCCTGCATAAGATTTTCTAGTGCTAGGACGTCTGGCTTCTAAAATGACATCCATAACCTGCTTGGTTAGGAAAGAAGAAATCAAAGGCCCTGGATTAACCAGGACGCCAGGCTGAGAGTTCTGACATGAGAGTGTAGAACCTGACCCTGATGTTGGGACAGAAGGTTCAGAGACTGAGGTAAAACCCAAGGGGGCTCCAGACATAGGTTTTTAAGAGTTGGGTACCAAAACTGTCGAGGCCAATTTGGGGCCAGCAAGATTATCATCTTGGGCTTGTCTTGTTTTATCTTTAATAATACCTGTGGAAGAAGAGGAAGAGGTGGAAAGGCATATCCCGAGAGGTTCCTCCAACTGAATGATAGGGCATCCACTTTCCAAGCTTCTTTGTGGAAAGTCCTGGTGCAAAAAGTCTGTAGTTGATGATTGAGATGGGATGCAAAGAGGTCTATGTGAGGACATCCCCAGACTGCTGTTATCATCCTGAATATTTTGGTGTCCAGCATCCACTCGTGTGGATCCGAAAGGTTTCTGCTCAGACTGTCTGCCAGGAAGTTTTGCTTCCCTGGTAGAAACTGAGCTTGAAGGTCCAGATTGCAAGCTAGAGCTGTGTTCCATAGATCCATGTCTAGTCAGCAAAGGGGGTAGGAATGAGATCCCCCTTGCTTGTTTATGTACCACATAACTGTGGTGTTGTCCGTCTGTATTAGTAGTTGTCCTGGTTGTAGAAGATTCCTGAAGGCCATTAGAGCTTTCTGAATGGCTAACATTTCCTTTAAATTGATATGCAGGTGCTTCTGATCCTTTGTCCAAAGGCCCCTCAGACAGTTGCCCTGAAAATGGGCTCCCCAAGCATAATCCGAGGCGTCCGTGGTTAGAATCTGAGTGACAGGAGGCAGACAGAAGGGTTTCCCTTTGTTTAGAATACACGCCCTGGACCACCAAAGGAATTCCTTTTGAAGACAAGGCAGGACAGAGATCAGTATGTCTAAACTGTGGCAATGCTGAGACCATACACTTTTTAGGTACCACTGTATTTTCCTCATGTGTAGTCTTGCATATGGTACAAGAAGGATGCAGGAGGCCATGTAACCCAAAGCCTGCAGGAATCTCCTTGCAGATAGCTATGTTAAAGTTGCCAATGTTTTGAAAGTTGAAGCCAGCTGTAATTGTTTTTTGGATGTCAGAAATGCCATCTTGTGGTTGTGGTGTTTAGAAGAGCACCCAGAAAAGGTATTTGTTGTGAGGGTGTCAAATTTGACTTTTTTATGTTTACAGAGAATCCCAGGAACTTGAGGAGGTTCTGTACAAATTCCAGATGCTGGAGTAAGACATCCTTGCTGTCTGCCTGAATTAGACAATCGTCCAGATAAGGGTAAATTTGAATTCCCTTGAGTCTGCAGTAAGCTACTACTGGAGCCAGGCATTTGGTGAAGACCCTGGGCGCAGTAGACAATCCAAAGGGCAGTGCAGAGAATTGAAAGTGCCTCAATCCGGCCTTGAACCTGAGGTATTTTCTGAGTTCCTGCCTGATGGGAATGTATAAATATGCCTCCTTTAAATCCAAAGTTACCATCCATGCATCTTTGGACAGCATTGGAAGTAGCTGCTGTAGAGTAAGCATCTTGAATTTTGGAATCTCTAGGAAGGTGTTCAAGACTGACAGATCCAGAATGGGTCTCCATGAGTTTTGCTTCCTGGGGACTAGAAAGAGCCTTGAGTAAAAACCTTGTCCCATCTCTGAAAGTGGAACCAGTTCTATGGCTTTCATAGCCAAAATAGCTTCCACCTGGTTTAAGGCCTCTGTCCATTGATGTTTTGGAAGGTCTGGCCATCCGCTTGGCCTTAGCAGGGTATGAAAATGGAATTTGTAACCTCTTGAAACCACATCCAGAACCCACTTGTCTTGGGTTATATGAGTCCAGTTTTGATAAAAAAGAGAGAGTTTTCCTCTGAGAGAGGCTTCCAGGCAAGAAGTTCCTGCAGCCCAACAGAGGGAGTCATTGAGTTTGTTTCCTATGAGTTTGTATCCTGTCCTCTCCTCCCCTAGGGGTGGAAGCAGTCCACTGTCTTGGTCTATAAGAAGCTTGTGTTTGAGGCCTTCCTCTGGAGCATCTATATCTACCCCTCTGAGGCCTGTCTGAAGTGGGAAAGGACCAATTTTTAGAAGGCCAATTCCTGCTAAATCTTGGTGGCTGTACTTGTAAGAAATCTTTAACTGTTTGCATGGATTTCACCTTATCCTCCATCTTTTTAATCACCTCTTCAGCTTTTGATCCAAACAAAACATTATGCTGAACAGGAGCATCCAATAATTTAGCTTTTACTTGTTCTGGCAAATTTTGTTCCTTTAGCCATGCATACCTTCTAATGACTGTGCCGGAGGCAGCAGCCCTACAAGAAGCCTCCAGGGCATCAAATCCACAGTGTAAACCATGCTTCCCAACTTGTTCAGTGGCATGCAATAAGTCATGTAATTCCTTATCATCTGCATAGGCAGAAATGGAAGTAAACTTTTGTTTTAAAACAGACAAGAGAAATTGCTGGTATTTCAGCATATGAAACTGACAGTTTAAAGCCCTAATGGATAAAGTAGCAGAAGTGTACACTTTTTTGCCCCATCTTTCTAAAGATCTAGAATCCTTTTCAGTGGGAATGGGATTTTTGGCAGAAGTGGCCTTAACTCCCTTAGGACCCTGAGAAATGGTTTCAGGGTCAGCAGAAGGGTTCTTGTATAAAACTGGTGGGAATCAGGAACCCTGTAATATCTATCAGGCTTAACAGGAGCAGGAGGAAAAGAGTCAGGGGTTAAGTTAGCCTCCGAAAAAGCATCATCCACAATATCCAAAACAGGAGGAATAGCCAGGGGTCTATGTTGGGAGAGAAGAAGAAAATCCCTTAGTCTTTTCTTAGATTCCGAATACTCCTGTCCTTCCCAGTGGAAATGTTCCCTCATTTCATGCAAAGTTTCCCCCAAAAGAGAAATCCTCAGGGGGAGAAGCTGAAGGAATAGATTCCTCAGCATCAGAATCCTCATAAGGAGGGAAAGAATATTCCTGGTCAGAAGAAGAAACTGAAGAAACAGAAGCCTGATCAGAGGAATCATAATAAACATCCTGCCTTGGTCTTTTATCTGGAGAGGGATGTGAACCCATAATCATAGTAAGTAAATCCTCCACCATCTTGAGTAACTGTTTCTGTGACTTGGGAGCCGGTTCAGAAGAGGCCTGTGTTGCAGTCTTTGATTTAGAAGGAGTCTTTGCCTTTGTCTTTGGCTTTGCCTTTATTAGAAGCTGAGTAGGCCTAAAAACCCCTTTGGAAGCCGGTACCTGCACAGCGGCTCTGGACCCATCCGAAGGAGCATTGTCTGAAGGTCCTGCAACAGAAGTATTCAAAGGCCTAGTTGGCTCCTCGTGGGAGTCCGTTTCGGCCATCGGTTCCGAAATGGCCGAAGACAGGGGCTGCAAAAGCGCCTCACTGACGACGGCCAAACCTGAAGCTGGCTCTGCTTGTACAATATCATCAGATTTGGACCTCGGAGGCCTGTCTTTGTCCTTGCATCGTTTGTGAACTCCGGTAGCCAGGACCGTATCCGACGACATTTTGTAATTAAAACGCCTACCGAAGTAATGAAATGCAAAATCGTACCTTCATTTAATTGTACGTTGATTGAATCTAGCACAAAACTGACAACTAGCTACATCGTGGTCAGGGCCTAAGCAAGGAATACAGTAAGAATGAAAATCCTTATGAGGTATTTGCTTCCCACATGAAATACAATTATTAACTTTTTCTGACATCGGACTGGAGCAAGAAAAAAGTTTCCCCATCGGGGTACTTAGCTTTGAGTAGGAGAAGAAAGTCTTCAGACTGAAGATTGTTCAGAAAAGTTTGTCAGGAGTCAGCCGACCGGCACTTGCGAACTGCTATCACCGCACGGCAAGAAAGACTGGAGAAGATGGCGTCGACTGTCAGCTTTGTACTCCTGGCGCTCCGACGTCAGGGAGCATGGTTGAACAGCCGACGCCGGACCCAGACTTTGGGATTCTGGCCGACCGAGGACTGCCTGCCGGCAGGGGAGAACCCTACAGTCATGACTGCAACAGTGAAACATGATGAACATCAGATGGGAAAGCAAATGGATGGAGGATAGTACAAGATGGAGAAGGATGAGGAACGTAGGAGAAAGGAAGTAAAATGAAAGAAGGGCAGCAGTGAAATCAGTAGAATAGGGTAAGCTATAAGGTAACTTGGTCAGCCCAGACCTAGAAGCGCTTTACTACCAGCAGCAAAACCAGCAGTCTTTCCACTTCAGGGAGTGCAAAATACTTTCCCAGGCTTGAGAATATAATGAGGAAAGGTTTGCAGTTGTTTGATGTACACATTCGGGAAACAGAATGTATAATCTACAAAGTCTCTCTGTCCTAATAAATGAATCAATTTTTTCTCACTGAGTTTAACAGATTAAATTAGTAGTAGATGTATCTCAAGCTCATACCTCCTAAAGATTTATTCTGTTCAAGCTCCCCATCCCTTGCAGTGGTGTATTTTGTCATACTGTCTCATCTGTCTATACCCAGATCTGCTGATACTCACTGCCTCTAGTTTCAGACTTCTCATTGATGACCTGCATTAACCAGATGTACTCTGTTAGGCTGATTTGTATTTTTGTTAAGTATTCACATCTCACATTCATAATTCTGTATGTTAAATATGGACATATCTACTTATGTACACATGTGGCCACATGTTGTCTTTGTATAAGACAAAGATAAGCAAAACTTTAAATATGATATATGTGTACAACTTATTAGCTGTTCTGTTTCTGTGAAGCTCATTTATGTTTGTAAATTATGTTATCATTACACTAAAAGTAAAAAACGAGACCTTCATCTCTGTGCAAATCTGTACTCTCCTAACTAAAACACACATGCAGTGAACTGCATGTAAAGTTATTGTGTAGCACATTCCTTTGAAAGCATGCACAGTAAATTCCAGTGCAAAACCAGGCTAAACCAATGCAACTCGACTCATTGGTGATCAATACTGCTAACCAAATGTATAGATTGCATTTTAACATATTTATTGACATTTGATTGATGTAATCTGTTATAACACTATGTGTGTTGCAGTAAAGTATACACAAAATATTTAATGTAATTTATGTCTGGATAGTTGGTATTCATCGTCAGCACATACATATGTAATGGGAATGTGTGAATCCTAGCACTTTGCCAATATGTAAATTCCCATAAATGAGCAAGCAGAGTTGATTTTGAAACTTTGCAAGCCTGCAAAGACACGTCCAATAAAAGTTTACAGAACTGAAAGTGTGCAAAGTCAGCTATGAGGAATGCAAAGATATATGAAACATTCATATGTTTGGAAATGCTGCACGTTTGTAAGTTCCTGAATACTTTCACAGATTTTCAGCAATTGAGAGTGAGTACCAAATTGTGCTCAGTTTCAAGTGAACTTTCCACGAGAGTTTATGCTGATTGTGTCTAAGTGCCACTGGACAGCAGGATGCAACAACTTTTACAGTTTTTTATTTCACTGGGACAGTGTTGTTATATAGGCACCACCTTGGCTTTTATAAGTAAGGAAAGGGGAGATAGGAAAGTCAGAAAAAATGGAAAGAAAAGATGAGAAAGACACAAGAGATATACATTTAGAGGGTTGTGCTACAGGAGGCAGGATAGGTGAGATGGGTATTTTTTGTAGGGCTTTGACCCCCTTTTTCTGTATATATGTAAGGGAGGATGAGGAAGGAGAAAGGGCAGTAATGGTATAGGAGATAGGGTTAAGAAAAAGATAAGTTGGTTGACAAATACATAAAAGACAGACAAGACAGATAGGAACAATATGTAGGGTTGGCAAATGCATGGATAAACAGACAGACAGGCACTCAAAAGGCGATGGACAGATACAAAAAGGGAGATAAGACCATTGTTACCACTTTCATTCTAGTCTGATGAGTATCAGATTTCTCCCAACCCTGATGTTCCAGGGTGGGGTATCATAGTGTTTTGAGGATCAAGGCCTCTGGTGTCTTGATGGTCAGAGCTGACCAGGACAGTGAGTCTTGAATTGCTGAAGGAGACTTCGAGGTAGTTCCCACCACCTCTTCACTGCAGTCTCCACCAGCCTGAAACTCATGATGCTGGATTTCGAGGCTACCCACTGAGCAGTGCCCACATGTGAGAAACCACTACTCACACCCCATGAAGCAATCCCAGAAGGAGCAGGGGTGGTGGAGATCTGTTCCTCACCTGGATCAACCATAGTCAAGGTATCACAGGCTCAGTTGGATCTACAAATAGAGACAAGAAAAGGATTCTTAAGTATTACACTGCAAAAGCTTTTATTTCACAGAAAAAAATTAGACCATTAATATTTTTATTTACTATTTCTTAAATGACAGTAGTCCAGTATATGATAAGAATTAATTATTAAAGCAATATGAATACATACCTACAGGTATAGTTACTGATACATTTGCACTGCTGCATTTGATAGATTTCTATTACTGAAGTGTCCTAATCTTCATTACAGGGATAATCTGCATTTATTGACTACTTTCTTGGCATTGTTATTTATTTTTTAATTTTATGTTTTGCTTTCTATTACAATTTATGTATTTCTCTTAGGAATAACCATTATGAAGTCACATGACTAGCCACTCCTGCCTCCTCTGTAAAAAGATGCAGTTGTCATTGATTTACTGTGAGAAGGTGATAAAGGAGACACAGGCGAACAAGTACAAATTCTTGACTATATGCATACTGAACATTGGTAACTGCAATTGTTATATTATACTTTTTGTAATCTTTTCCCACATATATGTTAATGTACTGATTGCTGCAATTGAAATTAGATGCGGAAAACCCCCCTCCCCAACTCTGCCAGCATATTTCCTGTATGAGCAAATCTAACATGTGACAATGAAAGTGCCAAACCATAGCAAGTAGGCCAGTTTTATTATTTCTTTCCCGCATTCAAGCTTAGTTGTCTAGAAATAAAAGTTGTATTTCTTGTGCTATTTGTACCTTTAGACCAAGTAAGTAATGCTTTACAGATTAAATGAAATCATTAGAGACACTTCTCAGCTTCTACAAAGGATACCTTCAGAAGCACTGTGGCATGTAAGAGAGTGAGAGAGGTATTCTACTTACAGGGAATTAGGCTTCATGGCAATTTCACAGCTAATCGATTTTCAAAAAAAGGCCATATTTGTACAGGTATTACTCTGGGTGAAAAGAAATGTGAATCCTTATCAGTAAATGAGTTGCTTATGATAATGTATTTCCCCCTTGTTGATATATGCATTTAATATTATGTTATTCAATTGATAATGCTACTACTTCTTTCAGCATTAAGCACACCTGCAGAAATATGGCATTAAGCAACGGGACAAAATGAAACTGGGTCTATATCAAAAGATCAGACAGGCAGTTCATTGAAACCCATATGATCGACAATTCAGTTGATCGAAAAAAAATCAAACCCAAACAACACCCGCATATAACAGAAACAATGCTTTTGTTGGCAAGGCAAGCCTAACTATATATTTCAATTCCGAGGTTGCACTTCAGTGGGGGAAAAGGGCAAATTTCCCGATCCATACTGTAATGTGATCTCAGCCAAAATGGTTCATTGGACTGAATTGTCAGTCATATGGTCTCAACCACATTGGCTTCAACGATCTGTCTTAATATTTTGACAAAAACCCACTGAAACAAAATTGTTAGCGAATAAGTTGTTTATTAGTTCCCTTATCTTACCCACTGTCTCATCTCTTTCCTCGAAAGGTATCCTCTTCAGAAGCTGAGAAAAGTTTTGGAAATTACCAATACATTATCAGTACCATAGCAGCTATATTTATGGAAGCTACTGGGATATCCTTTGATAATGCTTTAGGAAAATGTAGTGTTTCATTACATTTTTCACTTCACTTAACCTCAGTTCTCCACATTTTTGACTGCACATTCATCAAATGTGTCGAATGGTGAAGGTGATATTGGAGCAGCAGGCAGCAGCTACAGTAATGCTTAACATTACAGATTTACATTACTAAGTCCATTGGCAGTAAAAATAAATAAGGCATCTGCAATAATGTTCAGTTTGTCACTATACTTAGAATATTAAAGCACATGGTAATTACTGCAATAAAAATGTTTATGCCATAGTAAAATTTATATAAGTAAACACTGTAGAAGTAATGGTCATATCATACTTATTATAGAAATATGGCTGGCTTTTTATACTTCTGCAATCCACCAGGCAAGCTGGGCAGGTCTTCTTTGCAGGTCATCATACCTGTGCCTGTGCTACTCTCAACAACAAAGTATTCCTGCAAGTGCTATGAGTTAATTACTCAGTTTGGTCCAAATATCAGTTCCTTTAAACAGTCCCTTACCCAGCTGTTCAAGCCTGGGGTGGTATGATATCTGGCAATGGCAGAAAAATATCTCTGTTTCTCTCTCCCATCCCCACTTGGGGACCTACCCTGATCTCGGACTGGAGAAGAAATTTTTGATGCCAGGTTCAAGTTAGAACAAAGAGCTGTTATGAAACCAAGATTCCTAGCGTGTGAAGCAGACCCACTGAAGTGTGGCATCCCCCAGTCAGGCAGCTAATATCCCATGCTGGTGTCCACTGAGTGCCAAAAAGCAGGTACATACACAGACCAGCTGCACATGTACCCTCTTTTTGCCAGAAGAAGCAGGTGCAAGGAGTCATGTACACATGTGCTTGTCATGGCTTGTCAACAGCAGTACAAAGTCCTTTACGGCAATGAATACACTTATACAGATACGTACTAATGAGAATCACACAGCTATGCATCAACAAGATCCACTCACAGAAGAACTTTGTAACTTAAAAGTAAATTTCATGAAACTTTCTGAGTGTCAGCATTTTGTGCACTGTTTGGTCCCCTCGTTTCTGTGAATGTTGAGGGAAAGCCAAAAACAAAGCCAATCATTTCAAATAAGTTCAATTAGGATCACAATTTATAAATGACGCAGCTATTTGTGAATATTTGGATTGCTATGTACTGCCATCCTATTATGTAGCAGGTTATCTATGGTAACATTATATTAATATATAATGATGTCATGTCACAACAATTTATGGTATTTTTAACCTATATTATTGCACATTGTGTGGATGTATCATTAGTGTATATAGTGTCAGTGTTTATGAGGCCTTTTACATATATATTTTTATATATATATCTTTATATATATGTACTTAGTGTAGGCAATGACCTCATAGATATGTGGATCATTTTACACATTTTTTATATATAATTCAGTGACACTTTTTGGTGGTAAATTTCTTGAGACTTTTACATCATGACATCAATGTTAGTTCGTTTCCATCTACTGTGGTGGGTTGAATTGTTCTTAATAATAATATTTTTAACATATTAGATATTTCCTACTAGATGTATAAATCAATATATATATATGCTTTTCATATATATATTTTAGTGATAATGTTTGATGGTAAATTTCTGACTTCATGAGAGTTTACACCATGATACAAATATCAGTAGTTTTTTATTTATTGTGGCATCTTGAATGGATTTCTAATGCATAAGTGCTTTCACTAACAATAATTTTAATAAATTAGATACATTTCTTAGCAGTAATTTTATTTTATTGTGTATGCAATTATATGTTTTTTGTGCAATGACAGTGTTTTGTCTTGGAACTACATAGTCAGCTTTTGCATGCAACTATCACTACATATCTTTTTATATATACCTTTTTTATATATATTTTCTATTTAAAATGTTTTTAGACTTTGAATTAGTAGTAACAGGAAATGGCATTTCCATTACTGTGATGCTCTGTCAGTTTAAAATTTTAACAGGAAATGACATCGTTGCTACTGTGATGTTTTGTTATAAATATGAGTGCTTTGTCAGTCTAAATTGTTTAACGGCCTGATGAAGACCTAGTTGAAAGCGCTTGGCGATTTTTATATGAATAAACTACCTTGGATATACTCTGTTGAACGCTTGGTTTGTCATTGAAGGTTTCCAAGCTATTGTTCCTCTGAAGTTTTGCTCTTGAATCAGGTACTTTATTTGAATTAACTGTTGACTCCATCTACAAGCAGATAGCTTATTTTTGTATGCTCTGACTCGCATACTGGCGTTGAATAACAAGCCTGCATTGCATTTACTTGCTTTCTTTGTTATACGACTTTGGATATGTCCCGTTGAACGCTTGAGGTGCTGAAGAGTTTTCAAGCCATTGTTCCACGGAAGCCTGATACAGTACTTGGTATACTTTTGCTTTTTATGGTGATACTGACTAACTGGTAACTCTATCTGTACGCAGCTAGCGTATTAGTGTATTTGTGTGTTATACAGCTGCTGTTGATTGATACGCTCTACGCATACTGTGCCACCACGCCTGCATTTCATATATTTTTTCTTTAACTATTTGGAAGCACAGGAGTGTTGGTGAGTGTAACCTTGCAGTTTTACTTATACCTTATTGTTGTTTAACACTCACGCACTCATGGCGGAGAGCTATGCAGAGGATGTAATTGTTGAATTACCGTATAACCCAAATGTCCGGTTGGATGATAAACATAACTGTTTGGACAAATCGACCAGGTTTCATGATGCCATTCAGAGTGAGACCAATCATTTGCTCAATTATTACTTTAAAGCAGGAGTGAATGATAATGATGGAACTGATAAAAATCATGAAGGGCTAGATACTTTGATACATGAGATGGAAAGTGACTTTTTGAAACTAAAACGTCTTCAGCTTCAAAGACAACACTTTGAGGCATGTATAGCAAAGAAGATTGTACCTAGGGGCCTCAGGATTCTGAAGATGCCCACCACAGGCACTATTTATACTGATCTTTTATACAAATGGCAACAGATTAACTTAGAGACAAGTTTTAAATATATGGAACTATTTAATAGTTATTTTTTACCTACAGAAACTGCATTGAAGGAGAAAATATGTAAGCAACAGAAATGTGTATTTGACTTATACTCTAAGCATGTTGCAGAAACTTACATGGATAGAATGTTGGATAATGTTTTTCTTTTTGAGAGAAAACTGCTACAGCAGAAGAAAGATAAAATGAGAAGGGATATCACCGATTTTGCTAGGGGGAATGTCTTCACCTGGCCCAGGGTAGAAAGTGACAACCCCATGTCGAAGAAAACCCAAGGCAATAGCTTAGAAAAGAATGAATGTATGTTGGGGAGGAATGACAATAAAGACAAGATTGGTGATGAGTGCATTCCAAGTATTGTGAGCTTTAATAAAAATGATACTGTTACTAAGAATATGGATAACCAGATAGATATAAGTAACAGAAATGTAGTGACCACAGCAATAGTGCACCATGATACTTGTGCATCACCCATTAGTAACATTCACAACATTTCTATTTTCGAAGAAGCTAATACGAGAATAGATATCTGTGAACATGTGGAAACCACCAACAGTAGCAACATCATTAGAGATAAAAGTGGGGAGAATACCAACATAGTTGATGCACATGTAGTAAGTGAAATAGGTAGTAAACATACCCCTTTCCCGATCGCCAATCAATGGGGAGGGGGAGGCATCAAGGGACGCTCTGTAAGCAGGGGAAGACAGAGGAAAAGACCAGCAGAGCAGGTACAAGTAGGACCTACACTAAAGATTTGGCAGGAGAACAAGAATCCCTAGTGTGGAATTTATCAACTAAAGTACTTACTGAAGATGAACTTAGTGCATTAGAAAAAGGTCTAATGTTTATTCCCTCCACGAGGAGTAACATCACTGATAATGTGATTGATTTGAGACTTTTTGTACGGGAATTACAACTGAAGGTTGATTTTAATAGTACGGGAGTATTTCCACACCCTTCAGGAAACCCAGTACATATGTACCTAATAACCATGCGTTGATAGAGGCATACTCACAATTGGTTGAACAGGAGTTGTACGAGAATGAGATTAGAAATGGTAAGAAGAGATGGTCTGGTAATTTAAGACCAAGACAAAGGACAGCACTTAGGTCACTTAAAAATGATAAAACATTATGATCCGACCAGCAGACAAAGGAGGCCCGGTAGTGGTCATGGATATGGAATTCTATAAAGACCAGATGCTGTTGATGCTCAGTGATAATAAATTCTATGAAAGGATTAATACCAATAGAGTAGATAGAATAATAACTGAGGTAGCATCTAGGTTGAGCAAGATGCTAGATGAAGAGAGAATTAATGAAGAGTTATTTAGATATTTACTTGTTGAATACCCCACTATCCCAATTATACAAGGAATTCCAAAAATACATAAGGATGGAACTAAACCACCAATGAGGCCTATAGTGGCTGGGAAAGGGTGGATAACTGAACCTATATCCCTATATCTGGAATCAATACTAAGACCTTTAGTGGACAAATACGAACATATATTAAAAGATACCAAACAATTCCTTATTAAATTATATGAACAGACAACTGTAGTGAATGATGGGCAAGAAAGCATTCTAGTAACTTTTGATGTACAATCCCTGTTCACAGTAATACCAAACAAAGACGGATTAACTAGGCTAAAAAGGAGATTGACAGGGGACGGGGTCCTCTCTACGAGCAGGATTGGTGTCTTATGTGAACTAATGGAGATAGTTCTCACAAATAACATCTTTACCTTTGATGGCATGATATACATACAAAAAGATGGCGTAGCCATGGGCACATCTTGTGCGAACAGCTACGCCAACTTAATTATGGCTGACTGGGAAGATACTTCACTCTTTCGGATGGTTGAATTTCAGAACAAGATGGGATGTTATACCCGGTTTGTAGATGACCTCTTTCTAATATGGAAGGGAAATGAAGAAGAATTGAATGATTTATATAGGAGGATGAATAATGAGACTGACTACTTGAATTTCTCCATGGTGAAATCTAGAGACATTATTCCGTATTTGGATGTATACATAGAGAAATTACCTGATGGTAATTTGAATACTGGAGTATACAGGAAGGAGTGCTACAGAAATAGTTTGCTACATCGTAGTAGTATGCATCCTAAACATATTTTCAAAAATATTTTAAAGAGCCAAGCCATGCGGGCATCGAGGCTTAATTCTGATGATGTTGGGTTCCTTAGAGAGATGGAAGGACTTAGAACTAAGTTTACCAGTAGATGCTACACGAATGAAGAGATTGAGGAGAATTTCTCTGGAATAGATAGGCTTAGAGAGGGTAGAGCTCAGCCCTATTTTGGTAAACAAAGTGATGAGTCAGCTATCTCAGGAACAGTACAAGCTAGTAATAATATCAGAATCTTGACAACAGTTAAGATATTATTACAGGTAAATGTCTGCATTGTATTTAATATTGAAGCAAAGATCACTTTAAATTTTGATGTCTAATTAAACTAATTGTCAATTTAACAATTAGTGAGTGATATAAATGGAGCTTATTTTCAAAGCTGTAATGTGATCCTTTGAAGGCGAATGGCCGAGGTACCAGATCATTATTAAAGAACGTTGGTGGAATCTGACTGCTTGGTTTGTTGCTGAATAGCTTTGCTGGAATTCGTATGTGTTTTGCTGTTGGATAACCGTTTTACAGTCTCTTCCACCTGTTCTTATTTTGGACATTTATCTGTTTTCATCATGTCGCTTCGTAGCTCGAGCTCTGAACAGAGCGGTCCAGCTAGTTCACTTAATTTTTCTAATCTCCTGAGTGAGCGTGATAAGAAGTATTTACATCTTGACCCCTGGAATATTGGAGGTAATAATGCAGCTGTGGATGAGCGTTTCAATGAATTATCTAAATTGATGTCTAAGGAAGTAGCAGTTTACTTCGATACATTATTATTGGAGAAGTATGTTAGCCTTGACATCACGCCGCGGGGCTTGCGGGTGGATAAACTGCCAGCTACCCCTTTTTCGGAAGAAGAAACTGATCTCTTAAATGAATGGAAGCAAGTGTCATTATCGTGCACTATTGGTTGGCTTAAGATACTTATTAAGCGCAACCAACGTAACCATGAGAAAATCAAAAATGACATTATGACTTTACAAAACAGCCTGGTAACGGAAATGAATTATGATATTCAAATGTCAACACTAAGTGATAAAATCAATAAACTAGAAATTGACATTGTGCAGCGCAAAAGAAATAAGTTAGTCCGTGATATTAAAGACTATGAAACCGGCACCTTGTTCAACTGGCAACGTGAACCTACGCAAAGGACCCATAACAGGTCAAGGGGCAGGACTTGGAGTAGTAGTTCCAAACGCAGAGGAGTATCAGCGTCGTCGGCTTCATCATCGGAGGGTAGTTCTTCAAAAAATGTTTCTTTTGCTGAGACGACAACAGCGGGGAGCAGAACCTTAAATCGTGAGGTTACTATAGGTTCTGGTAACAACGGCAGTGACAATTCTAACTTTCAAACTGAGGAATACAACAAGGGAAGAAATGGGAGGAATGGAAGGAAGGGAAGAAACAAACTTAAATGAAGGTCTGTCAGCGGCATTTTCTAACGAACTTTATTTACATTGTGTGAACTTGTCTGAATTAGTTTTGAGTTCAGAAATGTTAAATGTTTTACACAAGGGAAGTAAGTTCGTCCCCACCTTCTTCCCATCTCTTGCTGACATCTATTTTGATGTCAAATGGTTTATTAGAAAATTGTTACTGAGAGTTCATTTTTTCAAAATGGAGAGATCTGTTGTATATAATGCTATTTCAAATGAATCTAGTGAATCAGAATTAGAAATGGATGATGACTTATGTAATTTGTCAATTTATAACTATGAGTTAGAATCTGATGTATTGGATGTTAGGAATGAACTATCTAGTGATGAAAATGTTGATTTCTGTATTGGATATGGTAGGAAGCATTACCAAAATTTAAGAGAGAAAATACTTTCATGCCACACATTTCTGTACCAGCTATTTCATTATTTCAAAAAGTTCTTTTGAGGGAAATTGAAACTTTGTTCAGTGAATTTTGTAAAAAACAGAAATGTTTTAATCTAAATAAAAATGAATGGCAAGCTCTGAAAGTTTTGAAATCAGTTAAACATGAATACATTTTCAAACCTGCTGATAAGGGTGGAAATTGGGTCATAATGGATAGAACCAAATATTTATGTATGGTGAATAAATTGTTGGAGAGCCCCGATGAATATAGGAGACTGGACAGTGACCCAATAGTGTCCTACAATGATGAGTTGCTATCTTTACTGGAAAGGGGTGAACGCTTGGGTTTTTTTATGCACACTGATGTCAAGAAACTGTATATTCAAAAACCAGTTACACCGATTATGTATGCATTACCCAAAATTCATAAAAATTTGGAAGAACCTCCTGGGAGACCTATTATCTCTGGAATAGGTTCTTTCTTGGAGAATGTTAATTTATTTTTAGATTCACAACTTAAACCCTATCTATGTAAGGTAGCAGCTCATATAAGAAACACACAAGATTTGATCAATAATCTGATAAATGTGAAATGGGACTGTGATTATTATTGGGTCACTGTGGATATTAAATCTTTATATACCAACATTAACATTAAATGGGGTTTAGAATCCATACTAAATATGATGGGTGAAGGACCAAAAAGCAACTTTATTATCACCCTTTTGGAATTCTGTTTAACTCATAGTTATTTTTGTTTCAATAACAAATATTACCTGCAAATAAAGGGTACAGCAATGGGTGCAGCTTATGCACCCAGCTATGCCATCATTTATATGGATTACTTTGAAAAGAAATATATTTATCCTACTAACTTCTTTAAGAACAAAGTAATATTATACAAACGTTTTATAGATGATTTAATTTTTATTTGCAAAGGAGATATTTGTGATTTCATGGATTTTTTTGAAGTACTTAATTTAAATGAACATAAGTTACAATTCTCTTATGAAACCAATAGAAACAAGATTAATTTTTTAGATCTAATTTTGTTTGAAAAGGATATGAATATTGAGTTTAAACCATTTAGGAAGGAAACTTCAGTTAATTTGTTCCTACATGCCACTAGCATGCATCCTGAGCACTTAATAAAAGCCCTACCTTTTGGGGAATTTAAAAGAATTCGGGATCACACCAGTATTAAGGAGGATATAGATGCAGAATTAGATGTAGTATTGCATAGATTATTAGATAGAGGATATGAATACAATACTTTATCTAAATGTAGAGATAGTGTGATTAAAAATATTAAATTATCTAACAAAAGGGACAATAGTGTGATAAACTCTGATAGAAAAATAATTAGAATAAAGGATAATGTTGAGAAAATATTTTTTATAACTAAATTTTCCCCTTTTTCTAAAATATTAGTCTCTTTAGTCAGAAAATTCTGGTATCTTATCAGTGAAGATGATAATATTGGTGAACTATTCCCGAATCAAGTAAATTTCTCCTTTAAACGGGGAAAGAACTTAAGAGAAATTCTGAATTATAATTTTGTACAACCTATTACTCCTATTCCTGTGAGGGTGGGTACTTTTGCCTGTGGCTCATGTAGTATATGTAATAGAGTTGTTAATGTTGATTATATTAACAACACTATTCATATTTCTAAACATTTTTTTAATTGTAAGTCTACTAGCATAGTATATATAATAGGGTGTTCTTGCAAGGATATTTGGTATGTGGGACAAACTAAAAGGATGTTAAAAACTAGAATTTTAGAACATCTTAAGGACATTAGAAATTTGAACGTTACCAGTCCTGTTGCTAAGCATTTTTTGGATGTGCATGATGGTTGCAATAATAGCTTAAGATGTAGTGTATTGGGGAAACCCTCTATTCGTAAGGGAGATGATATAATAGCTAAACTCTTGGAATTAGAAACTAGGATGATAATAAAATATAAAACTTTAAAACCATTTGGTCTTAATCAAGAGCTGGGTCTATAGTTAATATATAGAAGAGCAATTTATGCACATCATTTATATTGTTATTCATTCTGTATGTACCTTGTTTGTGTGTATATATTGGGTATATTTTTATACATATATATGTATATATTTAATAATTTGTATGTGCTTTTGATCTACTGAGAACGAACTATGTAATTGTTGAATTTATTATATATCTGAATAACTATGCATTATAAATTGTTAATAACATGTTTCCTTTTTATTTTTGATATAAAAGTTATTTAAAATTATTTTTCATTGATTATATGTATAAAATTTAATCTTGACAACAGTTAAGATATTATTACAGGTAAATGTCTGCATTGTATTTAATATTGAAGCAAAGATCACTTTAAATTTTGATGTCTAATTAAACTAATTGTCAATTTAACAATTAGTGAGTGATATAAATGGAGCTTATTTTCAAAGCTGTAATGTGATCCTTTGAAGGCGAATGGCCGAGGTACCAGATCATTATTAAAGAACGTTGGTGGAATCTGACTGCTTGGTTTGTTGCTGAATAATATCAGAATCCCTCTACATTATACACAAGACATCAATAACATCAAGGATATTTACAGGAAACATTGGGATGTCCTACTAACAGACCCTATGATTTCTAGTATAATAGATGAGGCCCCCAAGTTTTCTTATAGAAACAAATTGAATCTGCATAGGATGCTCTGTGGTCCGAATAGAGTTGGAAATATAATGTCAGATAGTCTATATGGGGCTACTAGAAAGTGTCAGAAATGTAACCAATGTAAATATGTGAAAGAATGTAATACTTTTACACATCCTGTCACAGGGCAGCTTTTTACATTCATCATGTCAGCAACATGCAACTCTAAACATGTCGTGTCCCTGGCTACATGTCAGTCTTGCCCAGCATTTTATGTGGGCAAGACTGACCGTAAGTTTAAAGAGAGGATTAGAGAACATATATATAAGATTAGGATATCCTGCACATCCAATGCCCTCTCTAAACATGTAAATAACACATCAATAGAACATAAGTTTCTATTCCAAGTTATCTATGTGAACAAACCGGGGATAAGGAGAGGGGACTTGAGTAATCTTACTGAACAAATGGAAGCCAAATGGATTATTAGGTTTAGAGCTGATCGCAGCCCTGGCATTAATGATAGGGTCTCTATTAAACCCATACTTAAAGCCAGGAAACTTAAATAAAATATAAATACAAAAAATAGTGAGTATTTCTCACCACTCACAATTTATAAATGACGCAGCTATTTGTGAATATTTGGATTGCTATGTACTGCCATCCTATTATGTAGCAGGTTATCTATGGTAACATTATATTAATATATAATGATGTCATGTCACAACAATTTATGGTATTTTTAACCTATATTATTGCACATTGTGTGGATGTATCATTAGTGTATATAGTGTCAGTGTTTATGAGGCCTTTTACATATATATTTATATATATATATCTTTATATATATGTACTTAGTGTAGGCAATGACCTCATAGATATGTGGATCATTTTACACATTTTTATATATAATTCAGTGACACTTTTGGTGGTAAATTTCTGACTTCTTGAGACTTTTACATCATGACATCAATGTTAGTTCGTTTCCATCTACTGTGGTGGGTTGAATTGTTCTTAATAATAATATTTTTAACATATTAGATATTTCCTACTAGATGTATAAATCAATATATATATATGCTTTTCATATATATTTTAGTGATAATGTTTGATGGTAAATTTCTGACTTCATGAGAGTTTACACCATGATACAAATATCAGTAGTTTTTTATTTATTGTGGCATCTTGAATGGATTTCTAATGCATAAGTTTGAATTTAGAGGTGGAGGGCATATTAAGAATGAGTTGAGGAGTGCAGTTCCACATTTTTGCTGTTTGACATGAAAATAAGGATTTACCTAAAGAGTTATTGGCTTTACTAACTTGTAATAGTAGTTTATTAGATGAGTGGAGGGAGTGAGTAAAGTTTTAAGGATGTACTAGGTGTGTTAGAGTAGGACAGGCGTTAGGTTGGTATAGGATCCTGTGGGAAAATAGCTAGCTGGTTAAGTGTTAGTAAGTTTGGACTTTCAAGCCAGCGTAATTGTTTCAGGACAGTACAGTGGTGGATTCTATTGTGTAGGCTGGCAGCAAAATGAGTGATTTTGTGGTAGTATGTTTCAAGTTTAGGTAGGTCAATCTTTCTGAGATTTGAGAAAATGGGTGAGGCGTATAGTAGTGTGGGGAGGTGGTGTGTTCTGGCAATTGCTTGTCTAGTTGATGAGGTGGAAGGTGAGGAATGTTCTACATCTATATAAACATCCAAGTTTAATGTGTACTTTTTTAATGGTGAGGGCAATGTGTTTGTCATATTTCATTTGCAATCTATTGTGATACCAAGTAATTTTGTGCTATCCACTGGTTTGATTATAGTTCCATTGGATGAAAGTATGTGTATTGATGAAGGGGAATTTGTTTTTTTTATTTGAAAATATCATAAGCTTAGTCTTATTTGGGTTTAATATGGGTTGTCTTTTTTTTATGAAAAGTTCTATGTCTGTGAAAGCAGACTGAGTCTTGGATAGGAGGTCCGGTAGGGAGGAGGCTGTGCAGATAACAGTGGGGTCATCTGTATGCTGTATAACTGTGGCATGGGGAGAGGTGGAGCTAAGGCTGCTTGATAAGATGGAGAACAGTAGGGACCAAGAATAGAGCCCTGTGGGACTCCTATAGTGATGGGTAGAAGAGCAGAGATTTCATTTTTCCATATCACTGATTGTTGTCGGTCACTGAGATAGCTGTGGAACCAGGTAATAGAAGCTAGAGAGAGATGAACAGATGCTAAGTCAAGTAGTAGTTTTTGATGTGATACAGTGTCAAATGCTTTTGGCATATCTAAGCAGATGGAAGAGACAAGTTGGTTACTATTTCTATGTCGGTTGCTCATCTCTGAAACTTCAGAGGGGTGTTGTGATACTGCATTTAGGTCTGAAACCATGTTGGGAGTTGGAGAGTAGGTTGTTTTGTATGAGATGGGACAGTAGTTGAGAGTGCATGCATTTTTCTAATATTTTGCTTAGAGGGGAGAGTATGGCAATGAGTCTATAATTGGATAACTCGGTGGACTGACCACCTTTGTGTAGGGGTATTATATAGGAGGCTTCAATTTTGCAGGTTTGATATGTGTACCAAGCTTTATCTCTTTGTTTCTTAGTGTTTATGCTGTCTGTTGTTAGCCAGGGTACTGGTGTGGGTTTGCAGTGTCTTCTATGAATAGGAGCAAGGATGTCTAGCATGTTAAGGAAGGAGTGATTGAAGTATGTAGGGGCGGCTCATGCTATTGGACTGCAGAACTGCAGTCCTCCCCAGCTGTAAAAGGAAAAGAAAAGAAAACTAGCTGCAAGTCCTGCACATGTGTGCTTTCCTATACGGACTGCCATCTAACCAGTCCAGATTACAAAAAGAAGAAAATCAGTGTAGATGCCCCAGAAGTCGATGCAGTTACAAACCGCATAGACTGAAGGGAAATCGACTGCAGTGTCTGCAGTCTATAGCAACTGATTGGCTCCCAGTACTTCCAGCTCGTCAAAGGCACACTCTGATTGCCTCCTGGCACACAGACTAACTGCTGCTGCAATGTAATGGTGGCTCTGAACTTTGCTGCTGTAGTTTGGAAGCTCTGCTGGACTTTGGAACTTCTGCAAGGAATATATTTCGAACTGGAACCACTATCACGAACTAGCAGCTCTCAGAAGCAAGCATTAGCAGGAAGTCCAGGCAGAAACTCGCTCAGACTGGCGAGCATTCTCACTGGTAAGAAACTGTGTGTGAAGCAAGTATTAGCAGTCCCTAAGAAATATTTTGCTGCTGCTCAAACTGACTTACTAAAGCATTCTCACACTTGGTGTGTGTAAACATGATCGGACTTATGTTGCTGCATTCTCGCACTTAGCTGGAGTTATATTGCTGCATGTAAACAAGATCAGACTTATAGTGCTGCATTCTCGCGATCGGGCATTCTGGTGTGTGTAAATATGATCAGACTTTCTCAGCATTCCCGGTGTATGTGACTTTCTTCAAGATTGGGCCATTGTGTGTTTGTAAATATGATTGAACTATCTCAGCATTCCTGGTGTGTGTGACTTTCTTCGTGCTCAGGCACTGTGTGTGGTACAATCAGACTTTCTAATATTGCTGCATTCTCACGGTGTGTGTGTGTGTGTGTGTGTGTGTGTGTGTGTGTGTGTGTGTGTGTGTGTGTGTGTGTGTGTGTGTGTGTGTGTGTGTGTGTGTGTGTGTGTGTGTGTGTGTGTGTAAGAAGTAAGTAGGCAGGGATGTGTGTGTGTAAGAAGTAAGTAGGTAGGGATGTGTGTGTGTGTGTGTGTGTGTGTGTGTGTGTGTGTGTAAGAAGTAAGTAGGTAGGGATGTGTGTAAGAAGTAAGTAGGTACAGATGTGTGTGTAATGCCCCAATTGAGTATTCCTGGTGGCTAGACTTATTTTGGCTCAAACCCTGTACCTTGGATACAGGTAGCAAGAGCCTGAATTCCCTAGCCACCACCACTGCAGAGGTTTGACTCATATGTTTCTTCTGAACTTGTTCTGTTCCTCATAAAATCTGTGGTTTTCTGCATTTTTTGTAATAAACAGACATTTCAATTTCAGACTTCATATTCTTCAGAAAATACATGGTAACATGGCAAGAGCCTGAATTCCCTACCCACCACCACTGCAGAGTTTTGCCTCATATCTTTCTCCTGAACCTGTTCTGTTCCTCATACAATCTGTGGTTTTCTGCAGTTTTTTAAATAAATGACAGACATTTGAATTTCAGACTTCATATTCTTCAGAAAATACATGTTAACACAACACAAAACCTTTTCATTCTAGCAATTTTCTAAGTTGATAAGATCAATATTTGAAAATTGTCCCTATTGGCTTTGTCAAGGTTTTTTGTGCTATCAGGTTGACAGCTATGGTGAGAACTGAATATGTTTGGGGGCTGTATTCCCCAATTATTATTTCTGAACACGTGTTTTGTGCTAGGAGGTTGAGAGCTATACTATGGTGAGAACTGAATTCACTAAATGATAGCCATTTAAGTTTCAGTCTTCATGTCTTTCATGAAACAGCTTATATGGCATAGTGGTTTGTGTCTCTGACTGTAGTACATAGGGTCCTGGATTCAAAACTTGGCACTAAACTGCATGGTGATAACAGCATTTTATTCCAGCAACTTTCCAAGATTATACAAGCAATGTTTAAAATGTGTCTCTGGTTTTTCGGCTTTTGCCCCCCCCCCCCAATAAATGTTGGCTTTTTCCAGATTTCTTGTACTGCAAAGTTGGGAGATATAGTTGAGTGTTGAGTGGCTTTTACAAGGAGCTGAGAGCTTGAAGTGGTTTAGTGCTGCTTATGCTGAACCTACTTGCATTGTTAATAGCACAGCAGGTAGTGTACTTGCTTTCACATGCAGAAGGCTGTGGGTTCTACTCCCACAGTATGTAGATGCATGGCTGATGTACTTTTAAAGGGGGGTGGATGCTGCAGGCCTGCAAATGTCCTCTTTGGTGGAGATAAGTAGTAACTATGAACCTGTTATCAGTTTGCCATCCATTCCCTATTGCAATATTACTAGCTTATCATTGTTTTAATGTAACATAGGCAATTTATTCCTCAAGGGCAACAGGCACTTTATTTGTAGATTTAAAAATGAAATATAAAGTTGTTTGTTAGCAGCAACCTCTTCATTAGTTACAGATCTCTTTAATGTGGAATTATTTAGATGACTTTTACTTCTGCAGAGATTGTGCATATTTACTAATATTGGTGGATTGTAGAAGTCTGAGTAGACTTTTATAATGGAAATGTTCTGAATTAGGCAGTTTTTTGTCATTACTGGTGCATGCATTTTGTTTCATTGTTTCCTGGAAAAATGTTCAAAACAATACATTTAAAATGCCCTCTAACAACTGTACTGTATTATACAAGGAATATAATATAAATCAGGAAGGTGTTTATTGATTATGTGATCAGCTCAGGTATGCCCCCTCCCAGTTCTTGGTTGGATGTGTTCGATTAGGAACCAGTTAAATCCACTGTCTACAAGCACAAACTTTTTTTGTTACTGAATATTTTCACCGAGTCTGAATGCTACTGAAAGTGATGAAGCCAGACTGAAGCAATCACTTCTCTTAGATCTTCGTTTTTTGTTTTGTTTTTTTTTGGGGGGGGGTGCTTACTTATTGTCCACACCTAGGGAGCTAAGTTCGTCGTGTAGGATTTCTGCCGCACAATTCTCCCAGCTGAACTATAACTCTCAACTGTCCAGATTTTTGCAGAATGAATAGATTTTTGCTTCTTATTTGCCCCACAGTAAGACGTTGTCCTGTTCGATTCTCAGCTAGAGCGTCTTCTGTGTGTCGACACGCATGAATGGGCGTACCTTCATTGAAGGTTGTGCATCAGGGCCAGCAACTTGGCACGTAAAAATCTACTGCCAATCGTTAGCGGACCGGAGTTCCGCTGTGGCAACCCCTAACCGGGAAAAGCCGAAAGACACAACAACAACAACATTTTTGGTTTGTTCCTCATAAAATTTGTGGTTTTCTGGCAAATCATTTAGGATTGAAGTCACTTAATAATGACAGTCATTGAGTTTCAGAATTCATACCCTTCAGAAAAATGCATGCTAAAGCAAGACCTGTTGTTCTATCAACTATCTAAGTTTATACAAGAGCAACTTTTAGTACTGTTTGTTCCCCCAATATAAATGTGTACTTGTCCAGATTTCCTGCATTAAAAGGTTGAGAGGTATATGCAAATAAATTGCTTGATAGAATTAGGTATAAACAAACCTCTCAACTTTCCCCGATTTTGGCTCAAAATCTTGCTCTCCCCCTAATAATCCCTCCACAAAATGGTAATTTTGGAAGGAACATGGAGGGTTTACAATTAATAAATAATTTTAATGATCAGTGTTGCAGATTACTTTTATTTTAGAAATGCATGTAGATTCTCTTATTTTGTCAGCTGCTCAACTTAACAGTACTAATATTAAAAAAGTGTCCCTTTTTGACAGGTTCCCACCTGTATTGTGTGGCTATTTTATATTTTTGCATCACAGTTTTGGTCCGTTTTTCATAAAAATGTTGTTTTCTGGCAAATCATTAAAGATTGATGTTAGAAAATAATGACAGATATTTGAGTTTCAGATTTCATACCCTTCAGAAAATGCATACTAATGCAAGACCTACTATTATATTATCTTTCTAAGTTTATAAGAGCAATATTTAAAAATTGTCCTTATTTTTGGGCCTTTGTTCCACATCTATTTATAGCTTTTTCCAGATTTCTTGCTCTAAGGTTAAGAGGTATGACAAATGTGTCAGGGTCATCACCGTCAGCCAGAGACATTTCAAATGATGACATACTTGTTGTACCCCACTCTCCAATGTAGTGATTCTGGATGTATCCATGCAAGGCAAGGAGCAGTTATGTAGTGTAAGTGTGCAAAATATTCCCCCATCCAAGGTAGACACAAGTACTACAGTGGCTTTTTATCTGTCCTGGATTTTGCAGAATGCTCTGGTTTTCCGTCATATTTTTATACTGTTGCTTTTATGCTTCTTATTATTCAGAAAATGCATGTTGTTGCAGTGCATGTTGCTTTGTGTTTAAGTAGCAATGCTTTAATGACCATTAGGTAAGCTTGTCTGGGATTGTAAGATGGAAGTAAGCTTTAATAAGCATACTGTTAAAGAATTAACATTGAAAGCATTTTTGTTGTTGCCATGCAGAGAATAAGGTTATAAGGTATTGTAATGCATATGACAGTGATGAAAATAAAGGACAGGATTACAGTATTTTCAGAGTCTCATTACATTTGCTGGAGACTTGCAGTCATCTTTGCAAGCTTTACCTGTAAATTAAACAGAATGCTAATCTCTCAGGTGTGGTCCATAACATGTGCAGTAATCCTTTAAGCAATTTATCTTGAGCTTGTTTCTCGTTTGCTGTTCATTTTTTACTTTGATCATGTTTTCCCCATGAAACAAGTAGATAGTTGTTGTCAGGCAGCACTGCAGCAGGTCTTTTCTGGATAAGAAACATTTTTACAAGTGGGGGTAATCAGTATCACAGAGACTGCTACCTTCAGTATGTTACTTGGTACTTTTATAAAGCTGAATATAAATTACAATTAGAACTGCAGAGCAAGGAAAAGTGGTTTGAGTTGAGTGCTGCTTGTTTTTTATACTTTATTTCAACTGGCATTCCAGTAATGTAGATTGTAATGTAATGTAGTAAATTTAGCCATGGGACTATTTGAAATTGAGTACATATATAAGCATAAATTTTTTCATCAACATGTAATTAAGTATTATCGATATGTTGATGATTTAATTTTTTTAGTAGAGGGAGATTACAGCTTGGCACGTCAATTTTGTACTGATTTAAATTCCAATAGATTTCTTTTGGAATTTGATGGTTTACAGATAAATACCTGTGTTCCTTTTCTTGATGTTAAATTAGAAATTCAGAATGGTAAAAAACTTGTTACGTCAGTAAATAGAAAATTTATGGGCAATATGCAATATGTACATAGTTCTAGTGGCCATCCCCCCCATACTATTAAGTCACTTCCATATAGTGAAATGTTACGGATCCGTAGATTATGTAACAATGAAAATACATTTTGGGGAACTAGAATTGTTAGTGGATTCATTTGAACATAGAGGCTACAGTGAAACCTTATTAAGTGAAGCTTTTAAAAAACTTTTAGAAAAACTAACAATAGTTATAAGCATATGATGCACAATAATGTAAGATCATTTAACAATTTTACAGAAGACAAAGAAGCTATGTATTTTGTAACCAAATATAGTTGTTTTCTGGTGAACTTGTCAAGATAGTTTCCCAATTTTGGAATTATCTTTGTTCATTAAGTAATGTTAAAACTTGGTTAAATGCTGACTTAAAATTCTCATACTGCAGGGGTAGAAGTATTAAGGACATGCTGGTAAAAGTAGGTTCAATTTTCCAAGCGAAACACTACAATACAATCCTATTAGGAGAGGCACTACAAAATGTGGTAAATGTAAAGCATGCAAATTCATAGTTCCTTTTTGAACATATTAATAATATGGCTTTTCAAGTAAAACAATCGTTTCATTGCCATACAGAAAGAGTAATTTATGCTTTACGTTGTTCATGTCAGAAGTTCTATATTGGAGAAACAAAAGAGCATTCAAAACAAGGCTCTTAGAACATATTAGGGATATTGTGAACAAAAAGTAGAGTCCTGTAGCAATGCATTTTCTACAATATCATAATAGTAATCCTAATGATTTATGTGCAACTATTTTGGAACAAATACCTGATTATAAATATAACAATATAAATATAAAATGTTTATTGCAACAGAAAGAGGCAGTTTTTATTTTAAAATTTAAAACATTGTGTCCTGAAGGTCTTAATGAAGATTTTAACTGGAGAATGCTTGTTAATTGAATAATTGTGCTTTTAGCATTCATTATATTAATTGATTCAATTAGTGTTTATGTATATATACTTGTTTAGAGTTTAGTTTCCTTGTACTCCTTGAAGGCTCAGGCGAGGCGTCAGAGGATATTTTCTTTGGAATAAATTGCTATTTAGAGGATCTTGCTGCTGTTGTTTCTTCTGTTGGTTTGGCTCTGGTTGTTTTATACATGTCTACGGATCCTCAACTACAACTACCTAGAATATTTAGTGACGATGGATGGCAGCCAGTTATCATTGGACAATTTTCTCACCAACTCTACCAATTCCACAGAGAGAGGTGAGCGTCTGCCTTTAACAAGAAACTCTAATGACAAAAATCTACCCATATGGGAACAATGGGAACATGATCGTAGAAAACGTTTCCCAAATCCGTTTTCCACTGTGGGTAGGAAAATTTCTTTGCCATCAAACACTGAACATAAAACTTTATTTGAAAATTTGGAAAAGAAAATGTGGAAAGAAACATCTACGTTCTTTAATATTTGTGGATTGCAAAGGTATATTGACACTGAAACCACGCCTAGGGGTTTAAGGGTGTACAAAGATCCAACAACACCCTTTGATCTAACCATAGAAACGGAGGTCTCTTTCCATAAACGATGGGTTGCGGCAGCTCACAATTGTGTCACCGAATGGCTCCACATTCTGGTGGAGCGTGATCAACAAACAAACTGAATTATGTACAGATATTAAGAACATTTGTCAAGACATCTCCAAATGTGTTCCGATTTCCACCTTAAATGAGTTTTAGTTCAAACTCAAGATAAACTCAAAAGTTTGAACTGAATTTGATAGAACGCAAGAAGGGTAAACTTGTTGACTTGCGTGACTCTGAGATGAACAAGGCGTTCTTCTCGAGAGCCTATCGGAAGCAAGAACGCAAGCGAGTGAGATTTCAAGCTGACGCCAACCATTCACGTCATCCAAATTCGTCAGCTTCTGCATCTGAAGGAGGTTTTACTTCCGGAGAGGAAGAATTTGAAGATGCGGAATTTCCCTGCTTACCGACTGCTCAGCAACCAGCAGGTTTTCGTCAGACTTTTCGCAACGACACGTTTCAACCATATAGAAACCCACAGGGACAAAAACGTCAACGTGAATTTATTCAATATACAGCCAATGAACAAAACGGACGGGGTGGTCACAAAAGAGGCAGATGGTAATTCAGTTTTCGGACATGCCAGTGACTATATTGTTAACTTATCTAAATGTGTATTTAATGACAAAGAAATTGCAGTCTTAAACTTTGGTTTGAAATTTATCCCTACAGTTATACCTGGGTTACATGATTTGAAGACTGAGGTATACAAATTTGGGAGAAAACTTCATCTTAAACATTTCTTTAGCCAAAATGTTAGGCAGTCACAGGATAATTCTGATAACAGTTCTTATACTTCGTCAGATAGCTTTTTTTCATGTACATCTGATGAGCCATCTAACGCTTATGTTAATTTAGATACTGACAAAATTCCTTCTAATAGCCATTTTACACCTCATATGTTACATAATGAAGTCTCAATTTAGTAAAATGGTCAACCATACTATTGATGTAACATATCATTCTTTTTATGTAACAAAAGTAACATTAAATATAACATGACTTTTGAAGAATGGCAGATATTATGTTCACTTAGTAAAAAGAATGACATAGTTTTAAGCCTGCCGATAAAGGCAACAAGTTGGTAGTTCTTGATCCACATGATTATTTTCAGATGTGCATTAAACATCTTCAGGATGCCAACACATATGAAAAACTAATATGGAGAACTATCATGTTGCCATTACGAATATAAAGCTTTGATATCAAAAGGTTTGAGATTGGGTTATTTTACCATCAGTGATATAAAGAAAAAATTTCAAGTAAATGAATGTGATATGGCTTACTTTTATTGTTTGCCAAAATACATAAAACCTGTTAAAACCATCAGGAAGACCCATTGTTTGGGTCATAGATATTTTCTGCATAACTTGGGTATATTTTTGCATCACCATTTTTCCCTTATGTAAAGGTTCTACCTTCTTTTTTGGTAGATGTCTTTGATTTCTTAAATAAGATAAAAGATGTAAAATGGAATTCAAACATGTATTGGGTAACTATTGATGTAAAGAGTTTATACACAAGTATTGGCCATAAATTTGGCATAGAAGCTGTTAGATTCTTTTTAGGCCATTCTCCTGCAACTGAATATATTGTGGAGCTTACTGAATTTTGTTTAATTAATAATTTTTTTGAATTTCACAATGAATTATACCGTCAAAAACAGGGAACTGCCATGGGGGCTGCCTTTGCCCCCATGTATGCAAATTTAGCCATGGGACTATTTGAAATTGAGTACATATATAAGCATAAATTTTTTCATCAACATGTAATTAAGTATTATCGATATGTTGATGATTTAATTTTTTTAGTAGAGGGAGATTACAGCTTGGCACGTCAATTTTGTACTGATTTAAATTCCAATAGATTTCTTTTGGAATTTGATGGTTTACAGATAAATACCTGTGTTCCTTTTCTTGATGTTAAATTAGAAATTCAGAATGGTAAAAAACTTGTTACGTCAGTAAATAGAAAATTTATGGGCAATATGCAATATGTACATAGTTCTAGTGGCCATCCCCCCCATACTATTAAGTCACTTCCATATAGTGAAATGTTACGGATCCGTAGATTATGTAACAATGAAAATACATTTTGGGGAACTAGAATTGTTAGTGGATTCATTTGAACATAGAGGCTACAGTGAAACCTTATTAAGTGAAGCTTTTAAAAAACTTTTTAGAAAAACTAACAATAGTTATAAGCATATGATGCACAATAATGTAAGATCATTTAACAATTTTACAGAAGACAAAGAAGCTATGTATTTTGTAACCAAATATAGTTGTTTTTCTGGTGAACTTGTCAAGATAGTTTCCCAATTTTGGAATTATCTTTGTTCATTAAGTAATGTTAAAACTTGGTTAAATGCTGACTTAAAATTCTCATACTGCAGGGGTAGAAGTATTAAGGACATGCTGGTAAAAAGTAGGTTCAATTTTCCAAGAAACACTACAATACAATCCTATTAGGAGAGGCACTACAAAATGTGGTAAATGTAAAGCATGCAAATTCATAGTTCCTTTTTTTGAACATATTAATAATATGGCTTTTCAAGTAAAACAATCGTTTCATTGCCATACAGAAAGAGTAATTTATGCTTTACGTTGTTCATGTCAGAAGTTCTATATTGGAGAAACAAAAAGAGCATTCAAAACAAGGCTCTTAGAACATATTAGGGATATTGTGAACAAAAAAGTAGAGAGTCCTGTAGCAATGCATTTTCTACAATATCATAATAGTAATCCTAATGATTTATGTGCAACTATTTTGGAACAAATACCTGATTATAAATATAACAATATAAATATAAAATGTTTATTGCAACAGAAAGAGGCAGTTTTTATTTTAAAATTTAAAACATTGTGTCCTGAAGGTCTTAATGAAGATTTTAACTGGAGAATGCTTGTTAATTGAATAATTGTGCTTTTAGCATTCATTATATTAATTGATTCAATTAGTGTTTATGTATATATACTTGTTTAGAGTTTAGTTTCCTTGTACTCCTTGAAGGCTCAGGCCGAGACGTCAGAGGATATTTTCTTTGGAATAAATTGCTATTTAGAGGATCTTGCTGCTGTTGTTTCTTCTGTTGGTTTGGCTCTGGTTGTTTTATACATGTCTACGGATCCTCAACTACAACTACCTAGAATATTTAGGTGAGACGATGGATGGCAGCCAGTTATCATTGGACAATTTTCTCACCAACTCTACCAATTCCACAGAGAGAGGTGAGCGTCTGCCTTTAACAAGAAACTCTAATGACAAAATCTACCCATATGGGAACAATGGGAACATGATCGTGAAAACGTTTCCCAAATCCTTTTCCACTGTGGGTAGGAAAATTTCTTTGCCATCAAACACTGAACATAAAACTTTATTTGAAAATTTGGAAAAGAAAATGTGGAAAGAAACATCTACGTTCTTTAATATTTGTGGATTGCAAAGGTATATTGACACTGAAACCACGCCTAGGGGTTTAAGGGTGTACAAAGATCCAACAACACCCTTTGATCTAACCATAGAAACGGAGGTCTCTTTCCATAAACGATGGGTTGCGGCAGCTCACAATTGTGTCACCGAATGGCTCCACATTCTGGTGGAGCGTGATCAACTTAAACAAACTGAATTATGTACAGATATTAAGAACATTTGTCAAGACATCTCCAAATGTGTTCCGATTTCCACCTTAAATGAGTTTTTAGTTCAAACTCAAGATAAACTCAAAAAGTTTGAACTGAATTTGATAGAACGCAAGAAGGGTAAACTTGTTCGTGACTTGCGTGACTCTGAGATGAACAAGGCGTTCTTCTCGAGAGCCTATCGGAAGCAAGAACGCAAGCGAGTGAGATTTCAAGCTGACGCCAACCATTCACGTCATCCAAATTCGTCAGCTTCTGCATCTGAAGGAGGTTTTACTTCCGGAGAGGAAGAATTTGAAGATGCGGAATTTCCCTGCTTACCGACTGCTCAGCAACCAGCAGGTTTTCGTCAGACTTTTCATAGCGACGCTTTCAACCATATAGAAACCCACAGGGACAAAACGCCAACGTGAATTTATTCAATATACAGCCAATGAACAAAGCGGACGGGTGGTCACAAAGAGGCAGATGGTAATTCAGTTTCGGACATGCCAGTGACTATATTGTTAACTTATCTAAATGTGTATTTAATGACAAAGAAATTGCAGTCTTAAACTTTGGTTTGAAATTTATCCCTACAGTTATACCTGGGTTACATGATTTGAAGACTGAGGTATACAAATTTGGGAGAAAACTTCATCTTAAACATTTCTTTAGCCAAAATGTTAGGCAGTCACAGGATAATTCTGATAACAGTTCTTATACTTAGTCAGATAGTTTTTTCATGTACATCTGACGAGCCATCTAACGCTTATGTTAATTTAGATACTGATAAAGTTCCTTCTAATAGCCATTTTACACCTCATATGTTACATAATGAAGTCTCGAATTTCGTAAAAATGGTCAACCATACTATTGATGTAACATATCATTCTTTTTTATGTAACAAAAGTAACATTAAATATAACATGACTTTTGAAGAATGGCAGATATTATGTTCACTTAGTAAAAAGAATGACATAGTTTTTAAGCCTGCCGATAAAGGCAACAAGTTGGTAGTTCTTGATCCACATGATTATTTTCAGATGTGCATTAAACATCTTCAGGATGCCAACACATATGAAAAAACTAATATGGAGAACTATCATGTTGCCATTACGGAATATAAAGCTTTGATATCAAAAGGTTTGAGATTGGGTTATTTTACCATCAGTGATATAAAGAAAAAATTTCAAGTAAATGAATGTGATATGGCTTACTTTTATTGTTTGCCAAAAATACATAAAAACCTGTTAAAACCATCAGGAAGACCCATTGTTTCGGGCCGCAGATATTTTCTGCATAACTTGGGTATATTTTTGCATCACCATTTTTCCCCTTATGTAAAGGCTCTACCTTCTTTTTTGGTAGATGTCTTTGATTTCTTAAATAAGATAAAAGATGTAAAATGGAATTCAAACATGTATTGGGTAACTATTGATGTAAAGAGTTTATACACAAGTATTGGCCATAAATTTGGCATAGAAGCTGTTAGATTCTTTTTAGGCCATTCTCCTGCAACTGAATATATTGTGGAGCTTACTGAATTTTGTTTAATTAATAATTTTTTTGAATTTCACAATGAATTATACCGTCAAAAACAGGGAACTGCCATGGGGGCTGCCTTTGCCCCCATGTATGCAAATTTAGCCATGGGACTATTTGAAATTGAGTACATATATAAGCATAAATTTTTTCATCAACATGTAATTAAGTATTATCAATATGTTGATGATTTAATTTTTAGTAGAGGGAGATTACAGCTTGGCACGTCAATTTTGTACTGATTTAAATTCCAATAGATTTCTTTTGGAATTTGATGGTTTACAGATAAATACCTGTGTTCCTTTTCTTGATGTTAAATTAGAAATTCAGAATGGTAAAAAACTTGTTACGTCAGTAAATAGAAAATTTATGGGCAATATGCAATATGTACATAGTTCTAGTGGCCATCCCCCCCATACTATTAAGTCACTTCCATATAGTGAAATGTTACGGATCCGTAGATTATGTAACAATGAAAATACATTTTTTGGGGAACTAGAATTGTTAGTGGATTCATTTGAACATAGAGGCTACAGTGAAACCTTATTAAGTGAAGCTTTTAAAAAACTTTTTAGAAAAACTAACAATAGTTATAAGCATATGATGCACAATAATGTAAGATCATTTAACAATTTTACAGAAGACAAAGAAGCTATGTATTTTGTAACCAAATATAGTTGTTTTTCTGGTGAACTTGTCAAGATAGTTTCCCAATTTTGGAATTATCTTTGTTCATTAAGTAATGTTAAAACTTGGTTAAATGCTGACTTAAAATTCTCATACTGCAGGGGTAGAAGTATTAAGGACATGCTGGTAAAAAGTAGGTTCAATTTTCCAAGCGAAACACTACAATACAATCCTATTAGGAGAGGCACTACAAAATGTGGTAAATGTAAAGCATGCAAATTCATAGTTCCTTTTTTTGAACATATTAATAATATGGCTTTTCAAGTAAAACAATCGTTTCATTGCCATACAGAAAGAGTAATTTATGCTTTACGTTGTTCATGTCAGAAGTTCTATATTGGAGAAACAAAAAGAGCATTCAAAACAAGGCTCTTAGAACATATTAGGGATATTGTGAACAAAAAAGTAGAGAGTCCTGTAGCAATGCATTTTCTACAATATCATAATAGTAATCCTAATGATTTATGTGCAACTATTTTGGAACAAATACCTGATTATAAATATAACAATATAAATATAAAATGTTTATTGCAACAGAAAGAGGCAGTTTTTATTTTAAAATTTAAAACATTGTGTCCTGAAGGTCTTAATGAAGATTTTAACTGGAGAATGCTTGTTAATTGAATAATTGTGCTTTTAGCATTCATTATATTAATTGATTCAATTAGTGTTTATGTATATATACTTGTTTAGAGTTTAGTTTCCTTGTACTCCTTGAAGGCTCAGGCCGAGACGTCAGAGGATATTTTCTTTGGAATAAATTGCTATTTAGAGGATCTTGCTGCTGTTGTTTCTTCTGTTGGTTTGGCTCTGGTTGTTTTATACATGTCTACGGATCCTCAACTACAACTACCTAGAATATTTCGTGAGACGATGGATGGCAGCCAGTTATCATTGGACAATTTTCTCACCAACTCTACCAATTCCACAGAGAGAGGTGAGCGTCTGCCTTTAACAAGAAACTCTAATGACAAAAATCTACCCATATGGGAACAATGGGAACATGATCGTAGAAAACGTTTCCCAAATCCGTTTTCCACTGTGGGTAGGAAAATTTCTTTGCCATCAAACACTGAACATAAAACTTTATTTGAAAATTTGGAAAAGAAAATGTGGAAAGAAACATCTACGTTCTTTAATATTTGTGGATTGCAAAGGTATATTGACACTGAAACCACGCCTAGGGGTTTAAGGGTGTACAAAGATCCAACAACACCCTTTGATCTAACCATAGAAACGGAGGTCTCTTTCCATAAACGATGGGTTGCGGCAGCTCACAATTGTGTCACCGAATGGCTCCACATTCTGGTGGAGCGTGATCAACTTAAACAAACTGAATTATGTACAGATATTAAGAACATTTGTCAAGACATCTCCAAATGTGTTCCGATTTCCACCTTAAATGAGTTTTTAGTTCAAACTCAAGATAAACTCAAAAAGTTTGAACTGAATTTGATAGAACGCAAGAAGGGTAAACTTGTTCGTGACTTGCGTGACTACGAGATGAACAAGGCGTTCTTCTCGAGAGCCTATCGGAAGCAAGAACGCAAGCGAGTGAGATTTCAAGCTGACGCCAACCATTCACGTCATCCAAATTCGTCAGCTTCTGCATCTGAAGGAGGTTTTACTTCCGGAGAGGAAGAATTTGAAGATGCGGAATTTCCCTGCTTACCGACTGCTCAGCAACCAGCAGGTTTTCGTCAGACTTTTCGCAACGACACGTTTCAACCATATAGAAACCCACAGGGACAAAAACGTCAACGTGAATTTATTCAATATACAGCCAATGAACAAAACGGACGGGGTGGTCACAAAAGAGGCAGATGGTAATTCAGTTTTCGGACATGCCAGTGACTATATTGTTAACTTATCTAAATGTGTATTTAATGACAAAGAAATTGCAGTCTTAAACTTTGGTTTGAAATTTATCCCTACAGTTATACCTGGGTTACATGATTTGAAGACTGAGGTATACAAATTTGGGAGAAAACTTCATCTTAAACATTTCTTTAGCCAAAATGTTAGGCAGTCACAGGATAATTCTGATAACAGTTCTTATACTTCGTCAGATAGTTTTTTTTCATGTACATCTGACGAGCCATCTAACGCTTATGTTAATTTAGATACTGATAAAGTTCCTTCTAATAGCCATTTTACACCTCATATGTTACATAATGAAGTCTCGAATTTCGTAAAAATGGTCAACCATACTATTGATGTAACATATCATTCTTTTTTATGTAACAAAAGTAACATTAAATATAACATGACTTTTGAAGAATGGCAGATATTATGTTCACTTAGTAAAAAGAATGACATAGTTTTTAAGCCTGCCGATAAAGGCAACAAGTTGGTAGTTCTTGATCCACATGATTATTTTCAGATGTGCATTAAACATCTTCAGGATGCCAACACATATGAAAAAACTAATATGGAGAACTATCATGTTGCCATTACGGAATATAAAGCTTTGATATCAAAAGGTTTGAGATTGGGTTATTTTACCATCAGTGATATAAAGAAAAAATTTCAAGTAAATGAATGTGATATGGCTTACTTTTATTGTTTGCCAAAAATACATAAAAACCTGTTAAAACCATCAGGAAGACCCATTGTTTCGGGCCGCAGATATTTTCTGCATAACTTGGGTATATTTTTGCATCACCATTTTTCCCCTTATGTAAAGGCTCTACCTTCTTTTTTGGTAGATGTCTTTGATTTCTTAAATAAGATAAAAGATGTAAAATGGAATTCAAACATGTATTGGGTAACTATTGATGTAAAGAGTTTATACACAAGTATTGGCCATAAATTTGGCATAGAAGCTGTTAGATTCTTTTTAGGCCATTCTCCTGCAACTGAATATATTGTGGAGCTTACTGAATTTTGTTTAATTAATAATTTTTTTGAATTTCACAATGAATTATACCGTCAAAAACAGGGAACTGCCATGGGGGCTGCCTTTGCCCCCATGTATGCAAATTTAGCCATGGGACTATTTGAAATTGAGTACATATATAAGCATAAATTTTTTCATCAACATGTAATTAAGTATTATCAATATGTTGATGATTTAATTTTTTTAGTAGAGGGAGATTACAGCTTGGCACGTCAATTTTGTACTGATTTAAATTCCAATAGATTTCTTTTGGAATTTGATGGTTTACAGATAAATACCTGTGTTCCTTTTCTTGATGTTAAATTAGAAATTCAGAATGGTAAAAAACTTGTTACGTCAGTAAATAGAAAATTTATGGGCAATATGCAATATGTACATAGTTCTAGTGGCCATCCCCCCCATACTATTAAGTCACTTCCATATAGTGAAATGTTACGGATCCGTAGATTATGTAACAATGAAAATACATTTTTTGGGGAACTAGAATTGTTAGTGGATTCATTTGAACATAGAGGCTACAGTGAAACCTTATTAAGTGAAGCTTTTAAAAAACTTTTTAGAAAAACTAACAATAGTTATAAGCATATGATGCACAATAATGTAAGATCATTTAACAATTTTACAGAAGACAAAGAAGCTATGTATTTTGTAACCAAATATAGTTGTTTTTCTGGTGAACTTGTCAAGATAGTTTCCCAATTTTGGAATTATCTTTGTTCATTAAGTAATGTTAAAACTTGGTTAAATGCTGACTTAAAATTCTCATACTGCAGGGGTAGAAGTATTAAGGACATGCTGGTAAAAGTAGGTTCAATTTTCCAAGCGAAACACTACAATACAATCCTATTAGGAGAGGCACTACAAAATGTGGTAAATGTAAAGCATGCAAATTCATAGTTCCTTTTTTTGAACATATTAATAATATGGCTTTTCAAGTAAAACAATCGTTTCATTGCCATACAGAAAGAGTAATTTATGCTTTACGTTGTTCATGTCAGAAGTTCTATATTGGAGAAACAAAAAGAGCATTCAAAACAAGGCTCTTAGAACATATTAGGATATTGTGAACAAAAGTAGAGAGTCCTGTAGCAATGCATTTTCTACAATATCATAATAGTAATCCTAATGATTTATGTGCAACTATTTTGGAACAAATACCTGATTATAAATATAACAATATAAATATAAAATGTTTATTGCAACAGAAAGAGGCAGTTTTTATTTTAAAATTTAAAACATTGTGTCCTGAAGGTCTTAATGAAGATTTTAACTGGAGAATGCTTGTTAATTGAATAATTGTGCTTTTAGCATTCATTATATTAATTGATTCAATTAGTGTTTATGTATATATACTTGTTTAGAGTTTAGTTTCCTTGTACTCCTTGAAGGCTCAGGCCGAGACGTCAGAGGATATTTTCTTTGGAATAAATTGCTATTTAGAGGATCTTGCTGCTGTTGTTTCTTCTATATTTTTATACTGTTGCTTTTATGCTTCTTATTATTCAGAAAATGCATGTTGTTGCAGTGCATGTTGCTTTGTGTTTAAGTAGCAATGCTTTAATGACCATTAGGTAAGCTTGTCTGGGATTGTAAGATGGAAGTAAGCTTTAATAAGCATACTGTTAAAGAATTAACATTGAAAGCATTTTTGTTGTTGCCATGCAGAGAATAAGGTTATAAGGTATTGTAATGCATATGACAGTGATGAAAATAAAGGACAGGATTACAGTATTTTCAGAGTCTCATTACATTTGCTGGAGACTTGCAGTCATCTTTGCAAGCTTTACCTGTAAATTAAACAGAATGCTAATCTCTCAGGTGTGGTCCATAACATGTGCAGTAATCCTTTAAGCAATTTATCTTGAGCTTGTTTCTCGTTTGCTGTTCATTTTTTACTTTGATCATGTTTTCCCCATGAAACAAGTAGATAGTTGTTGTCAGGCAGCACTGCAGCAGGTCTTTTCTGGATAAGAAACATTTTTACAAGTGGGGGTAATCAGTATCACAGAGACTGCTACCTTCAGTATGTTACTTGGTACTTTTATAAAGCTGAATATAAATTACAATTAGAACTGCAGAGCAAGGAAAAGTGGTTTGAGTTGAGTGCTGCTTGTTTTTTATACTTTATTTCAACTGGCATTCCAGTAATGTATTTAAAAAATAATTTATTTTTTCATGCCTCACAACCTTTTTGTTTCCATCTAGATATTAAGTAAGCTGTCATGTAGCCAATGCATTGAAATATTTTTTTTCTTCTCCACTTTATTTTGTCTTGATTGGGCTCTCATAATAACGGTTTGCCACCCAGGGCGGCGTATTTAATTAAAGTCCCAGTTTTGTGGATTGAGCATAGCTCTGCTGCTTTCTGGTTGGCCACACCCCTTCCCATCAGCCCCACCAATTCAGCTGTCTCCTGCAGCCCCCCTTTGATTTGAAGTCCCCAGCCGCCACTGGAAGTATGCAACAGCCTCATCCAGGGGAAGTTGTTTCAAAGAGGACCAGTTGTGATGTTGCAGGAGGTAGTTAAATGATAGTTGATTGAATGATGAGGCTCCTGCAATCTGCACTGCACGGGTTCTGTTTTTCAGCCAGTTTACTATCCATCTTACCACAAATGGACTGATTTTTTATGCATTTAACTTCTGTATGATGCCTGTATGAGGAATGGTATCAGAAGCCTTTGCCAAATCAAGATACACTATGTGTACTATATGGCCACTGTCTATAGACTCTGTTACCACTTCAAAGAAGTTAACCAGAGTAAGTAGACAGGATCTACCCTGCATAAAGCCAAATTGTTGGGAGTCAAGTTGAATAAGATTCTTGACATTGCAGTTATATGTTCAATGGCTTTGCAGATGTGGCTTGTAAGATTGGTAAGTGTGTAATAACCTGTGTCGATAGCAAGGACACCCTTATGGAGGGGCATCATGATTGCAGTGCACCAGTCAGAGACAAAACCAGTAACTAAGTGTAGACTACAATGTTTAAGGAGTGGGTATGCAAGTTTATGTCAAACATTATTGATTAAGCAGACCGATATAAGGGCAAGTACCATGGAGGAAGTATTTTTGGCCTTGGTTACCACTTTCAGTAAGTGATCCTTACAGATATTGGGTAAGTGCTGGAGCGGTGAAAGTTGGCAATGGATTTGTTTGCAAGGATGTTTGCAATGTGTATTGGGTCAAAGTAAGGGCTGTCATTTTGAACAGGTTCATTATAATGTAGGGTATTGTTTCTCACTTTTCTAAGATAGGTAAATATTTAAAATTATCCTGGGATTCAGAGACCAGCTTAAGTTCATGGTCTCCTTTAGAGGATATGATAGTGGTTTTCGTTTTCTTTTTCTGTTTTTTAGAGCTTTTGATGTTTTCCTCAAGGCAGTAGGTTTTGGATCTGCTATACAATTTAAGGAGTTTCTTTCTTTTATTGTAGAATTTATTTATGATAGTGAACCACCAGGGTGGTTCATTTTTGAATTTCCATTGATATTTAGTTCTGGTAGAGACTGCTAGCTCTATCTACTTTTTCTAAATGGGTGCAGAATTCCATAATGATGTTTTTTGCAGTATCATGGTCAGAGGTGGTGCAGTCAAAAGTGAATTTTGATACTTCATCATATAGTAGGTTGAGACGGGTACATTTATTGTGTTTAAATTCAGTGGGACTTGGTAATGGGGCTTTTGGGAGTTTAATGGAGAAAGTCTGTGGTGTGACTTCACTGTGGAAGTCGATATCTAAGGAGGAGAAATGTAAGAGGCAGATGTATTGTTAAGAATCCTGAAAAGAATGCTGTATTTTCTAGTAGTTTTGTTTATCAAAATACTCAAGGATGATTTTGTCTTGATATTTGTGGCCATATCCTACACTGGAAGTATAGTTATCCCAGTTTATTGAAAGTAGTTAAACCCACCCTAAATATTGGAGTTTTTGTTAATAGGCAGATTAGAGTACTGAGCAATCTTACATGGTCATCAAGGGACAAGGATGGTGTCCTGTTTCAAGCTATTAACTTATACTCAATCCTATCTAGAGTGATCTGTAGTTTAATGAGCTCAGCCTGTGGGTCCCTAGGGATCTGCTTGGAGGTAATATGTCCCTTATTAAATATGCAGATTCCACCACAGTTGCCCCTGGGTCTGAAGACACAAAAAGCACAAAACACAGTTACAGACTGAGTGATCCCTTTACATTTAAACCAAGTCTCATTAACTACACAGATGTGGATGCTTCCCAAATGCTGAAGTGCTTCAAGATCAGGTACTTTATTGTTTAGACTTTTTGCATTGAGGACAGCCTCGTTAATGTGATCTGATTTGGTGACTGATAAATTAGTGATATTGGAATGTCCACAATACTGGCAAAATTACTTTGACATTTGAACACAGGACATCTTCAGCATTCTACAGCCATATATGTTAAATCATCCAGGCAATATAACATATCTAGCCTAGAAATGGATTAAACCAAAATATATTTCTTGTAAAAATTATAATATTCTGAGAAAGGTGTGAATACACATTTTATTTTATAAATCAAATTTCTGAACTGAGCATTTACTAATGAGATCCTTGCATTTGAGTCTTGAAAATCTTCAAATTCATTAGTGCAAATAATACTAGCAACTCCTTTCAATTTATGATCATTTGAATTAATTTATACACTGAAAATCACCTGATATTGAAGAGTATGTTATGCTCCTGAGTAACAAAATGTACTTCTTGAAAACAAGTTATACCTGTACACACACAATTAAAAAAATAAATTGTTCCTCCTAATATAATGGTGAATGCCATTTATAGTCAGAAAAACTATTTGCATGCTATGCACACCTGGAAAACTCTAAAACAGCTTATATGTCCCTCCCCCTTCTTCCCCCCAAAAAGCATCTATATACTGATAAGTCCATTAAGGTCGCTGAAATTCAACCTCATCATTATCCATGAGCTAATGGCAGAATTTGGATAGACAACAGTTCAAATTCAGCTTTTTTTGTTGGTAGAAATTTTCAATGTGTGATTCTTATAATTGGGTCAGAGTATTGATGGAAAAACAAACCGAGAACAGTTTCTTTCTTGTTAAAATACTTTCCTAATTTTACCAAAGGCCCTTCCTTTCTGGTCAACTTCTGAAGGCAAGACTTGAAAAAGTGTTATAGGGACATAATTAAATATTAGCTTCCTAATCTTTTGGGATGCTGATAGGACCAAAATATATTTTGCCTGAAAGAGAAACATTTCAATTACTGCACTGCTGACTCATGGTTTTGGGGAGCCCACTATCTGAGCCACATTGATCTTAACTGAAAACTGCCCATTATTGTTAAACTCCACCCCAAAAAGGAAAATAATAGATTGCACATTGTTAATGACTTTGTATTATCCAAATGCACTATAACCCCTATGATCCAACCATTTCAGCATCTAGATCTTAGTTCTTGCTATTCTTGGAAGTCTATTTTGTATTTTGATGTTTTCATAATTATTAAAAAGTTCAAGAAAATCACATTCAAGTTTTTGATGACATTCATTAAGGGGAAGCACTTTCTCTCTCTGCTCTACTAACATATGTTTAATTTTGAGCCACTGCTATACTTAAACTGGCAAATTAATGAACTGCCAGATTGAGACAATCTAAATTAGAAATGGTTGACTGGGTCCACAGAATCAGTATTAGTTGAAACTTGTGACCCACAATTATTTAAGAGAATTGTTTTCAGTTGAGTCACAAATGGCATTATGTAATGAATAAAACAGCTAAAGTCACCAAACTGCTGACCTGTACCGCCATTATGTGCCTGATGCTAAATGCACAGCTATATCCTCATGCTGCTAACCCCAGTAGGTGATCTCAATGTCTAAAGCACTCAGTGCTACCAACAGCATCATCCAAGTTCCTTACTAAACCTCACTACTGGCATTGACTTCAATAAACTAATTTCTAATCCAGTGGCCAGCATGGAAGAAGTGGAACTGAAGCTCTATTGCCTTCCACGGAGTAGGTTATACAAGTGGAGGTGTCTGAAGCAGTTAACATGAGACACCAGAGATATCCATGGGCAGACAAATAAATCTGTATACTGCAAGCAGATCATATTATACATATGCATCCATGGGAAGAAAAGGGGCAGAAACGGACATGATTAAGAAGATTATATGCTCTGCTCACTAACTGGTCTGTCAAGGGGGTTTGTAATGTTAGTTAATAGCTAATGTGCTTCTCTTGGTTCTGTTTATCTGAAAGAGTGGGGCCTTAATCTGCAAGGGATCAAAGTGCTTATACCACATTAGGTTCAGAATGGGAAGAGACTGAAATGTAGAGAAGAGTAAGGTGGGTACCTAAGAGCATCCCCAAATTATAAAGGAACCCTTTGACTTAGTCTGTTCTTATAGCATTTTTGATTTTTCTTTTAATTATGTGATGCATTAGGTGGACTGGGCACTATAAATTGGTCATCGATGTGAGTGTGTGTGTGTGTGTGTGTGTGTGTGTGTGTGTGTGTGTGTGTGTGTGTGTGTGTGTGTGTGTGTGTGTGTATGGAAGAACAGCCATGGCAGGGCTAACCATCTGGCAGTGTGAACATTGGGTCTAGATGATTGTCACCATTGGAGTGACACCCTGACCCCACATGGAAACATGGAAAAAGGGGTTGCAGATGGATGGATGGATATGATTTTGAAACCTTACTGTTTAGTACAGAATCAGTCACAGATAACTCAGTTGTTTTAAAAGAAAATCTTTTTTGATCTTTCTGGTATCAATATTTGGCTTATGTGCAGTATATCATCATCCCTACTGCCTGCTAAAACAAACATCTTAAACAGCTGTATGTGGTAAACAATGCCGGCCTCCTACCTTATTCTATTATCTCCACACTGGCATATTCCCATAAAACTATGTAATCCTGCTATTCAACTGACTAAACCAGATCTCCCCTGCTAGTACTGCTGTTACTTCCTTCCAGCATCTTATAAGTTCTCACAAAACTGCATTGTCTAGCTGTCTCTCTCTTAACTGTTTGAAAAACTCCAGTCCTGTTCCGGTTTGCATATATAGAATGAATTGTAACTAAATCCATTTATTTAAAATGATTTGCTCTTAATTTGCTAGATTGCTACTGTAAAACAATATGATTACTCCTGTTATTTGTATACGCATAACCACTGAAATATGAATTCTTCATAAGCATACTCAGAAAACAGGCTTTTTCAGTCAGTGGGGTATTCCTGGTCAACAAGAAATAGATGCATGATACTGCTTAATTTTTTTATTTATACTAAAATATATGACTATAATTGCTTCCCTGTACAGATAATGCAAACCATAAGAGTTAAAAATAGACTTCCACTGAAGATTAATGAAAAATCTGCAATAAAGGTAGTACTTATTAAGGAAGCTAAAAATGAGGCCTTGATCTCACAGGTCTTAATGAGTGAAGGTAGTTGATTTGAAAAGTTCGGAAAGACATATGAAGGCTAGGTGAAGGAACACCACCACCACCACCCCCGCGTGCGCAGACACGCCACAGTCCAGTCTACAGTCAAATCCTATAAACGCCGAGCAGCCCTTCACATGATGATGTGAGCAGTCTAGATGGGTATCAGTCAGCAAAACCTCTTTCAGATAAACAGAACCCAGAACGTGAAGGGCAGAGAAGGTTATGACTAAAATCTTAAAAACTGGCCTCACTGGAACAAGCACCAACTGCATGCTATGCTGAATAAGGCTAACATAAAAGGACTGTGACACACCAGTCAAGAACCTTAGCTGCAGAGGTCTGCAGCTTGGTGAAGTTGCCAGACAAAACCCCAAGGTAAAGCACATGCATTTGTCAAGAGAAGAAGATATAAGGGAATGTGCCACTGTTGCCAAGTCCAAAGGCAGTGAAAGGAACTTCATTTGGGTAATGTTTTTAGACAGCAATAACATTGTCTGACACCATCTGACACTTGACCACTTCAGATTACAATATTACCAACTATAACACCTAAATTATGCATTAATGGTACAAACTCCAACCTCTTCTTCTTCTTCTTGAGAAAAATAAGGAGCGAAATGAAAGGAGCACGTGATAAATAACAATAGCATAACCAAGCATCACTGTAACCTTAGTAAGATGTAAGTACTCTGTCTAGAATCCAGCCAATGAAATATGGCCGCCAGCAGTTTTCTAGTGTAGATCAAACATATACCCCTGCAGAATGAGAGGTAAATCTTTATATCACAATGCTGGATGTCTCTGTATTTGATTGTCTCTCCCAGCTTGGTATAATCTACTGATCTAAAATCCCATACCAGAGGTTCATAAGTTTGTAAGCAGTCACTAGGCATGCAGTCCAAGTGACCACTAATGAGCCTATCCCATATTCCCAATTGTCCCAAAACAATATCAGGTTAAGGGACTATCTTAAGGTCACACAGTAAGTGAATGAAGTTTGAGAGAATCAAACCCTGTACCATGAGAAATAGATCATTAACACCTCAGTCTTAATCGTCTGGGCCAACTACCAGACTAATTATCTTTGTCTTTGTATTACTGTTCTTTTTACACAAGTCTACATCCCACAGTGGCAAGATCATTTTTAGTTAATGGTGCCGTGACCAATACATTCCTGCCACCATCTACCTTGGATAGGACCATATCTAGAATGACACTTTTTCTGGAACAGTCCTAAACAAGCTGCCTGAAAGCCTTAAGGTTCAGGACCTCAGTCACTCCCAGTCCCTCTTTATCATGAAATGTGTCTCCCAATCTGGTCATGGACAGCTCAGATTCCCCCAAAATATAACACACTACTCCTACCTACTTTCTCAATCTTCCCTTGATTATTCTAGGGGCTCATACACTGTATTGCTGCACCAACACTCCCTTTTCTGCTACCTTAAACACAAGTGTGCTTCCCCTTGGTTCTGACCCTGCACATTCCATGGCCTCGTTCAAGTGTGGTGCTGTTCCTGCTCTGTGTTCTTGTATTTGACAATCTCCTTTAAAGAGACTTACACCTTTCCTTCCCTGCCATTCCTAAAAAACTATGCCATGTCAAATCAATACCTCACAATTTATTCTCAATGTCCCATGTTTCTTTGATTCCAGCTATGAACCATTCCACTCCTACATTATTTGATCTTCTGTTCTGAAACTACTACAGATATAACAAGCAGCTTGCTACACTTAAATTAGCTGACAGGAAGCACTTTAGCTATGACCACAAATGCAATATCAGCATTCATTTATGGATGCCAGTACTGTACTCCTGCACCCTCCAAAAGCTTATGCCAGGATCAGCTTCCTCCTCTGTCCAACCCTAGTTATGTCTCTGAATTACCATTACATCTCTGCAACCTCCTTGGCCTAGCTTTTTACCATCTCAAGTGTACTATAAAACACATTCCTATTGGTAACAACTATGATTACTCTTCCCATATGTTACTAAATCTAAACCCAGATACAGGTTTCATTATAGTGTGGTCTCTGCTTTCTCCCTTCCTAAGATTCTTAATCCTGTGGGTGAATGAGACCAACCACCAAAACTTTCTTCTTAATCTCCACACTGAGTCTACTCACTTTCACTTCCTGTGTAACATCATTACCTTTCCCACTCTAGCTGCACCATGCTCAGACCTCCTCACTATGCTTTCCTTAATCCATGTCCTGTCCCTCCTGTATGCTGTCATCAGTTTCTGTCCACTGTTTTCCACTCTTGGGTACCCATTATTTTTATTCCCCTTATACCCCTCCTCCTGCTGCATCTCTATCCTCTTCTTCCTCTCGGCCTTCTCCAGTTGATCTCTGCTGTGCTCTTTCCCTAAAGACAGCACTTTCCTGTCACCTTCACCCCCCCCCCCAGCTGACTATGCCTTTCTGCCTTCTTTCCTTCTGCTCTTCCTGTGACGGAGAATGGTGCATGGTCACATCTGGCTCTACCTGATCTTTTTCAATGCCTATTCCTCCTACTCATGTTTTTTCTTGCTGCCTGTCCTTTCACTTTGTCTGTTTTCGCACCTGCCTGCACTTATCTGACATCCTCTTTCCATGCCCTCCAATCTTTTGTCTGTCCATTTCCTGCATTTTCCCCCTGTCTTGTCTCTTGGTTTCCTGTTCACCCTCTAATCCAGTCTTACTCTGCCTTCTGTTATTCCAGTACTGTCTGTTGCCCCCATATTCTCTCCTTCAGACTCTCCCAGTGTATTGTATTTCTCACATCTTTCACTCCAAATCTCATTCAACTAAACATCTAAATAGCTTATCTACCACTGCATTCCTTTCCCTTAGCCTGTACTGGTCCATTCATCCTCCCCTATTTCTGTTTCTATATGCTACTCTCTATCTCTCTCTCTCTCTCTCTCTCTCTCTCTCTCTCTCTCTCTCTCTCTATTTGATATGCCCTCAGTAACTTGCTTAATAAATAGCAGGGAAATAAGTTAATAAGTAGTTAAGAACTGCACTCATGCCAATAATAACCTCAGCAATATTGTACAAAAAAACATATCTGTACCAGTTAGTCTATATTTTATAGCAATTGCTGTTGATAACCTAATCTTGGGAGGGGGGACTTGAAATCAATGTTGTACACCTACAAATATAACCAACAGCATTCCAGGACTGAGAAGGAAGAGACATCATAGCAGAAAAGAAAAAGAAAATGCAATACATATAGAAATGTCAGAGATGAGGATAAGGTTAAGACAGACCTAAAGAGTCAGATTAAATCAGAAATCCCACTTATAGTCTACCCTTTCAACTATGTAGTGATGGGGATTATAATTTGAAAAGCTGGAAGCTACTGCTAAAGTCAAAGTAACACATTTTATCATGTTTTTTGACCACACTGAGTTCTTGATTCAATAAACCATGCATTTTTGTTATATTTATCACAATGAATTAGTGATTCGATAAGCCATGCATTTTGTGTTTTTTATCACACTGAGTTATTGATCTGTTTAATGATGCATTTTATCATTTTTATCACATTAAGTCAGTGATCCAATAACCCATTCCTTTTCCCTTTATATGGTATGCTTTTATGTGGAGAAGGTACCATGTTTCATAAACAGAAGAAAAGAGTAGAGAGGAAAGGTGATTCAGAGTTCTGAAAGTCTGAGAGCAGCACTCTGTAACATGATGGAGAAGATGGAGGAGAGCAGAACAAATGTCTTTATTAAAGAAATGATCCAAAACAGCAGAAATATGACAGTGCTACATTGTGGCATTCTGTTAGAAACAGTACAGGACAGCAGGGATGTGACAGTGGTATTTTGTTATATCATATGGAAAACAGTACAGGGTGGTAAGAATGTGACAGTGCTATAAGTAAAACAATGTATAACAGCAGCAGTGTCACCGTGGTACTTTTTGATATTGCATGGGAACATTATAAGGTAGCAGGGATGTGGCAGTGGTATTTTGTGAATTTGTATAAGTAACATTACAAAAACACCTGGGTGGCCATGGTGGTGCAGCAGTTAACATTGTCACCTCACAGCAAGAGGTTCACCGGTTCGATCCTCGGCTGGGGTGCCTGCTGTGCGTAGTCTGCATGTCCTCCCTGTTGTCGTATGGGTTTCCTCCGAGCACTCTGGTTTCCTCCCACATCCCAAAGACATGCTGTAGGTGGATTGGACACTCTACATTTGCCCAAGGTGTGAGTGTGTGCATGTGTGTGCCTTCTGTGGAAGGTTGGGCACCGGGCTGGCAACTTGACACTGTAAAACTCCACTGCCAATCATGAGCAGAGAGATGATCCGCTGTGGTGACCCCTAACCAGGAAAAGAAGAAGAACATTACAAAACACCTGGAATGTGGTAGTGGTATTCAGTATTATTGTGCAGGAAACAATACAGATATAGCAGATATGTGAATGTGGTCCCCTGTGGTATAATAATGAAAACAGCACAGGACAGCAAGTGTGTCAGAATGAAATTCTGTGGTACTGTGTGTGAAGAAGTAAATGGGGCAGTGATATTGTTTAGGAAGTAGTACAGGCTAGTAGGAATACGGCAGGTGGTATTTTGTGGTATTCTCATGAAGTTTGCCAAGTAGTATAAACAACAATGACAAGTTGTAATAGATCTATTGGGATATGGTCCTTGGCATGAGTGTGTTGCTTTTGAGGTGTATTTTGTGGTATTATCTGTGAAGCAGAGCAGGACAGCAGAAATGCAGCAGTGGTACTTATGATATTGCATGGGTAGCAGAATAGGATAACAGGAAAGTGATAGTGGCCTTATGTAATGTAATAAGGATAACAGAACAGGACAGCAGCAGTATGTCAGTGGTAGTTTGTGACACTGTGTGGGAAACAGCATGGGACAGAAGGGAAGTGCCACTGGCATTTTGTGATATATTGTAGGAAATGGTGCAGAGAAATCAGAAATGCATGTATGTATGTATGTGCAAAAACAGTGGAGCACAACAGAAATGAGATGCTGGAAAGTATAGTTTATGTATTTATTTATTAACATTTGATTACCGGGAAAGCCCAACTGGATTACAACCAATTTTCAGTGAACACCCAGGGAGAAAAACTCCAACTTATTACAAAACATTTTAAGAACAATAATTTTACAATCTTCAAAAATAAAACAAAAACATTAGCAGTTTAAATAATTATGACAAATTAGACATGACAGAAAACGATTAAGAATCGAATTGTGTAAGTTGAACTTAGCATGACAATAGATGTTTGAATGATCACTGCTGAAGTAGCCCTAGCCTTAGCTATATGGGTTATATCCTGTCAAGCATATAATGGCCGGCCAGCACCCAAAGCTTCAGGGAAATTCCATGCATCCAAACTGTGAAGCAGCTCTGGCTAAGCTGACTAAAAGACAAGTTTGGGCTTGATGCCTTTCGGAACTTTCCTGATAGCAGAGACAGGGAGGCTGAACCCTAAAAAGACAATACTAGGAACAACAAAAAATAAATGTGTACACCCTGGCATACAAAACACACCAAAAATAAGGTGGAGAGTGGAGGTTGAGAGCAGCTATTGCAGCAGTGATCATTTGAACATCTGCTGTTATGGTAAGTTAATCTTACACAACTGTGTTGTGTTCTTCATATTGATCACTACTGTACTAGCATTAGCTATTTGGGAAGATTACCATGGCTAACTATATTTGGGAGGTGGAAGGAGAAGGGTCCAGGAGCCCCAGGAGAATGTTCCTAGCAAAACTTGACCTAGAGAAGGAAACAAGCTTATAGTGCTTTATAAAAGCATGTAAAGAGGACCAAGTAGCAGCTTTTAGAATACTTCTAGAATACATCCTTTTCCAAAAAGGTATGGATGAAGAAAAAAGGCCCCAGTGGATAACAACATGTAATACCCTTAGACAACCATTTGGAAATAGTCTGTTTTGACACAGGCTGTCCCTTCTTACCTTACCTTAACAAGAAATTAACAATTGATCCAAAGATCTGAAAGATTTAGTTCTGTCTCCAAGGTATGTAGTATCCTTTTCCCCTCATTTTTAGGTTCAGGAAAGAAAATGGGAATTGGATATTTTGCCATAAAGTAAACTCAGATACCACTTTAGGCATAAAATGATTAGTTAAAAAAACTTACTCTGTGGAAAATAAGATAGGATTGACTCACTATAAGAGCTTGCAACTCAGACACCGTTCTTGCAGAGGTCAGAGCAATCAGTAAAACTTTTTTTTTGTTTTGCTTTTTTTTGCATGTTAAGACCCTCCAGTTAGCCAGATTAGCTGGTTCAAATGGAGGAATTGCTAGCTTGTCTAACACAAAATTAAGATCCCAAACAAGTGCCACCAGTTTTCTAGGAGGTCTCTTATACAAAACCCCTTTCAAGAACATTTTGACATGAGACTTTATTGAAAGAGAAGGATCCCTAGGCAGACATGCTGAAATGGCTGATAAATGAACCTTGATAAAGGAACAAGAAAGACCATAGGTGAATAATTCACACAAATATTGTAAAACCAGACAACAACTAGTCCTGAATGGATGCTGGTTATATTGCTAGCACCAACTAGAAAACCTTTTCCATTTAGCAATAACCCATGACCAGGTGTGGATAATGCTGGATTTGCCCATGGTTGGTGTGGTTTAATCATGAGGGTGTACCCCAAGTTATCAAAGAGGAGTGGGTTATTGCTATTATACAGTGATGTCATTTAAAAAAGAAATTGCTTACCTTTCTTAAATAATGTCTTTGTATAACTATTGCTGTAGTGTTCCTCTGCATTTTTCCACCTTTTCTGATTTACTGCACATGCATATGGGTTGGGAGGGTGGTTTAATGGCTAAGGTGTTTGCCTTACAAACACAAGGTGCAGGGTTTGAGTCTCACAAGGGATAATTGGCTAGGCTTAAAATGACTCTGAAGGGCAGTTAGTTTAGTACTAAACTATGAACTATATAGGACTTATGTTCCCATGTTTGCACAATAATACATCACTGCAATGTCGGGAAAGCAATGAGGAAGAGACGATCTCTGTTGCTGTTTTTTTAACCAAGATTTTATGAGCAATAACCTAAATACAAGGACAATCAGGCACATTTCTGATTATTTTTTTTTTTATTATTATTTATTTATTTATTTTGCAGAACATACCTGATAGTTCTCGTATTTTGCTGTCCAGTAAGCAGATGCCAATAGGAAAGTCCAGCTGCTCAACAGTACTACAGTGGTTGACTTTTTACTGTTGGTATAAGCTTGATTTACAATGTGCACATTTCTGAATAATAATGACCCGTTATTACATAATTGATAATATATGATTTTCTTGAATCAGGCATTCTTGCCTCCATTAGTACCTCCTGCACATCCTCAAAAAATAGGTGCCTAAAAGGAATTAATACCCTATCATCCAGACAGTTAATTGAAGATGACTGATATTAGGGTCAGAGTCCCCTGGTATTGTGTGAGTAAATCCAGTCTGTGAGGAAACTTGTAATTGCCCCTGGTCATTTAAAAAAGAATGGAAAGCCATGGTTGACTGGGTCAGAAGGGAGTCACCACAATGATCTTGGGGGATTCATTTTCAAACTTCAGATGTACCCCGGATATTACTGGAAAGGGTGAAAAGGCATAAAAACAGGAACATTCCTGTCCAAAGAAAAGAAAACAAAAAGGCAACTGTCTTCCACGCCTTCTTGTGTGGAGTCCTGGAATAGAATTTTGCAAGTTGATTGTTCGGAGAGGTAAAGAGGTCTACTTGAAGAATTCCATACAGATGGATCAAATCTTGGAAGACCCCTGATCTAGTTTCCATTCATGAGGGTCTGCCCTGGTCCTCCTCAGCTTGCCTGCCACACTATTTTGCTCTAACAGAATGAAAGATGTCTGCAGAGTGAGACTGTGCTGTAAGACTATATCCAAAGCTAACATGGCTATTCTGCAAAGTGGGTATGACATGGCTCCCCCTTGCTTATTGATGTACCATAACTGTGGTATTGTCTGTCACCACTTGAAGAGGTCCTGGGGACCAAAGATGGTTCAGAGAGTCTAGTGTCTTGATCAGATCAAGCATCTCCTTGTTATTTATGTGCTTGTGTCTGTTCTTGGTGGCCCACATCCCCTGCACTTTTATTCCTCCAGAAACTGCTCTCCAAGCAAGGTCCAAAGTGTCTGTGGTGACAAACTGTTTTGCAGCAGGGAGGGAGAAGGGGAAAACATGATTTAGGGCTATCTGTTGTCTCCACCAAAAGATGTGTCTCCTGACAACCCCCAGCACTGGGATATGAAAAGATAAAGGGTGATGATGATGGAACCAAAGAGATTTTAGTTACCACTGTATCCTTCTCATGTGGAATCTTGCTGGGGTCTCATGAAAATCATATATGCCACGAGACCCAAAATAGTGACTGAAGTCGGAGTGGAAAACCTTAGAAATAGCCTTGGGTAAACATCTATTTTTCCATGGAACAAAAGCTCTCGCAATGGTGGTGTCCCAGTGACATCCCAGGAACACAATCCTGTGTGAGAGAGTCAAGAAAGACTTTTAAATGCTCTCTTGAAATCACAGTTTGTGCAACAGATCTCTCACTCAAGACAGAGATTCCTGACACCTTGAAAAAGTCTCTGCAAAGAGAAGCAAGTTGTCTAAATATGGACAAAATGTGGATACCCTCTAGCCTGCAATGAGCTAAATCTGGTAGGCACTTTGTGAACACTCTTGGTGCAGTGGATAAGGGTAAGGCAGAGTACTGATAATGTGATCCAGACACATAAAACCTTAAGAAACGTATGAAATCTGGATGAATAGGAATGTGATGATAAGCACATTTTAAGTGTGTTGTTACCAAGAAACCTGTAAGAGGAAGAAGAGGTATCAGGTTGTGAAGTGACACCATTTTGAATTTGGGCACCATCACAAACATGTTTAGAAAATGTAGATCCAGAACTGATCTCCAAGCATTTTCTTCGGCACTTTGTACATCCTTGAATAAAACCTCTTCCTCATTTGGGTGGGAGAAACTGGTTTATCACTTCTTGGGACAGCATGTGATGAAGAACAGGAGGAAATAAAAGAGTCTGATCTGAAGGAAGAGGAGTAACCTCCCTGGAAAGGAGGAATTTCCTCCCCTTGCTACATGTAACTTTGATGAATGATTTTCAGAATCCATTTATCTGAACAATCTGTTGCCAAAGAAAAAAGAGAGATTCAGACTTTCTGAAAGAGAAAAGGGGCCAGGGTGGGGAGGATTCAAAAGGTCTCTTGAGCAGTCATTCAGACTTATTGGACTGTCCTTTGTTTTGGGAGGTTTGAAACTTCTTTTTGAAACCCCCTTGCCATTTCTTCTTAAAATTATGTTTACTTGAATTTTGTTGAGGCTGTTTATTCTGTTTTTTTTGCCAACACTGGATGAGGAGAAAGACAATTTGGAAGAGGAGGGCTGAAAAATCATAGAGATTCCGTGTATCAGCTTGCCCCTTTCGCCACACTTTTTCATCACATCGGCAGCAGAGGGACCAAATGCTAAATCTCTCTCCTAGGGAGAATTTAAAATCTCATTGTTTACATCAGTTAGGAAGTTCAAAGATTCGGGTCTATATTAAATGCTCGAAGAGTTGTTACGTCGAATGCCTCTTCAGCGACACATAAACACCGACTGTACTAAACCGCAAACATTCAAAACAGAGATTTCTTTCCCTGGGAAAGAAATCACTAGTACAAAAAACATATGCACACAATTTAAAACATAACTAAGTGGGGGACGTCTCCCCCCACACACCCCAACATGGGGGGTTGTACCTCCCACACATACCCCTAACTAAATATACCAACTTCGAAATCGCACTACAGTGGGATAAAGGGCTTTGCTCTTTTCAGATTTCGGTCTATATGTGTTGGTGAAACAGCATTCACTGTAATGCTGTTTCGCCGATCTAATATAGTCCCAAAGAATGCAGCCAAGCAAACTTCCTTAAAACAGTACTAGTGGCCATAGCTCTGCAAGAAGTATCAACAGAGTCATACACACTGCAGGCAATGAGTAGTGACCTGTGCAATGAAAGAAACTAAGCTATTTAAAGCAGATTTTTCTTCACAAGAAGAAACTGCAGATACAGCTTTCCTCTTATTGTAACAATTTCTCAGAAAAACATTTAACACATGAGCATGACAGTTCAAAATTCTGAAAATCAAAGATATGGAAGAATACACTTTTTTACATATCTATCAATAATTTTCCCATCCTTATTACAAAGAGAAGGATTGGAATTAACTAAGTGCTTAATAGCAGTGGCATCAACTGAGGATATAGCTGATGGATCAGGTTTGGAAACAGTGTATAAAAATGTAAAATACTGAGTAACTTTATACAGCCTATCTGCCTTTTTAGGGATATCTGGCTGACTATCAGGAAAATTTCAGGCTGTAAGACACACATCCTCTAAAGCAAACAGATCAGGAGGTAGAGGTGTAGGTTCCAGAAAGTCCTTCTGTAGCAACTCATAATATTTGTTGCGGGACTGGGAAATCTCAGTGTTCACCCACTGAAATAATTACATCATTCTAGCAATAGTCTCAGAGAAAGAGAATACCCCACAGGGAGAATCAGAAACTGAGTTCTCCAAGTCTGAATCGGAAAGATGAGGACAAACCACCCCTGCATCTTCCTGTTCAAATTCAGGATCTTGAATAACTTCAGAAAAAGAGGAATTTCTCTTTCATTTACCAAAAACTAGTTTAAAAGAAGGATCAGTATCCTGAATTTCCTGAATTAACCCCTGAGCCAGTCCCAGTAGCTTACTACTATACAAAGAAATTTGAGGAGAGGTAGATACCTTCTTGGCTTTCTGCTTCTTTTTGGACTGGAAAAAGGGGGCCAACCATGTTACTAATGGCAGCAGCTGCTTCTGCAAGGATGGACACAGTATTCACACACAACCAGAACTGGCAAGAGTGGCTTTCTTTGCCCACTGAAGGGACTACAACAGCCACTGAGGACATGGCTAACCCCTGGGTGTAGGTGCTATACCAGGGGGATCCAGACTAAAAGATGAGTGGTCTCAGGTGTAAAACCTGGCTACAGCACAGTAATCCACCTGCAGCTGACAAAAACGCTAGCCTGCTGCAGTGGCAAATGCTGTTTGCTTCACTTTTTCTTTTTGTGGCTCGAAGAAGGACCGACTGTGGGACGGGTAGTCTCCTCTATGGTCAATCCAAAAATGGTGCCTCTTACCTGGGGAAGACAAGCAGCAAATGCCAGTAAAACTACCAGTCTACAAAAATTACTTTTTTGACAGAAAAAAAAAAACAGTTAAAAACACGTTAAAACACTATGGCAGACCCACATTAGAAAAATACACAGTTTCTCTACAAAGAATATGTTTTCAGTTAGTTTACACTACTTTTAGAATGACAGAAAGAAACAACTCCTCCATTTAAAATAACATGACAGTCTTGAGACAGTCAGTCAAATAACAACACTCCTAGCTTTAAAGTAACTTTACTGAAGAGGAAACTAACAAAACACTGGCAAAATTCAAGAAAATGGAATTTTCTTCCACCAAAGGGAACTTATCTGCCCAGCAAAGAAAAGCACAAGCTGAATGTCGAGCCTCAGAGGAGCGTACTGTTCAGCAGAAGTAAATCTCTGAAGGGCTTCATGCCCAAACCTGTCTTTTAGTCAGCTCAGCTTGAGCTGCATGACAATTTGGGTGTGCAGAAGGTGCCCTGAAGCTTTTGAAGCTGGTCAGACATTATATCACTGGCAGGATATAACCCATATAGCTAAGGCTAAGGCGAATGCAACAGTGATCAATATGAACAACATCTGAGCAGAATACAATATGAAGGCAGAGTACAGGAGTGTGACATTACTGTATGGTATTGTGGAGAGGAGACAAATGCAGAAGGGATTTAT